>NC_064633.1:16457031-16763913 GCF_023864275.1 Schistocerca cancellata
ATACATGCCTCAATTATGTATTGCATGTGTCCCTCGTGTTTCGTTATAAATCTTACAAGCAGTTTCACAGCTATTAAAAGTTCACAACCATAAATTATCAGAGCTACCTGTACACGGAGAGGAGAACTCCTTTTGTGTTTTTAGCCTTATTGAAACTTGTTTTATACCAAAAATATATTTTTATTCAAGCAGTTAATTTATGCAGGACGACAATTATTGAACCATATGTTGGTGTTGTTGTCTTCAGTCCTGAAACTGGTTTGATGCAGCTCTCCATGCTACTCTATCCTGTGCAAGCTTCTTCATCTCCCAGTACCTACTGCAACCTACATCCTTCTGAATCTGCTTAGTGTATTCATCTCTTGGTCTCCCCCTACGATTATTACCCTCCACGCTGCCTTCCAATACTAAATTGGTGATCCCTTGATGCCTCAGAACATGTCCTACCAACCGATCCCTTCTTTTGGTCAGGTTGTGCCACAAAGTTCTCTTCTCCCCAATCCTATTCAATACTTCCTCATTAGTTATGTGATCTACCCATCTAATCTTCAGCATTCTTCTGTAGCACCACATTTCGAAAGCTTCTATTCTCTTCTTGTCCAAACTATTTACCGTCCATGTTTCACTTCCATACATGGCTACACTCCATACAAATACTTTCAGAAATGACTTCCTGACACTTAAATCTATACTCGATGTTAACAAATTTCTCTTCTTCAGAAACGCTTTCCTTGCCATTGCCAGTCTACATTTTATATCCTCTCTACTTCGACCATCATCAGTTATTTTGCTCCCCAAATAGCAAAACTCCTTTACTACTTTAAGTGTCTCATTTCCTAATCTAATACCCTCAGCATCACCCGACTTAACTCGACTACATTCCATTATTCTCGTTTTGCTTTTGTTGATGTTCATCTTATATCCTCCCTTCAAGACACCATCCATTCCGTTCAACTGCTCTTCCAGGTCCTTTGCTGTCTCTGACAGAATTACAATGTCATCGGCGAACCTCAAAGTTTTTATTTCTTCTCCATGGATTTTAATACCTACTCCAAATTTTTCTTTTGTTTCCTTTACTGCTTGCTCAATATACAGATTGAATAACATTGGGGAGAGGTTACAACCCTGTCTCACTCCCTTCCCAACCGCTGCTTCCCTCTCATGCCCCTCGACTCTTATAACTGCCATCTGGTTTCTGTACAAATTGTAAATAGCCTTTCGCTCCCTGTATTTTACCCCTGCCACCTTTAGAATTTGAAAGAGAGTATTCCAGCCAACATTGTCAAAAGCTTTCTCTAAGTCTACAAATGCTAGAAACGTAGGTTTGCCTTTCCTTAATCTTTCTTCTAAGATAAGCCGTAAGGTCAGTATTGCCTCACGTATTCCAGTATTTCTACGGAATCCAAACTGATCTTCCCCGAGGTCGGCTTCTACTAGTTTTTCCATTCGTCTGTAAAGAATTCGTGTTAGTATTTTGCAGCTGTGGCTTACTAAACTGATTGTTCGGTAATTTTCACATCTGTCAACACCTGCTTTCTTTGGGATTGGAATGATTATATTCTTCTTGAAGTCTGAAGTTATTTCGCCTGTTTCATACATCTTGCTCACCAGATGGTAGAGTTTTGTCAGGACTGGCTCTCGCAAGGCCGTCAGTAGTTCTACTGGAATGTTGTCTACTCCCGGGGCCTTGTTTCGACTCAGGTCTTTCAGTGCTCTGTCAAACTCTTCACGCAGTATCGTATCTCCCATTTCATCTTCATCTACATCCTCTTCCATTTCCATAACATTGTCCTCAAGTACATCGCCCTTGTATAGGCCCTCTATATACTCCTTCCACCTTTCTGCTTTCTCTTCTTTGCTTAGAACTGGGTTTCCATCTGAGCTCTTGATGTTCATACATGTGGTTCTCTTATCTCCAAAGGTCTCTTTAATTTTCCTGTAGGCAGTATCTATCTTACCCCTAGTGAGATAAGCCTCTACATCCTTACATTTGTCCTCTAGCCATCCCTGCTTAGCCATTCTGCACTTCCTGTCGATCTCATTTTTGAGACGTTTGTATTCCTTTTTTGCCTGCTTCATTTACTGCATTTTTATATTTTCTCCTTTCAGCAATTAAATTCAATATTTCTTCTGTTACCCAAGGATTTCTACTAGCCCTCGTCTTTTTACCTACTTGATCCTCTGCTGCCTTCACTACTTCATCCCTCAAAGCTACCCATTCTTCTTCTACTGTATTTCTTTCCCCCATTCTTGTCAATTGTTCCCTTATGATCTACCTGAAACTCTGTACAACCTCTGGTTCTTTCAGTTTATCCAGGTCCCATCTCCTTAAATTCCCACCTTTTTGCAGTTTCTTCAGTTTTAATCTACAGGTTATAACCAATAGATTGTGGTCAGAGTCCACATCTGCCCCTGGAAATGTCTTACAATTTAAAACCTGGTTCCTAAATCTCTGTCTTACCATTATATAATCTATCTGATACCTTTTAGTATCTCCAGGGTTCTTCCATGTATACAACCTTCTATCATGATTCTTAAACCAAGTGTTAGCTATGATTAAGTTGTGCTCTGTGTAAAATTCTACCAGGCGGCTTCCTCTTTCATTTCTTAGCTCCAATCCATATTCACCTACTACGTTTCCTTCTCTCCCTTTTCCTACACTCGAATTCCAGTCACCCATGACTATTAAATTTTCGTCTCCATTCACTATCTGAATAATTTCTTTTATTTCATCATACATTTCTTCAATTTCTTCGTCATCTGCAGAGCTAGTTGGCATATAAACTTGTACTACTGTAGTAGGTGTGGGCTTCGTATCTATCTTGGCCACAATAATGCGTTCACTATGCTGTTTGTAGTAGCTTACCCGCATTCCTATTTTCCTATTCATTATTAAACCTACTCCTGCATTTCCCCTATTTGACTTTGTGTTTATAACCCTGTAGTCACCTGACCAGAAGTCTTGTTCCTCCTGCCACCGCACTTCACTAATTCCCACTATATCTAACGTTAACCTATCCATTTCCCTTTTTAAATTTTCTAACCTACCTGCCCGATTAAGGGATCTGACATTCCACGCTCCGATCCGTAGAACGTCAGTTTTCTTTCTTCTGATAACGACATCCTCTTGAGTAGTCCCCGCCCGGAGATCCGAATGGTGGACTATTTTACCTCCGGAATATTTTACCCAAGAAGACGCCATCATCATTTAATCATACAGTAAAGCTGCATGCCCTCGGGAAAAATTACGGCCGTAGTTTCCCCTTGCTTTCAGCCGTTCGCAGTACCAGCACAGCAAGGCCGTTTTGGTTATTGTTACAAGGCCAGATCAGTCAATCATTCAGACTGTTGCCCCTGCAACTACTGAAAAGGCTGCTGCCCCTCTTCAGGAACCACACGTTTGTCTGGCCTCTCAACAGATACCCCTCCGTTGTGGTTGTACCTACGGTACGGCTATCTGTATCGCTAAGGCACGTAAGCCTCCCCACCAACGGCAAGGTCCATGGTTCATGGGGGGGTGAACCATATGAAAAAATGTAAATTAGTTACAAACTACGGCGTGCACACGCTTTATTCAATATGTAAACGTCACTACAGATATTCAGATTTAGGTTATGGCATGTTCGACATGCCTGCCATCATTGGCGATGTTGTGGTGCAGACGAATAGCGAAATTCTGCGTGGCCCTTTGGAGTGTCGATGACTGTCGATAACCTGCTGAATAGCTGTTTTCAGCTCAGCAGTGGGTTTGGGGTTATTCGTGCACACCTTGCCTTTAATATAGCCCCACAAAAAGGAGTCGCTAGTGTTCACATCCGGAGAATATGGCGGCTAATCGAGGCCTCTGAGTAGCCAGAATGCGGCCCCCAACGTGCTCCTTCACGACATTAAGCACTCTTCTGCTTCGTCTTACATGAACCACATATACTGTTGAAATCAGGGTCACTTTAGATAATGGGGATGAAATCATCTTTCAAAACCTTCTCGTACTGTTCGGTAGTCACCGTGCCATCAAGGAATATCGCACCGATTATTCCGCGACTGGACACTGCACGCCACACAGTCACCCGCTGGGGGTGAAAGACTTCTCGATCGCGAAATGCGGATTCTCAGTCCTCCAAATCCGCCAATTTTGCTCATTGACGAACCCATCCAAATAAAAGTGGGCTTAGTCGCTAAACCAAATGCGCATGCGCATACTAATTGCCATCATGCACCGTGGCCAACTGTGCAGTTTGAATGTCCTAACGCACACCGCTTATGAGTTACGACGATTTTATTTCATATAGTTCAATAACTATCACCCCATACTTAATAATTTTGATTAATTATCTGCATTATTTTTAGATATATTTAAAGAACTCAGAAAAAGATAGAAGAACTTAGTAGATTACAGCCAAATAGAAGGTAGAGTACAGAAAATACGGCACTATGTTCTACATAAGAAGTAATTAAGTTTTACCAAATACGAATACATTTAAAGGAGTTTTGGCACAGAGATAACAAAAGACGTAGTTTAGATTGTAGAACCCACTCAAGATTCCATAGAAATAATAGTATCAATTGCAGTTCATAAGATTTGAAAGTAATAGTAAAGTGAGGTGTTCTTTGTGTATAGATTTACAATATGTGAAATAACAGAGGTGATACTATGTCAGTGGGAGAAGTTATTAAATAAAGATTTAGTATGCAGAGAATGGGCTTCTTCAGAAGAACGGAAGGGGCGCCGGCGTTTTAGTAGCGTTCGATCCGTTTCGTGGTCCGTGGTCCGTTCCCGACGAAACCCAGTTTGTAGTATAAGCATCCCCGGAGCTCCCTCTTTATTTCATTTGCTCAGTGTTTCACCAGCAGCTTGTGTCGCCGTCAAACAAATCAGTGCCGAGCTCATCGCGCCGGGATGTTATTCACAATCAGATGGCTGTCTGCTGACGCTTTTGAGTGATATCTAGGAACTTTAATAGCGTGCGTTTATTGAACTGGTAGAAGTGAATTTTCGCGTGGGTTGCAGTACGTGAAATGACTCTTTGGTTTCTGCTAATATGGTCTGTGCGCTGCTTGTCATGTTCTAAATCCGCGTGGCAAGTGGAGTATTAAAATATACCACTTTTAGGCAAGTAATATACAGTACTTTGACTGTTAGACTATTAGTTTGAGAATTGTATTTAACATGAAATGGAATTTTCAGGTGAATTAGGCTCCAAACAATGCCAAGTGCCGTTCAGAGAAGTAAAAATCGGTAGCCATCTAAAATATTTTGTCCGTGTGTAACGACAGATTTTTTGAATACGCATTATTATTGCAGGCAGTGAACGCTTAATTTGTCGCCGTTATTTTCTTACAGCTTTTCAAAGTAGACAGTACGACCTTATTTTTCAGTTTAGGCGAGCTGAAATATGAACAACTGGGATGTAGTTTATTACGAACGGGTTTCAAAGCGCTCTATGGATGGTCATCAAGTAATTTACAGGACGTTGTGGCGTAGTTGCAGAAAAGATAACAACAAACCCGCCGACCGACCGTGATCGAAACGGGCAGACTTCTATCGAATTCAGCCAATCCAGAATCACAAAATTAGGGAATCCTCGTTTAGGGTTTTGCGAACAAACAGTACGAGATGCGACAATATCAAAATAAGCAACATTTTAGTCCTCTCTATGGTGGGAAGCCGGCACACCGCAACTGCAGGCAGTGTATGACCTTCGTCTTCCCCCAAGTTGCTTGCACGTACCATTTGTCAGTCAGAAGTAGCAGCATGAAGAGTAAGTCCTGTGTTTGCTCATAACAATGTAACCTTAAAATACTGCTCAGCGGTTCACCATGTAATTCGGTGTGAAGCTCAGTGAGAATGCCGCAGAAAGATACGCGACGCTTCGGCAGGCTTTTCGAAACAAGGTTTTATCAAGGGCAGAAGTGTTTCATTGGCACACATTGTCTTCTGAAGGCAGAACCAATGTCGGAGACGAACACCGCAATGGGCTACCGCCAACAGCATGAGCAAATGAAAACACAACCAGGTTGAGTGAACTTGTGCTACCTGCCGGCCGTTGTGGCCGAGCGTTTCTAGGCGCTTCAGTCCGGAACCGTGCGACTGCTGCAGTCGCAGGTTCGAATCCTGCCTCGGGCATGGACGTGTGTGATGTCCTTAGGTTAGTTAGGTTTAAGTAGTTCTAAGTTCTAGGAGAATGATGACCTCAGATGTTGAGTCCCATAGCGCTCAAAGCCATTTGAACTTGTGCTACCTGATCGCAGATTAAGCATGAAAAATGATTGAAAACGAACCGGACTTTAATCGGGAAACTCTACGCTTGATATCGACTGAAAATGTGCGAATGAGAAAACTGTGCCAAAAGGGTGCCCAAAAATCTTACACAGCAACAAAAAGATCAGCGAAGAGCTGTGGCTGCTGATCTGTTGGAATAAGTGGAACTGAACCAATAATTACTGAACTGAGGCATGGCTGATGACGAAAGTTCGTTTTCGAAGTATGATCCCGAGACGAAATATCAAAGTCCACGATGGTGTCTTAATGACTAGGCGACACCAAAGGAAGAACAATGTTGAAATGTGTATGAATTCCTAAGGGACTAAACTGCTGAGGTCATCGGTCCCTAGACATACAGACTACTTAAACTAAATTATGCTAAGAACAACACACACACCCATGCCCGAGGGAGGACTCGAACCTCCGGCGGAAGGGACCGCGCAATTCGTGACATGGCGCCTCAAACCGCGCAGCCACTCCGCGCGACACCAAAGAAAGCACCCATGGTGAAGTCAAAGCTGAAATGCACAAAAAAATAAAAAAAAATGGTTTAAATGGTTCTGAGCACTATGGTACTTAACATCTGAGGTCACCAGTCCCCTAGAACTTAGAACTACTTAAACCTAACTAACGTAAGGACATCACACATCTATGCCCGAGGCAGGATTCGAACCTGCGCCGTAGCAGTCGCGCGGTTCCAGACTGAAGCGCCTAGAACCGCTCGGCCACAACGCCCGGCCTGAAATATATCCGTGTCCGTTTTTTTTTTTACTCCACGAGTATTACGCGTAGAGAGTGGTTATTTCTGGGCCAGAGAGTCAACCAATACTACTACCAAGAAATTGTCAAAAGATTTCGAAAACGAGTCCGTAGTGTGTCGCCCACACATTTCTAACAGCTGGATCCTGCATAACAATAATGCAGCACTCGTACTGCATTGCCTATTGGGCAGTTTTGGATGTCAAAGTCCATTGTAGTTCTGTCACAGCTTTCTTATTGACCCGACAAAGCTCCATATGATAGGGTGATTTTTTTTTTAATTCCCAAACCTGGAGACACTCATCAGTGGACCTCATTTTGCAACCGTATAGCATATTCAAATAGCTTAAAGGGCTTTTGCTGGTACACCAGAAGTTGAGTTCCAGAGATGCTACCAACAATGTAAACACCGATTGAGTTAGTGCGTGCAGGCACAAGGGAGTTACTTTGAAAGTGACAACACAACAGTTGGTTGAAAACGTAGGTAAAGGGGTTTTTAGCCGGCGCTGTGCCCGAGCGGTTCTAGGCGCTTGTCCGGCCCCGCGCTGCTGCTACGGTCGCAGGTTCGAATCCTGCCTCGAGCATGGATGTTTGTGATGCCCTTAGGTTAGTTAGGTTTAAGTAGTTCTAAGTTCTAAGGGACTGATGACCTCCGATGTTAAGTCCCATAGTGCTTAGAGCCATTTGAACCATTTTTTGAAAGGGGTTTTTCCTAACCAGTCTCATTGCTTTATTGTCGCACCTCGTATCCTGTTTAAAACTCACTGCACATTTTGCAATACGTATTTAATATTTATTTGGGAATAGAGTGTAATTACATATTTATTTACGATATTTATCGCATTCTTTTTTTTCTGAATTTCGAAATTTTCGGTAGTTAGGATAAACGTAAGGCCCCACCTACTGGCGATCGCCGACATTGTACTATGTTAACTATCTGCCCAGCACAATACTGGAATAAAGAATTTCTTCGTTGGGATGGGGGTGGCGGATGGATTATTGTAAGCATGAGGGAGTAGGAGCTTATATACTGCTCTAAAATGTCACAAAAGATGGTCACTTTGTGCCACGCAGCAGACTATTGTCCGTCACATGTCGTAGCCGTGTCCAGAATTTAATTCATTTGAACAGGTAATCGATTTCGGCTTTGCGGATATCATTGCATCCAAAAAATGCAATGACACGTAATGGTTACCTAAATATCTTCGAAAATTTAAGCTGAGCAGTACTTTTCAGAGCAGTTAATCAATTTCCGAAAACCTACGGAGTCAAAATATCTTAAGCCTACAGGTATATTCGACAGTGCAATAACGTGGAAGGTGAAAACGAGAGTGCCTGTAAATTGATTCCTGGATTGTGTATCTGCGAAAAGATGAGGAAGACAACCGATGTTGGCGCTTCAGTGCGCGTTCCGTCCCCGAATGGAGTAGCAGATCGTTGGAGAAAAGGGCGACAGATATTTCGGTCCCGCGCGACGCAGTGAATGGCGAGCAGCGGCGCCGCTTCCTGTCGGGCGTCGTCTGCAGGCTGTTGAGCGCTGCGGCGCCTGTGCTGCGGCGCCCGCTTGCCGCCGCCCTGCAGCGCTTTGTGCCCGCGTCCGCCTCTAATCCTGACCGCCACAAACAAAGAGTTACGGCCCGCCCTGCCCTACTCTGGCGCTTCTTTTGTCCTCGCAGTGCGCTCGCGCCGCCGACCTCCGCTCTGACGCGCCTTGCAGCCAGCATTGTGTCGCAACAACCTGGGATCACACCTCCCACGTATTTACACCGGTACTGGTATCACGGTTGAACCCTTAGACATAAACATCGTTCGATAGTACGTAATTAGAAACACCCGGTCTGAGAAGCCTTGTTTCTGTTCCATCATTTTTTTTATAGATTTATCATTTTTAAAGAAAACATTTATGTGATGTTGGTTTGTGCGGCGGTCAATGTCGTGGTCATCAGCGCCTGTACAAGTTTCAAATCTTTCCATTTCCAGTCTCGGCACTTCCTGAATGATAATGAGTTAATGAGGTGAACATAAATACCCAGTCCCTGGGCGTAGAAAATCCCCGACCCGGCCGGGAATCGAACCCAGGGCCCCATGATTCATAGGCAGCAACACTAGACACTTCCTTTTTTTCCACTTTTGTTCGTTGCATCTGCTCGGGGCGGACGTCGTAATGCATTCGTTGAAGTTCGTTGTTGATTGATTAACTCAGGGGTTTTTTTTATTACAGAGGGGGCTAACCCTCTCTCTCTCTCTCTCTCTCTCTCTCTCTAACTCTCTTTTTTTTTTTTTTTTTTTTTTTACAAATGAATAAAAGGAAGGCCGTTCCTCTTCGCCTACATAAACAGAATAATAGCAAGTCTGCCCGTTACGATAAAGGATGCTCCATACTATAGCCCGCTGCGAATTTTTCGATGACTGTCTTCTCGTTGCTGTGTTGGTTCAAATGGCTCTGAGCACTTTGGGACTCAACATTTTAGGTCACAAGTCCCCTAGAACTTAGAACTACTTAAACCTAACTAACCTAAGGGCATCACACACACCCATGCCCGAGGCAGGATTCGAACCTGCGACCGTAGCAGTCCCGCGCCAGAACCGCACGGCCACCGCGGCCGGCGTTGCTGTGTTGTTTCCGTTGTTTGTTCAATCTCATAAAAATAAGGAACTGGGAAGAGGTGCTATGGTTGTCTTCTCATGTCATCGATAATCCAGCTGCGAGGCGGATTATGGAATGCGCTCCAAAGAAAATTAGAAAAATATTGCCTATATTTAGGGTTATTGACGATCACACAATGTCGTTCGTTGAGGTAATACAAAAAATCGGGTACCGTCTTTTCGCCATTACCGAATAGGTACTGAACAGCGTGACCGCTGATCCACGTCACAGAGTTCGTTTTTGCTCTTGGGAAATAAATCTTATCGGGGGAAAAGAAGTGATCGGGTAGTTATCCTGTCGGGAGTCGTGCGTGTGAGAAAAGCCAATATCTGACGCACCAAATACCAAACTTCCTTTGCCGACCCGCATTCGAAACGGTGTTCGTCCGTATGAATCACTTGGCATGTGGCACACAAGGGTGAATCAGCGAGGTGGATGTGATGTAGGCGGGACTGGCACAACTGTTTCCCATTAGCTGTTACGTACCATGCAGACTGCACGTCAGTATCAAGGATGGTGGCATTCACTGCCTGCCACACAGCGCGCCACTTTGCATTGTGGTGTTTGCTTTCAGTCACATTCAACGTCCTGTTCATTTGCATGGCAGCATATATCGCCCTTGTCATCATCAAGCGCGTGGGTAGTAGTGCGGTGCGGATGTAGCTTAATTCGAGGAAGAATCGGCTAATGTAGAAGAAAGGTGCTGGAATGTCCGGTATCATCACAGGGGGTGCGAGTGAGATTGGTCGTAAGGCTTCCAGTAAGAGACTTGTGAGGCACGTCGGACTTCGTCGCCACAGTTGCAGGTGACAGTTGACGAACAGGACCTTCGCTCTGTTCTGAACATGACAAAGGCCTAAACCCCCTCTGCTCCTCGGGAGGGTTAGGGACTCGTAACGAATCTTAAATAACATGCCCGTATTAACAAAGGATCCCAAAACCGCCAACATGCGGTGAGCCAGAGTAGGTGGTATCGGGAGTATCTGTGCAAAATTGGGGATACGTGACGCCAAATAGACGTTAGCATACCGTGTCCGTTGCAGGAGGTCTAGATGTCTCAGATGGTGGTCAGTTATTCCTGCTCTCATCTGATTCAATAAACGCCTGTAGTTAAAGGCTGTTGAACGCTTCATGTCAGATGTGAAATCAATGCCAAGACAGCAAAGTGTGTCACTGATTCGTAGCGGTGCGACGCTCTCGTCGGGTAGACCTCTGCCTATAAACAGGGCGTGCGATTTGTGGAGGTTGAGATGGCTCCCCGATACCGCGCTGTAGGTCGCCACCCACGCCAACGCTGCACGAACATCGTCATTATTGCGAAGGAGTACCAGATCATCCGCATAGGCAGTGCAGCAAAAAGTGTGTCCACCAAGGGACATCCCAGTCAGGCGTTGTCGGAGGCCGCAGAGGAGTGGTTCCAAGACGAGGGCGTACAATATCGCCGAAAGAGGGCAGCCTTGTCGCACCGATCGCTGGATCTGTATCGGCGGAGTGAGACGGCCATTATATAACACCTTGGACGTCGCGCCGCGTAGGAGACGCATCAGTACATTAACTATGACATCCGGATATCCCATGAGTCGCAGTACTCCATCAAAAATGTGTGGTCGACTCTGTCAAAGGCCTGGCTAAAGTCGAGTGAGGCCAAAACCCCTGGCAGTTGGCGAGCTTTGGCTAGCGCGATCATATCTCTATATCGGCACAATGCAATGCGGATATTATGGTCACCACCTAACGATACCTGGTCCTGCGACACAACACATCGTACTGATGGCTTTAGGCGTGCCGCCAGAAGCCGGGTGAAAATCTTCAAGTCACTGTTGAGTAAGGTCAACGGCCGATAGTCACTGATCCTAGATCCGCCTCGTGGTTTGTGCATGGGCACAATCAGTCCTTCTAGGAAAGCCCCAGGGATCTGCGTCGTGGGAGACATAAGATCGCGGCAAATATCAGTCTATGCTGGTGCCAGCAATTGTTGATATGTCCGGTAAAATTCCAGAGGAAGGCCATCAGGTCCGGGGGACTTATGAGCAGCCCCAGCCTGTATTGCCTCAAAGATTTCCTATTCCGTTACATCTGCAGTCAAATCCGCCGCCGCTGTCGGAGAGATCGTGCCATAAGTGAGTTGAGAGACGTTGCATGGGGGCTTAATTATAATAAAGATATATGCAAATATTTTTAATAGCTGTATGTCCGGTTACGCAAGTCTCGTAAACGGCTGGCCCTGACTAGTATTATTACGCAATCTGACTGCTTAGAATGACAACAAAGAATGTAAGAAAATTTTCGTTAACACAGTTAATTAATTAAGTTCCCAGCAACTATAAAACCTACGAAGCCAACAAAGCACAAGTGTAGCTGTTCTGTGTGTGGTAGTGTGACTCAACGCACATCTGGCACGGTTCTTCTTCAACAAGACAAGAAATTTTAAATACCATTTATACTGACGTGATAAAAGAAAATTAGAAATACTATAATTGTGCAAGAAACCCAGAATTACACTCTAATACAAGAACACACGCCAGATGCTTTGTTGACTGAACCTGTAATGAAGCATTATTCAGGACACACAAATAATAAGAAAATAAAGAACAGTAGGTAGTTACCTTAATTTATATTGACGAAAAGCACTCATATCATTACAATATCTCCATTGGAACAACATCTGCTATCTCTCCCATCAAATAACTGCATAAACATGGAACAACACTCTCCACTACCGCATCTCACTCTGACTTCAGCCACAAGCAGTGTCCACCACAACTGCTCGGCAGGAACTGCCTGTCGCTGCGTCTCAATAATTACTGCCAGTGGAGGCGGCGGAACAATACTCTCTGGCGCGATTTCTGGCGCTGTGGCTCAGTGTAGCCACCTTTCATATGCCCTTCCTCCACGGGCTAGAATTTGATGGTATTTTTGCCAGCATTGGTGGTGAAAATACCACCAAATTCGTCAAAAAAAAATACAGACAAAAATAAAAGATAATATTAATACGTAAGTATCATATAACTAGATAAAATTTTGGCTTTGCACTGACCTTACAATAGCCTAATATATAAAATACAGTAAGGAATACAAATTCTTTCATACATATTACTTTACATAATAGTTTACACAAATATCATGTGGTTAAACAGTTCAATCAATAGCGTCAGCAATGACGAATATGTACAGGTAAGAGTCTCATAACTTTTCACAAACAGTAATACACAAAAAATCAGTTTATACAAATATTCACAACAAGTAGTTGACAGTTCCAGCAGTAGCACCCAGCACTGTTGAATAGGTGCTGCAGCAACAAGTGACATCATCTCAGTAGAAGCAGTTCATCAGTGGCACCCAGCAATGTCGAGTAGGTGCAGACACCATCAGGTGACATCATTTCAGTAGAAGCAGTCCATCAGTGGCAACCAGCATTGTGGAACAGGTGCAGACTCCAACAGGTGACATCATTTCAGTAGAAGCAGTCCATCAGTGGCACCCAGCATTGTGGAACAGGTGCAGACTCCAACAGGTGACATCATTTCAGTAGAAGCAGTCCATCAGTGGCACCCAGCAATGTTGAGTAGGTGCAGACACCATCAGGTGACATCATTTCAGTAGAAGCAGTCCATCAGTGGCACCCAGCAATGTCGAGTAGGTGCAGACACCATCAGGTGACATCATTTCAGTAGAAGCAGTTCATCAGTGGCACCCAGCAATGTTGAGTAGGTGCAGACAGCAAGAAGTAACATCATTTCAGTAGAAGCAGTTCCATCTGTGGTACCCAGCAATGTTGAAGAGGTACAGACAGCAAGAAGTAACATCATTTCAGTAGAAGCAGTTCCATCTGTGGTACCCAGCAATGTTGAAGAGGTACACACAGCAACAAGTCACATTTCTCAGTAGAAGCAGTTCATCAATGGCACCCAGCAATGTTGAGTAGGTGCAAACAGCAACAGGTGACATCATCTCAGTAGAATCAGTCCATCAGTGGCACCCAGCAATGTTGAGTAGGTGCAGACACCATCAAGTGACATCATGTCAGTAGAAGCAGTTCCATCAGTGGCACCCAGTAATGTTGAACAGGTGCAGACAGCAACAAGTGACATCATTTCAGTAGAAGCAGTCCATCAGTGGCACCCAGCAATGTTGAGCAGGTGCAGACACCAAGAAGTGACTTCATTTCAGTAGAAACAGTCCATCAGTGGCACCCAACAATGTTGAACAGGTGCTACAGCAACAAGTGACATTATTTCAATAGATGCAGTCATCAGTGGCACCCAGCAATGTTGAGCAGGTGCAGACATCAGTCCATAATATTCACTATCACTAATTACACTGTTGATCAGAGTTTATCAGCAGAAATGAAACATGTCCTAGTGGCACCAATCACGTAGAAAAAGTGCAAGTAACAGTCCATAATATTCACTATCACTAATTAGACAGTTCATCAGCAGTAATTAAACATTTCCAGGTGGCACCCATTATGTTGAACAAGTGCAGGTAACAGTCCATAATATTCACTATCACTAATCAGACAGTTCATCAGCAGAAATTAAACATTTCTAAGTGTCACCAATCATGTAGAAAAAGTACAAGTAACAGTCCATAATGTTTACTATCACTAATCAGACAGTTCAGGCATGAACAATAGTTTGAATGCATATACAAATGCTTTTACAATGCTCTTACACTAAACATACAAATCATAACAAACACACAAATGATTTCAGATAATTGTTATATTACTATTACAAATACACAAACATCAGTAAACCTATAATATTTATGGGTGTCAGTGCAAGCCACTACAAACAAATAAAATAATATTTAGGAGATAGGTGGGTAGGATTAGGAAAGGAAAACACACAAAACACACTCACTCATCTTTCATCCACATTAAGTACTACTGTGTAATTGAATAGTGTTAACTGTGTGAACCCACTTCTGTCAAAATTTCATGTTCATCATGAGTATCAAGTAGTAGTGACAGCAATGTATAACAGTCAATAATAGTTAAGTCAACGTCATAGTCATCATGTCAAGACCAAAATGTACGGTTGCTGAACAACTGTCAGTGTGCCAAGATATGCAACTTCCTCTCTCCAAAAAAAAGTACATACTGCTTAGTGATTTAACAAAGTGTGTGTAGACAATCTTCCTTCCATTTTAGTGTTCTAGTCTGCTATCTTCATCCTCCTTGTTCCATATAGACCAACAACAAAAAAAAAAAATTATGCACCTCACTTATTTTACCTCTTATACACCATAACTCCAATCAACTTCATATAATCTCAATACCTCCATAATACCTCTTCAATACGTCGATACATATAAACCTTATTGCCAGTATCATTTCACTTCCATAACAACTCTTTCCTCTAGTCAGTCTCCTCGATCGAGTACAGATAAAATCCTAATGCAAACCTCCTTATCCCATACAATCCGAAGACACACTGTCAACACACGACCTCTGTGTAATCCATCTGACCAAAATCTTCTACTCATTATGAATTATCAACAAAGAATGCATACATGACCTCTAACAGACTTAGTTCGAATAACTCTCAGTAATTAAGTGTGATTACGGAGTGTGAATGATCCTAATATTTCACAGTGTGTACACCACTTCAAGAATTATGGCAAACAGAAGCAAACATGTGGAGTATTTCTTGTGTCAAGTGTCACTTCCTATTTCAATTGCTCACGAAAAATGCAGTGTAATAACTGTGTTGGTATGTCATGTCGTTAGCTTCCTTCCTATTGGCATACATTTATACAGCTTTCATAAAACCTCCAGCTCATGTGACTTCTATGATGTTTCTTGTACTAAAGTCGCTCGTCGAATTACTGCAGTTCATTTTCTTATGTTAAAATATAAAGCACTGAGCGTAAGCAAAACAAGCAATAGCGAGTAAATATACCAGTAGTGAACAGAAGTCAACAAGTGGATGCAGCACAATTCTTACAACGAGGCTCTGACAAGCGAACAGTCTGTAACTAGTACCATAGTGTAACCTAAGCTCTATGTTTGTACACTGTACATCAGCATTGCTATATACCAAATTAAAGTATAGTTATGACAACAAGCAGAAATGTGTAAATGTGCAATCCATACGCATAGCAGTAAACATATATCTTACGTATTAAACAGGTCATTAACATCGTATCTTAATAAGTAAACATGAAGGCGCAAGCAGATAAATCATAAAGTATAACTTACATACCTAACCACATCAGCACAATTAATCAGGTGACAATTATAATTTAAATAAATACGCACAGCAGGCACATAATTGAAAATATGACATCAGTGAAAAAGCAGTGCAGCCAATCGATGCATAATATACACAAGTTACAACCCAGTTCATTAATAATCATTGTCAAAATCAGTTAACGTACGCAAGCACGTCGCTTCACAAGTAATTTCATTGAACATGTAATTAGCACAAAGTATGAATCACGTAATCGCGAGCAGCAAATTACGTCTAAAGTACGTACCTAAGTGGAAATATGTTACCTGAAAAATAAACTCAATTAATAATTACCTTTTTAGTTTATTACTTTCTTCTTCGAAATGACATTTTTCCTGAAATTTTCTCGATAGCAAGTCGTCTTAACGTCGGACACGCACAGAATTTACCTGAAGTTCTTAAATATTTTAGAGAACCGTATCCTGAAAAATACTGAATGTTAATAACAGAATTCATCAAGTCACTATAGCTTTATACTGAATTTAGTCGTAGAAATTAGACTGTGTATTTATTTACGGCTGTCAGTGCATTCGCACTGAGCGCTCGATCAGCTGTAGGCGCGTGACGTAGGAAGTGATTGTTTGCGGTCAACGACTGCCTTGTGCGGCGCGCAGACTTGACTGTTGCTTTGAGTATATGCCGCCGCCAAAACACAGCGAGGTATCCTTGTACTCTCCGTGTGTTTACATACAACTGTTAGTTTCTCAAAAGTAGGTCATTCTACAAAAATTTTTCAAAAGTATATCATTCCACAAAAATTTAACGTTAGATATATGATGTATTCCCTTAGAGCGTCGTGATTTAAGAGTTTCTACTTCAACAGTGTTATCATGAATAATTTTGCGAATTCTATATGGACCGTTATAAAGCAGAAAAAATTTCCGGCACAAGCCTTTTCCTTTGTGAGACAAACGATGAGCCTTAATTAACACCTTCTGACCAACTGACAAGATTTTTAAACGACCAGGACGCTTAGCTGATTTCTCTCTTCTAGCAGCCGCAGATGCAATATTTTGTAGAGCCAGGTTGACAACTTCAGAATGCCGCAGTTTCCGTGTAGGCGGAAAAGGAACGATTTCAGAAATGTGATTTGTCGGTGCTTTGTTTTTTAATATCAGTATAGGTGGTAAAGAAGTTGAGTCGTTAGGAAGTTCATTCAGAATGTTTTGAAAAATATGAAGATACTGATCCCAAGTTCTGTGATTCTGATGACAATAAAGACGACACAATTTATTGATTTCCTTCATCCATCTCTCTGAAGCGTTAGATTGAGGGTGAAAAAGTGAAATGAAAATTGGTTTAATTTTACGACGCCGTAGAGTACGAAGCCAAATTTTAAATGAAACTGTGATCCATTATCTGATATAACCTTATCAACATGACCCACTTCTTTAAGAAAATGTTTGATGAAAGCATTAGATACTGAACGAGCTGTTGCTTTGCGTAACGGTGTAAAACACACATATTTTGATGTCAACTCCACTGCTACGAAAATGTACGCAAAACCATTAGTAGATCGAACCACTGGACCGAACAAATCAACTGCAGCCATGTCCTTTAATTTCGCTGGAATGATAGGAAAGAACGGTGCTCTGTGAGATACTGTTGGCGGCTTAGCCTTTTTGACATAATTTGCATTTGGCAAGAACAAATCGAATACGTTTTTCCATATTATTGAAGTAGCAATTTTCTCGTAATTTATGAAAGCATTTTCTGGGACCAAAGTGTGCATAACTGAAATACGTATACCAAATCAGCTTATTAACCCACTCATCAGGAATACAAACTAACCAAACAGAGTTGTCGACCGATTTTCGTTTGAAAAGAATGTCATTGCGAACTAAATAATGCTATCTAATCGCTACGCTTTCCTTTCTCCTCCACTTCTCCTTAATGTCCTTCCAGATTGGATCCTTATTTTGCTCCTTAGCGATGTCCTGGAGCGAAGACGAAATAAAGTTCTCAAACGCAACACCTTGAATATACATCAAACAATAATTGTTTTCCTTGCAGTCCTCTTCAGCACTTTGTTTCAAACCCATAGGTGCACGTGATAAAGCATCGGCAACAATATTTGAAGAACCCTGTATGTAAACAATACTAAAGTCAAATTCCTGTAAGTACAACGCCCATCGTGACAATCTGCCATGAGTTAATTTTGTCGACATAAGAAACTCAAGAGCTCTATGATCGGTGTAAACCTTAGTATGTCTGCCAAACAAAAATGTGCGAAATTTTGTAAAAGCCCAAACAACAGCCAAAGCTTCAAGTCCCGTAATCGAATAATTCTTTTCTGATTTCGAGAGAACGACTTCCAAATGCAATAGTCTTTTGTACTACAACGCCGTTTTCTTCTATCTCTTGAAATAAATGTGCACCTAGGCCTTTGTATGATGAGTCCGTCGCCAAACAAAAATCTTTAGATAAATCCGGGTGTGAAAGAGGTGGAGCAGCAACTAAAGCATCACGCAGTTGTTCGAATTCTGACTGAGCTTCCTCATCCCAACACCAATTAGATTTCTTTCCGGATAGTTCACATAAACGAGGTGTGGCCAAATTGTCCAATCTAACAAAGCATCTAAGAAAATTACAGACGCCAAGGAAACTACGAACATCACGTTTTGTGGTAGGAACAGCATAATTACGAATAGCGTCTAATTTTTCTGGATCAGGAAGAATACCTTCTGTAGAAATAATGTGACCGAGAAATTTCACCTGAGAACGACTAAATTCAGATTTTTCTAAGTTCACTGTAATGCCAACTCTTGCAAAAATACGTAATAATGAATCCAAAATTTTGTTGTGCTCACTCCAAGAATGTTTAGCAATAAGAATGTCGTCAACATATGAAGTAATATTGTCACGAAGATAAACAGGTAAAATTTCATTTAAGCTGCGAATGAATGCTGCTGAAGATACAGTAAGTCCAAACGGTAATTTCCGAAACTGGTAACAGTTACCAAAGGCTAAAAATGCAGTATATTTTCTACAATCAGGGTGGAGTTCTATTTGCCAAAAACTTGCGCGCATATCAATCGTGGATAAAACTTTAATTCCATGAAAATGTTGAAGAAGTTCATCTAAATTTTGTGGACAGTCAGTTTCAGGCATGATGATATTATTTATCTGTCTGGAATCCAGAACCAAACGAATTGACCCATCCTTTTTAAGAACAACGTGTAATGGGCTAGTATAAGGACTGACTGCAGGCTCAATAATGCCCTGATCTAACATGTACTGAAGTTCATTCTTAACCTTGTCTCTGTAAGCCAAAGGAATAGCGTACGTTTTCCCGCGAAATGGTGTGTGTTCTTTTACTTTAAATAAATATTGTAAGCCTTGTATATTTCCCGTGTGATGACTAAATACTGTAGCATGTGAAGTCAAAATGTGGTGCAGCTCTTCTCTTGCAACGTCATCTGGCACTTCAGCTTTCTTAACCTTTTCATTAATTAATTCTTCGCTATTAATTATATCATCCATCGCGTCTCTGTATCTATTGTCATTGTCATGAATAAACACATTGTCGTCATAATGCTCAACGAAAACATCAGAAGTAAGAAACCTTAAACATTTTGTATCTGACTCAGATCTTGTTAAACACTCGAAAAATTTCAAACATTTCGGCATTCCGGCAATAGTCAAATTCACACTTCCTTCTTTAAAGTTCAAAATTGCCTTATGTGCGTTAATAAACTCCATACCTAATATAATTTGTGTACTGAGTAATGGAACAATAATAAAATTAGCTGAAAATTCGTATCCTTGACAATTGAAATTTAGGTTGGTCTGTTGTTTAACTTCTACACCCTTTCCAGAAATCGCTCCTCGAATTGTAGTTTTAGAAATAGGTAACACAGGACAGGCAATAGTTCTTTCACATATACGAAAAACTGATTCACTAATGACATTCAGTGGGCTCCCAGAATCTAAAACTGCAGTGAACTTATTCTTACACACACATACTTCAATAACAGGATGTAAAAATGCGTCTACATTATTTTCCTTTTCGTCTAACAAAATGTCTCTCATGTCTTCCAGGCGTACGTAGTGTAAAGTCGTAGTGTCATTACTTTCTGAACCGTCTATATTGCTGCCAGAAGCCGAAGCTGCTAGTCATTGTCGATTGTTTGCGTCACGTCTTTGATTATTCGCGTCATTTCGCGGATCCATTTCTACGATTTGCACTTGTCTCTCTGAAGTTCTGTCACGTGGAGGATGCCAATTAGGTCCCTCCTGTCTGTTAGATACAAATTCTTGGTTGTGTCTGTTATTAAAATTTCTGTTTTCCTGTCTGTCTGCATAACTACTTCTTGTATAATATCGACTGTCACTTCTGAAATTATTGTTGTATCTACTACCCTGGTTATTTCTGTAGTAAGAATTTCCATTACTGTATGAATAATTTCTGTCTTGATGATACCGATTACTGTTTCCGTATGATTGATCATTCCGGAAGGAATTACCGTTATTATAATTGTGTGTGTAATTTCTGTTAGAACGTCTGTTACTGTCATAAGGCTGGTATCTATTGTCCTGTCTGTTACGTCTGTCATTCTCAAAGTTCCCCATATAACGCCCGTTCCGATCACTATCCCTTTTCTCTGAAAATCTATTGTAATTACTGTTACTGAAAAAGTTACAAGAAGTGCCGTCATCGTTGTCATACTCAAGTTCTTGCAACAAAGTCTTAAAGGTCTCGATGTCGTCTTTACATCTTCCGGCTAAAGCAATTTGTCTTATGGATTGTGGCAGCTTAGTTAAACAAATGCGAATTAATTCAGTCGGGCTATAAGGATTGGAAAGGAACTGATTCTTTCGAATCATGTCTTCAAAATATTCCGCTGGCGTGCGGAACTCAGACTGTTTGAAATTACGCTGCATAATAAGACTGTGTTTGACTCTGTCTTGCGTGTTTTCGGACCAATATGCCGATAGAAATGCATGATAAAAATCATTTAGGCTATTACAATCTCTAATGAGTGCGCGCATCCGCGTCGCCGGTTCGTTTTCTAAATATCCACACATAAATTCCAGTTTGTGACTTAGTGGCCAATTTGGTGGGAGTGCGTACATAAATTGATCTAACCATGAACATGGATGTATGTCATTCTTAGAATTGCGGAAGATCTTAAATTTCCGAACAGTCAAAAAGTGTTTATAGTCAAAGTTTTCGCCTCGTGGCGACAAAGACCTACCGCGTCTCTTCCAGTCCGAATGTCGATTATTGTCAAGTTCGCGCGCCTGGCGCTCTCTTGTTGCATCCCGTAAATGAAATAAATTACTTTCTTCAAAGCCCTCTGCTACCTGTGATTCTAAATTTCTTCTGCTATATTTTCCTACGATTTCGCCTTCAATTTGCTTGACTTGCTTTCGTAATGCCTCAACTTCCCTTTTAACGCGTTCATTAAATTTTCCCTGATTTTCAACATGCTTATTTATGTTCTGGTACTCTTCGGTTTCTGAAAATGGCAATGGAGCTGTGTCATCTGAATCTCTGTCCCCATTTAAGCTAAGACTTGTCAATTTATCTGAAATCTCCTCAACTCTTTCCGATAAGTCACCAATTTGTTCTTTCTGTTTATTTACGTCTTCCGTAAGTGTCGCGACTCGCGTTTCGGTATGGTCACATTTGGTAGTTAACTGTTCATACTGTTGTGTTAAGTTATTTAATCTGTCATTTGGTACGGATTCCTCGATTCTCTCAAATATTTCTTTCTTATCGTGTGCACGTTGTAAATTTAACTCTGAAAATTGCTGTACTGTCACGCGATCTCTTTCCTCCTGTTCTCTATCCTGTTCCCTTTGTCTAATCTCTACTGCAACTAATCTATTATTGTGAGCATTCAAAATCGGTTGTACTTCTTCTCTGATTTCTTTCTTTAATTCATCTTTCATATTTTTGAAACATGTCCCTATTCGTGAATCTATCCGTGTTTCCATTGTTCCCATTTGTGATCCCAGTGAGTCTAACCGTTTTTCCATTGTTCCCCTATCTGTTTTTAATTCAGATCGTAACTGTGATCCCATTGTTCCCATCTCAGTTTTAATTGTTCCTATTTGTGAGTCTAACCGTGTTGCCACTGTTTTCAATTCAGATCCCAAATTTAATATTGCACTCATCAACTGCTCCGTGTTAAGTTGTTCGAAATTCTTTTCGCCCCTAACATTTCCCACAAAACTAACTTCCTTCTGCATAGCCATAAAGCTATCTGTATTCGATACTATTCCAGAATATTCTGTCGTTAATCTCGGGTTCTGTGAATTTTCTGATTGAGAAAAATTTTGAAATGGTTCCGGAGTATTTTCCCGACTTATTACATTGTTTTCCACTTCATTATCCATCATACTGTTTTCCTCTGTTGGCGAGTTCGCCATGTTAACAATTTCGTCATTCTCACTATTCATCATTTTTGCCTTTTTCATCGATCGCGTAATCATTTACAAAACATACAAAACTCGTCACTATATGAAAATTACACACAATGACACTTTATCACCAACAATATCAATCACAAGAAATGCTTCCTTCAAACACGATTAACGAACAATAGAAGAATGACAATTACCAATCTACACATGCAAAATAGACTACAATTACTAAACTACAAATTACTACTACAATACTACTGTCTACTATTTTTACAATCAGAAGATTCCAAGGGACGATCCTGGCAGGGTCGCCACGTGCATGGGGGCTTAATTATAATAAAGATATATGCAAATATTTTTAATAGCTGTATGTCCGGTTACGCAAGTCTCGTAAACGGCTGGCCCTGAACTAGTATTATTATGCAATCTGACTGCTTAGAATGACAACAAAGAATGTAAGAAAATTTTCGTTAGCACAGTTAATTAATTAAGTTCCCAGCAACTATAAAACCTACGAAGCCAACAAAGCACAAGTGTAGCTGTTCTGTGTGTGGAGTGTGACTGAACGCACATCTGGCACGGTTCTTCTTCAACAAGACAAGAAATTTTAAATACCATTTATACTGACGTGATAAAAGAAAATTAGAAATACTATAATTGTGCAAGAAACCCAGAATTACACTCTAATACAAGAACACACGCCAGATGCTTTGTTGACTGAACCTGTAATGAAGCATTATTCAGGACACACAAATAATAAGAAAATAAAGAACAGTAGGTAGTTACCTTAATTTATATTGACGAAAAGCACTCAGATCATTACAATATCTCCATTGGAACAACATCTGCTATCTCTCCCATCAAATAACTGCATAAACATGGAACAACACTCTCCACTACCGCATCTCACTCTGACTTCAGCCACAAGCAGTGTCCACCACAACTTCTCTGCAGGAACTGCCTGTCGCTGCGTCTCAATAATCACTGCCAGTGGAGGCGGCGGAACAATACTCTCTGGCGCGATTTCTGGCGCTGTGGCTCAGTGTAGCCACCTTTCAACGTCGGCGATCACCTCTGGGGGATGTTCGATGTTCCGAGTACAGCCTAGTGTAGTGAGCATGAAGGGCGTTTCCTATGTCGCGCTGGGTATCAAGGCGTCGTCCGTCTTCCGTCGTGATAGCCTGGATCAGTGTCTTGCGTCGGCGCCGTCGTTCTGCAATGACGTGGTACATGGACGGTTCCTCCAGGTGAGTACGGCAGTGTTGTACATTCCCTAAAGATGCTGTAGTAAAAGTCCATAGTATGTCTCTTCCATGCTGCAACATCTCGGCCGTAGCCTATCAAGGTCTTCCGGAGGGCTGGTTTGGCGCAGAGTAACCACCACGACAGTGTAGACCGGTAGGTGCCACGCCGGCGACTACAAGAGTCCCACGTGTTCTCTATAAGGCGGCGGCATTCCTGAGAAGCTAGGTGGGCGACGTTCAACTTCCAAGGACCACGGCTGTGCCATACCTTCTGGCAGTCGAGGGTAATAGCGCAGATGTAGGCCTCATGGTCAGAAAAAGCTGTGGGCCAAACTTCCGCAGCTCTTGTCCCCACAGCTATGGAGCGCGAGATGTAAATCCGGTCGATGCGGCTGGAGGAATGGCTGGTGTAGTGAGTAAATCTGGGCCGATCGCCACAAACATGTTCCCACGAGTCCACCAATTGAAGATTATTTATAACTGTCGTAAGTTCTGCGCAGGGAGAATGATGTGGTAACTGATCCTTAGGTGCTTGGCTACAGTTGAAGTCCCCTCCGACTATCAAGGCGTCCTGACGGCCCATAAAGAGGGGCGTGAAAGTATGAGCGAAAAAGGTGGATCGTTCGCGACGCCGACCAGATCCTGACGGTGCATAGATGTTAATAAGTTTGACTCCTTGGATAGTAAGAGCCATGCCTCTGGCGTCAAGGAGATACTCGACGTCTTCTGCGGATATACCTTCGCGGAGGAGGATCGCCACACCACTGCCATTGGCAGACGCATGTGAGACCCAAGTCTTGTAGCCATAGGCTTCCTTGAAGTCTGCGACATACACCTCTTGAAGGAGCGCAATGTCGATGTCTGCTGCGTTGAGTAGATCCTGTAGCATCGCTAGTTTATGTCGGGCACGTATGTTGTTGATGTTAATCGTCGCTAGACGGTATGTTTGGTCAGCCAGGTCGGCAACTGGGTTGTGTAGGAGGCCAGGTGTGGGCGGCAGGGGCGGCCCCACAGAGGCTGAGCGCCGGCCGCGGTGGTCTAGCGGTTCTGGCGCTGCAGTCCGGAACCGCGGGACTGCTACGGTCGCAGGTTCGAATCCTGCCTCGGGCATGGGTGTGTGTGATGTCCTTAGGTTAGTTAGGTTTAAGTAGTTCTAAGTTCTAGGGGACTTATGACCAAAGATGTTGAGTCCCATAGTGCTCAGAGCCATTTGAACCACAGAGGCTGACGATACAGCCGTAGTCACTGTGGTTGATTGGTGCTGGGTACAGCCGAGGGAGCATCTCTGCCTTCGGCATTCTCGTGGTGCTGTGGCCCATCCTCGACATCATCCGCCCAAGAATCAGATGCAGCAATTGGTAACTGCTGATTAGTGCTGTCAGTAGGGCGCTTGCGCGCATGTTCAGTAGCAGAAGTGATGTTGTCAGACCGAGGCTCAGAAATTGTATCCGCCGTAGCATCGTGATGGGAAGGCTGAGTTGTGGTGGTAGAGCCCTGAGTGTCGTCCGACGCCGGATGTTCGTCCGGGTCACACATCCGAAGCAGGCAATCATCGGATGGCGTATGCTGCCGTTTCTTGCGTTTTCGAGGGGACCGTTGTTTTCGGACATGTTGTTCTGTGTCAGAGTGCGGGCGACAATCATCTGATGCGGTCTCCATTGGTAGGAAAGAGGTCAGGACAATTTCCGTTTCTACTTCCATCTTCTCTTTAGGCTCGTCTTGGTGGCACAATTGATCACCGTCTTGAGGCAGGTCTGCCGATGACGTCGTAGAGGGGGATATGCTGTCCGCCACACTGTCATCGACCACTGACTGCAATATGGTGTTACGATCCTGGGCATAAACAGCTGTTGCGTTTGCAGCCGCTGCATACGTGATGGGGAGTGAAGTAGGCGTCGCCGGGGATGGAACTTCACCAACAGGTGTCTGGGTCAGTCGGCGTCGAATGCAGGCCGATCGGACATGTCCTTCCTGGACACAGCCGGCGCAAGTACGTGGTTGTCCGACATACATGACAATGGCTCTGCAGCCGCCAATTACTAAATACGATGGCACATGCTTCGTCAGTTCAATCTTAACTTGTCGCACTCCATTTAAGACGGGGTACGTCTCAAACGTTTGCCATTTTTCAGCCAAGTGGCTTAGCACGTTGCCGTACGGTTTGAAAGCTGTCATCACAATACCTGGCGGGACTTCGAATGGCAGCTCGAAGACCCTGAGAGTGCGAAGGCCTAATCCAGCGTGGTTGATCATGACAGTTCCTATGTGACCATCATAATGCTTAAATTTTTTAAGTTCATGAGCGTGTCGGCACACAACATCATTGATCAGTTTTATGTAGACGACACTTTGTGTTATAGAAAAGTGGATCCCAATGATGTCTTGAGGTGCAATATGAAGTTCTTCCCGGATGTAACGTTCAATGTCAAGTGCTCGAGGTCTTGCGTAGTTCGCTTGAAATGTGATCTTAATTGTGGACTAGCGATACGAGTGCGCCATGGCACTACCGAGACACGGACGCGTGACAATCGCCGCAGCAGAAGGTAAACAGTAAACACTCGCGCGCGCGGTGCGCTAACAGGGAGACACAGGCACGACGACCTTGCCCCACCGCTGCTAACAGCGGACTGCGAACAGGCTGAGCTAGCGTGCCGGCTCCACTAAACCAGGAGCTGCGGAAGATTTTGTTCTTATTGTATGAAACATCAAACTGAGTATTATTTTAGTTTTATTTTTTTTAAAATTAACTGTGGATATCATAAATTGTTATAATATTAGTCCTGAGTAACAATGAAGCACGGTATTTACGTAATAATCAGCAAAAATATGTGGCTTCTTTTCTATGTTTATTCTCTTTTTCATCTTTCAATATATTGTTAACAATTGTTATCATCACCATCATCATCATCGTCATTACTCTCGCATACTATCAGCCTATTACCATTCTTTTTTTCCTCTTTGCTCGTCTTCTCCCGTATCAGTAATTATAAAGTGAGAGTCTGCATCCGAGTAATCATTTCCTACCTTGAATTTATCACTGCTCTCCTGCAAACACACTATCAGTTTCTTCTCAAAATTGGCATCACTGCAACGTACTTTCTTGTTCTGAAGTGTTATCCATCATCGCGTCCTCTAAACTCTAAAAGGAAAGCATATCACAAAACAAAATGAATAATAGAAAAAAATGAATTACATGTAAACTGAAAAACAGAGACTGAGCTATTTCATATGTAATACGAAACAGCCAGTCGGATAGACCCATACATTTTACGAAATTAATACATACAAGTGCACGCAAAATGCCATGGCTGCTACGAGTGCAATCGGCCGGGGGAGTGTGGGGAGAGCGGCAGTGTGGGGTGTCGCTCAGGGCGCTGTAGGTCAAAAAGTGCCGCAGTAAACCGAAACCTATGCTCACATTTTTTGTAAATGTTAAGTGTGGCCCACACTTGCATGGTGACCATTCAAAAAAATCTACTGTCACCTCTACAGGTCTATTACAAATGATTGAAGCGATTTCATAAATTCACTGTAGCTCCATTCATTGACATATGGTCACGACACACTACAGATACGTAGAAAAACTCATAAAGTTTTGTTCGGCTGAAGCCGCACTTCAGGTTTCTGCCGCCAGAGCGCTCGAGAGCGCAGTGAGACAAAATGGCGACAGGACCCGAGAAAGCTTATGTCGTGCTTGAAATGCACTCACATCAGTCAGTCATAACAGTGCAACGACACTTCAGGACAAGTTCAACAAAGATCCACCAACTGCTAACTCCATTCAGCGATGGTATGTGCAGTTTAAAGCTTCTGGATGCCTCTGTAAGGGGAAATCAACGGGTCGGCCTGCAGTGAGCGAAGAAACGGTTGAACGCGTAGCCGCGGAAGTTGCCGAATAAAGCAAGCAGGGAGCTAAACGTACCACAGCCGACGGTTTGGAAAATCTTATGGAAAAGGCTAAAGCAGAAGCATTTCTTAAACAGGAGATTGGAAAACCGATGGATCGGTCGTGGTGGAGATCATGATCAACAATTCATGTCATGGCCTCCACGCTCTCCCGACTTAACCCCATGCGATTTCTTTCTGTGGGGTTATGTGAAAGATTCGGTGTTTAAACCTCCTCTATCAAGAAACGTGCCAGAACTGCGAGCTCGTATCAACGATGATTTCGAACTCATTGACGGGGACATGCTGCGCCGAGTGTGGGAGGAACTTGATTATCGGCTTGATGTCTGCCGAATCACTAAAGGGGCACATATCGAACATTTATGATTGCCTAAAAAAGCTTTTTGAGTTTTTGTATGTGTGTGCAAAGCATTGTGAAAATATCTCAAATAATAAAGTTATTGTAGAGCTGTGAAATCCCTTCAATCATTTGTAATAACCCTGTACTTTCGTTAGTATGTTAAAAGAATTCCGTCGACAATGCGGCAATTTATTTTCACCTTGCATGTTAACCGTCTGTAACTTTAAGAGAAACGTCATAACTGGCGAATCCTGAGTAAAACCTATGCATTTCTCCGGTTGCGCAGTCAAAATTTGCTTCTTTTCCCAAAACACAGCGGACTTTACACTGTCTCACTTCAAATGGTTCAAATGGCTCTGAGCACTATGTGACTTAACTTCTGAGGTCATCAGTCCCCTAGAACTTAGAACTACTTAAACCTAACTAACCTAAGGAGATCACACACATCCATGCCCGAGGCAGGATTCAAACCTGCGACCGTAGCAGTCGCGCGGTTCCAGCGTGTAGCGCCTAGAACCGCTCGGCCACTTCGGCCGGCTGTTTCACTTCAGTAACATGTTGTGCAGCGAAACAGTGGTTTATTGAGTAAGGAACCGAAGAAAAGTAAAGTCAGTAGCTTACGAAAAAGCACATCCTCCATATAAAAAAAAAAAAAAAAAACGTGTAAGGTCTTGACATATGTTGTTCCAAAACCCGTAGCATCCTTCGTTTCACCAGCTATTGACGGCACTTAAAAATTGCCTTCTTTCGCCGAAAAAGTAGGTATTTATTGGAATAACACGGTAGGTAATGAAATTCTACACAATAACGATAGCCTCGTGATGACTGGGTGTTGTGTGATGTCCTTAGGTTAGTTGGGTTTAAGCAGTTCTAAGTTCTAGGGGACTGATGACTATAGATGTTAAGTCCCATAGTGCTCAGAGCCATTTGAATCAATAACGATATGGTAAAATACTCTCTTCTTTGCTTGCTATTGTAGACCAAAATCTTATTTCGATATCTGAAACTGTTAATGAAATATGAGAAATATTGTCGGTATTTCACTCTCGCCTTATCGCGGGCGCGTCGCGGTCGCAAATGAGTGTGCTATGTCAGATCAATTTTCTCGATATTGGTGACCGATAGAGACCTCCACCCAAGTCTAAAGAAAAATTCAGTATGTTAGCTAAATTTCATACACAGCAACATATTATATAATATACACTATACACAAAATCAGAGCGACTTTTCATGCACACTTTTCCGAATTTCGCACAGTGTCTTATTGTCACATAAATATCACAATAGCTATGACCGTTAACGAAATGGTGGGCACATCATCATGAACCTGACATGTAAAGCTATGAGTAAAGCTGTAAGAGGTATATGCTGCCTGCGATATGTAAGCTATAAGAGAATCTGAGACCAAAGAGCAGTGTTGACTGCAGTACGAACTGTGTAGCAGTAGCAGTAAGTTGTTGCTAGCGAGCAGTCGCCTGTCTGCGCTTGTCAGTCCTGTCTGGTGTATCATGTTGGCTGGACCGGTCGCGGTGCAGCGATGCCGGAGCCTGTGTATTATTGCATAAGGTAAAAAAAAGAAGCAGCCTCGCGCATATCTAGTAATATTATATAAACTCCCATGTATATCTTTTAAAAATGTCCTAATAATAAGAAGCATTCATTTCAATTTAAAGAATTTAATATTCTTTTCAATGCATGATCATTCTGATTGTTGCAAAAGAAAAATAATTTGCTTCCTTTCATAAATAACAAATGTGTAGGCCAGCATTGCACAGAACTGTGCCGGAAAAAGCTTTTGTAAGAGCAGATAGTTGCCGACTTTATCGAGGTGAGAATTTTTGCTTTTTATTCAGAATGATCTTACACGGACATGACGCAGCACTGCTGTCGTCCTAATTTTACCAGGTTACTGAATTTATTTTTTATTACGAGGTTTTAGGAATTTTTCTGTTTCGAGCTTACATTAAATGAGTGTGGGTACATTAAATGGGAACCAGTTTTGTTCTGAGGTTACACTAAATTAGAATCTCATTCATTATTCATATTAATATATATTAGTATTATTATTTATACTATTTTGTGGGGAGGTTACAAAGCAAAAATGAATTACCAGTGTCTGTAAAATCGTTTGAGAAAGTGTGCAGGGTGCGCATCGATTGTGACATCGCTGACCGGCCGAAAAGTGCAAAAACACGTATCGGCCTCTCCTTCCCAACAAACGTGTGACCACGCCCAGCCTTTTTTGACGAAAACTAGTCACCGCGCATCGACCACCGCATCCTGCGCGATCTGTACCTGACAGCGAGAAGCCAAAAACTGAACTGCAACGCTTCTACTATGTAAATGATTTGACCATGAGAAGGTACTGTTGAAGGAACAGCGGCAAACAGAACAGTGTTACATGACACATAAAAAAAAAAGATCCTAGCGGTCTCTCACACCGATGTTTTGGTTTAGAGGTTAATACAACCGCTGGTGTAATGTGTAATGACGTAGGTAAGGGTGCCCTTTGAGGCGGGAAGCCATGCAGGCAGAAGCAGAGATAAGGAGCACCTCGCTTAATACTGAATTCCGTGTCTTTTGACAGAGCTTCTTCGCCTCACCGTAGTCGACGTGTACGTTGTCAAGTGCTTCGTTGCATAAAGTCTGTGCTGCGATCATCAGAAGAATTAATCTTACATTACATCAAATATTTTCACGCGTTTGCTGGAATGTCATTGGATTTCGTTTCACGTGGAGCGGAAGCCAAGTCGATTACAGTGCTGTCACGCACGATAATAAGGATACGTTTTACGCTATACGTCACGCGTACATCAACCGGGCAATAAATGCGGGACAAAAGGTATATCGGCGCATGTAACTTGTACAGCACTGGCTGGCCGGCTGGTGCACATGACCTGCAATGGTATGAGACATTGCAGCTAGACGTAAAAAGAATCGAGCAAAGAAACAATGTAACTTACACTGTCATTTAATTTTTTAACGGAATGAAATGATATTAGGGAAAACTCTAGCAATACCACACACTTCTTAGCGGACCAGACTGAAAGCATAACATGCTCTCGTTTCTACGTAACATAGTACTGTAATTAAAAACAAAAATGTGTTCAAATGTTCGTGAAATCTTATGGGACTTAACTGCTAAGGTCATCACTCCCTAAGATTACGCACTACTTAGCCTAAATTATCCTAAGGACAAGCCGGCCGGAGTGGCCGAGCGGTTCTAGGCGCTACAGTCTAGAACCGCGCGACCGCTACGGTCGCAGGTTCGAATCCTGCCTCGGGTATGGATGTGTGTGATGTCATTAGGTTAGTTAGGTTCTAGGGGACTTATGACCTCAGAAGTTGAGTCCCATAGTGCTCAGAGCCATTTGAACCCAAGGACAAACACACACACCATGCCCGAGGGAGGACTCGAACCTCTGCCGGTATCAGCCGCACAGCCCATGACTGCATCGCCTTAGACCGCTTTTTTTATTGCATTTTGTTCGTTGGTAATCCTTTCACTCAGTTTTTTATTACAGAGGCCATCCAGCTCTCTGACCGAACACGTTGAGCTACCGTGCCGGCGACCGCTCGGCTAATCCCGCGCGGCGCGAAAGTGATGAAAATTCCTAACTTGATCACGAGGTAATCGTTCTGCGCGAAGTAAGAGTGATCCAAAAGTGTGTTGCAGGGATTTCTCACTCTAGTTAAACACTGAAGACATTGATTGTATTACTTAGTCCGTCTTCTGGTATTCTCACAATTCTCAGTCCGAGGAACACATTTCAATACTGGAAGTGTCATCTGCTACGTTGACAACGAGTAGATCACCAACGGAACCAAACAAGCGCCATATTTGTCCTTTTTTCTTATGACATCCCGTTGTGTATCCCGCCAGTCTACGGCAGTGATGTGTGTCAAACCTTTGTGCATTAGTCCCAGTACGTCTGGCAGTTTAAATACCTTGTTATTTCTCTCGACAAATCCCTTACCTTGGCTCCACATTACTTCTGTTGGGTTCATATTGCAGTGGTACGGTGGCAACTCTCACAATTCAGCATTTGAATGGTGTGCTCAATGCTGGGAAAGTTATTGTTATCCATGTTTCCACGAAGCTTCATTTTTATCTTAAAATTTGTTACGTTTTCTTAATTTAAACAACCTTTGTTAACAATACATTATAAAATATCGATAATTAAGAATTTATATTCGAAATGAAAACTGTAATCCTGAGTACAGTATGTAATCGGAAACAAAACACGTGTATTTTTAATCAAAATGATTACATGTCTATTAATATGCGTATATTTGATGAATTTTACATTTAAAAGATGTAGATTGTTTTTCGGCACTTTCTAACGGTGATCCACGCCCCTATTTCACTACGGAGCAGGAAGCAGTATCTGGAATTTTCACACTGCGTGTTAACAGCGTGACAATCGGAGCACAACAGTACAGAGACTGCGACTGAAGACGATTGTTAAAAGCTACATAGCTGAAATTATGAAAACTGTTGTGGCTGCTAGTACAGTAAAATATCTTAAAGTTTCCTTCACCGTAATTGTGTAGTAAAGTATGTCACACGTGTAGGAGCTACTTCCAAGAGCGTCGACGATACCAGTGCACGTGCGCTACGGCTGTTGGCCAATAATCGCATTTCAAAGCGCTGTGCTGGCAGAAAACGGCGCGGCATCACTCTTTTGTGTGGTGCTTCCATCGCCAGCAGATTAGCCGTTACCAAAGTGTATTAATTTTCACCCGGGCAGGGACTTGAACCCGCGATCCTTTGGTTGGAAGCATTACCGCTCTGCCAACTGAGGTGTCTGTGCCGACGGCCGAGAGTTTTAGGACAGCTGCATCGTGTGCAAGTGTATTCATCTGCATCAAGTTTATTCTTATGATGACACGACATCAGGGTGCGATACTCGAGAGAGTCACTGAAAGGTCTTCTCCACAAGCCACATTGTAAAGGTGCTTCGTGTCCCACCGTCGCATCCCACTTTTTCTGCTGCACTCGAGAATGCTCTGCGAGAGAAACATTTGCTGACAGGCCTCTGTGTGAGTTCTAATATGTCTAATTTCACCTCGATGTTCGTTTTCCGAGATATGCATAGGGAAAATCAATATAGAAGTTGACTAGCAACTTTCGCTCTCGTAAGTGTAATGAAAACATAGGAGAACGAAGCACCATTTACTGGATAATACGAGGTGCATTCAAGTTCTAAGGCCTCCGATCTTTTTTCTAATTAATTACTCACCCGAAATCGATGAAACTGGCGTTACTTCTCGACGTAATCGCCCTGCAGACGTACACATTTTTCACAACGCTGGCGCCATGATTCCATGGTAGCGGCGAAGGCTTCTTCAGGAGTCTGTTTTGACCACTGGAAAATCGCTGAGGCAATAGCAGCACGGCTGGTGAATGTGCGGCCACGGAGAGTGTCTTTCATTGTCGGAAAAAGCCAAAAGTCACTAGGAGCCAGGTCAGGTGAGTAGGGAGCATGAGGAATCACTTCAAAGTTGTTATCAAGAAGAAACTGTTGCGTAACGTTAGCTCGATGTGCGGGTGCGTTGTCTTGGTGAAACAGCACACGCGCAGCCCTTCTCTGACGTTTTTGTTGCAGTGCAGGGAGGAATTTGTTCTTCAAAACATTTTCGTAGGATGCACCTGTTACCGTAGTGCCCTTTGGAACGCAATGGGTAAGGATTACGCCCTCGCTGTCCCAGAACATGGACACCATCATTTTTTCAGCACTGGCGGTTACCCGAAATTTTTTTGGTGGCGGTGAATATGTGTGCTTCCATTGAGCTGACTGGCGCATTGTTTCTGGATTGAAAAATGGCATCCACGTCTCATCCACTGTCACAACCGACGAAAAGAAAGTCCCATTCGTGCTGTCGTTGTGCGTCAACATTGCTTGGCAACATGCCACACGGGTAGCCCTGTGGTCGTCCGTCAGCATTCGTGGCACCCACCTGGATGACTCTTGTCGCATTTTCAGGTCGTCATGCAGGATTGTGTGCACAGAACCCACAGAAATGCCAACTCTGGAGGCGATCTGTTCAACAGTGATTCGGCGATCCCCCAAAACAATTCTCTCCACTTTCTCGATTATGTCGTCAGACCGGCTTGTGCGAGCCCGAGGTTGTTTCGGTTTGTTGTCACACGATGTTCTGCCTTCATTAAACTGTCGCACCCACGAACGCACTTTCGACACATCCATAACTCCATCACCACATGTCTCCTTCAACTGTCGATGAATTTCAATTGGTTTCACACCACGCAAATTCAGAAAACGAATGATTGCACGCTGTTCAAGTAAGGAAAACGTCGCCATTTTAAGTATTTAAAACAGTTCTCATTCTCGCCGCTGGTGGTAAAATTCCATCTGCCGCATGGTGCTGCCATCTCTGGGACATATTGACAATGAACGCGGCCTCATTGAAAAACAATGTGCATGTTTCTATCTCTTTCCAGTCCGAAGAAAAAAATCGGAGGCCTTAGAACTTGAATGCACCTCGTATTGCAAATGCCCATTGAACAACATGTTTTGCTCACGACGAAAGATAATTAATCATACTCTCTGCTCTTCCAGCAAAATGATTCATCACATTAGTGGAAAAACTGAATGTATCATCAGGAACAGGCACGAATGGCATGTACGGGAATCAGCTTGGGCTACGTAGCGTACACAAAATGATGAAAGGAAAATGTTTATCGCATACTACGTTTTTGCTGTTCATGCAGTTAAGCTGCCGCATTAGGCATGACGTCTTAATTTATTACTTCTTTATTACAAAAAATGGTTCAAATGGCTCTGAGCACTATGGGACTTAACATCTATGGTCATCAGTCCCCTAGAACGTAGAACTACTTAAACCTAACTAACCTAAGGACATCACACAACACCCAGTCATCACGAGGCAGAGAAAATCCCTGACCCCGCCGGGAATCGAACCCGGGAACCCGGGCGCGGGAAGCGACTTCTTTATTACAACCTCTATTCGCAGTACATTTTGCAGACATTATTCATTTATACCACTGTATGTATCTGTAAAAATGTATGATGGTGCGACACATAACCCAGCAGATGTGACGTCATAAACGTTTGAAGAAGAACCGCTTCATGCACATCGTTTTAATTGAATACTTGTTTACTACTGACTTTATTAGCAACACATTTCGCAGACAGTATCGACATGGAGCACTGCATTTACCTGCAAAATTATTTGATTGTTCGACACATAGTTCAGGAGATATGACGTCAAAAACCTTGAGCCGCGTGAAACGAAACTCCAGGGCGAAATTCGTTATAGATACAGGTGAAACATGACTACAAATATGAGTGATACAAGTTAAAAATGATGTGATGAGAGCGTGTGCGTGAAAAGCCACAGTTAGAAAGCTCTTCCTAAACCCATGGATCGATTTTCGCCAAACACGGTGCACATAGTACTTAGTATCTGGAGAGAAGTACTGTGCAGTACGAGTAACCAACTTCCTTTTTTTTTGGGGGGGGGGGTGATAATTTGGAGGGAAGAAGTGGAGGAGGCGGTGGATACAAATAGGGGTACAAGAAGATGGACAGAGAGTGGGAGAAAGAAATGAGCAGACAAAGGGATGAGCAGGAGATGACAGATGGGGAGGATGAAATGGACAAAGAATTCAAAGGGTAGGAGATGACAGATAGAAGAAGTGAGGCAAATAAACAGAGTGAGTGTAGAAGAAGGAGATGGAAAGAAAGGATAGAGGAGATGACATACGATGAGAGGGGGGAAGAGGAGATGGGCAGAGGAAGGAAAGATGAAGAGATGGAGAGGGAAGAAGGAAGAAAATAATAGAGAAAGGGTGGAGGGGGAGAAGTAGAGGTAGAGGGGGAGGAGGAAATGGACAGAGAGAGGGGCAGGAGGGCATGGGCAAAGAGTGTGAGGTGGAGGACGTGGACACAGAGAGAGGGACGAATAGGAGGTGAACAGAAGGAGAGGATGAGAAGGAGAGAGGGAAGAGGTAAAGACAGGGAGGGGAAGATGGAGCTGGACAGGGGCATGCTGCGGAGGATGTGGACACAGATAGAGAGACATGGAGGAGGAGATGGACAGAGGAAAGAGGAGGAGATGGACAGAGAGAAGGGGAAGATGAGATAGACAGAGAGTGGGATGAGGTATGGGCAGGGAGAGAGGGACAAGAGGATTGGATTGGATTGTTTGGGGGAAGAGACCAAACAACGAGGCTATTGGTCTCATCGGATTAGGGGAGGACAGGGAAGGAAGTCGGCCATGTCCTTTCAAAGGAACCATCCTGGCATTTACCTGGAGCGATTTATGGAAATCACAGAAAACCTAAATCTGGATGGCCGGACGCGGGATTGAATCGTCATCCTCCCTAATGCGAGTCCAGTGTGCTAACCACTGCACCACCTCGCTCGGTGGATAGGAGGAGATGGACAGAGAGACACGGGAGGAGATAGACAGGGAGAGGAGTACACAAAGTTGGGATAAGGAGGTAGATTTAAATGGGGAGGATGAGATCGGTAGAAGCGGAAGAAGCAGATGGACAGAATAGTTGGAGCAGATGGAAAAAAAATGGCTCTGAGCACTATGGGACTTAACTGCTGTGGTCATCAGTCCCCTAGAACTTAGAACTACTTAAACCTAACTAACCTAAGGACATCACACACATCCATGCCCGAGGCAGGATTCGAACCTGCGACCGTAGCGGTCACGCGGTTCCAGACTGTAGCGCCTATAACCGCACGGCCACTCCGGCGGGCCCTAGAGCAGATGGAATGAGAGAGGGGAGGATAAGCACAGAGACTGAGAAAAGGGGAAGAAGAAGATGGACAAAGACAGGCTGAAGCAGGAGATGGACTGACGTAAGACTGGAATAAATACATACCTGGGCAACGTCGGGTACTCAGACATTTCGTCAATAAAAGTGTGGAGGTCCCAGAAATTATTCAAATGAATGACGCATCCACTTATGTACAGGATTACAATTTCTGAACTCTACATTTGTTGCAAAAGGAAACTTAGTACTCATCACAGTACGTCAACTAAATACTCCCGAGTTTTACCAGAAATCACGGACTACAGAAGGATTGTTGTACGACTCAATTACTTAAAGTATTATAGAGAAGTGACTGTTCCGACGGCTAATAGAAACGTGCAGGGGACCTATTAATACCCTACAGGCAACAGTTCAGCTAGCACCAAGCAAACACAGTCCACACAGCTGGCCTCACGAAAGAGATCAGTACGAAGGCAACTGATCACGAACTCACTTGCAGCACTGTTGAAGTAAACTGAGAGATGAAAGGAGTACACTAAAGATCTTTATGTACACTACGCGACATTCAAGACTCTACCAAGTGCCTCGGGGGGTCGTTGAATCTGTCAAGAAAGGGGAGGTGGGTTTTAACATGAAAATCAAGCTCGTGGAGAGTCAGAATTGTTGTACAGACATTATTTGAAGAATATACCGGAACACAAACATTGTAGGAGCCTGAGCGAAACTACAGAACACCACAATAACAGAACATGGTGACGGTGACAAATACTCACCATTTAAGTCAGAGAACAAAAAGTCGCGAAGTGGCTAAAATTCAAGTAAAACGCTATTTGAACAAATTTAACAGAAAAGAAAGTAGGAAATCATTAGCTGCACATATCTAGCATCACTTGCTAACAGAATACTACGGGACACCCACAGTACCGCAGGGGCTTACCGAAGTCCCCCCGCCTCTGATCGGACGTCAACTGAGAATGTTCGCGTTTCTTCGTGACGGCCGTCTCCCCTGCGTCCACAGCGCCCCACATTCTGAACGGTCACTGTAAACCTCGTGACGCCTGCCAACTTCGGCTCTTCTATTAAAAGACGCCTGACCTCTCTGACCAACGAAACTCTTCGTCTACTCTCAGAACCAAAGATGTCTCGTTTCATGTCTATTGCTAAATGGAGGGATTTTGACGACTGCTTACTCACTGCCATAACTGCTACTACCTCTTAAGGCAAAAAGGTTAGGGATGAGCATGTCAATCATTTATTACATTCCTTCGTATTTTACCTTTTCTTAGGCAACTGCGGAAATGACCTTACGTTTTATGAAATGAGTCGGCCAAAAATTTGGCAGACTCGTTTCATATTTCTTCCGCAGCAAACATCTTGTAGTTGAGTAGTTCTAGAGCAGCACACGGACTTGTTGCAGTCCGGCTAGGAAGAGAGGACCCGTGCTATGTGCGCCGAAGACTGGCTACTAGAAGCGGCTCCTGCTTGCTCTTCCAGACGCACGGCCTACCACGTACAGGAGGCCTTGGAGAAGGCCGAGGGCAGCAGCTGATTTTGCTCACGTGAGCAGGAGCAGCGGCGGTAAGTGCAACGCAGTTGTGACGTCACGTTGTCAACATTTTAACTGTCAGATACTAAAGGGAGATTTCCAGTTCGCTCCAAAGCAGCTCTAGGCCAACAGTCAGTGCTGCGGCTCGCGTTGGTACTGTTTGTAGGTTTCCGCCCTCTGTTGGAGGCCAGACGGCATCGTTTAGTTGGCTCGTGTTGACTGCCGCCGCTCGGTTTCGCAAGCGTTGCCTGTCCGCTAGTGGCAGCAGCGGCGGTTGTCGATTTGTAGTAACTGTTGTCCTATCTTTGGGGCAACGTCGTTGTTTTTCCGGGTCGTGTGAGTGGGCCACTTCGGTAGGGGACTCAGGAGAGCCAGGTCCGCGCAGTGCCAGAACACGCGGGGACCGCTCACGGTGAAACGTCCCCTTAGAAAAATTATACAAGACTGAGCTTAAACTGACACACAATATTTTTAGCGCAACGCAATCTGACTTTCAGAAATCCCTACAAACGAATGGCCCTGACTAACATTAACCCGTACCTTTCACAAATCACTTACCTCACAAAAATCTTCGTTACTCAAGCTACTGCAATACAGCGAGCGCCACTACTGCCAGCTAAATAACAGATTCAAACTACTGAAGGCACTAACTACTGATAGGCATAGTTAGCAAATGAAAGATTTTAATAGAGAACAAACACTGTATTTACCTTAATAGTCATCAAAAGTCATAATACACTCCTGGAAATTGAAATAAGAACACCGTGAATTCATTGTCCCAGGAAGGGGAAACTTTATTGACACATTCCTGGGGTCAGATACATCACATGATCACACTGACAGAACCACAGGCACATAGACACAGGCAACAGAGCATGCACAATGTCGGCACTAGTACAGTGTATATCCACCTTTCGCAGCAATGCAGGCTGCTATTCTCCCATGGAGACGATCGTAGAGATGCTGGATGTAGTCCTGTGGAAAGGCTTGCCATGCCATTTCCACCTGGCGCCTCAGTTGGACCAGCGTTCGTGCTGGACGTGCAGACCGCGTGAGACGACGCTTCATCCAGTCCCAAACATGCTCAATGGGGGACAGATCCGGAGATCTTGCTGGCCACGGTAGTTGACTTACACCTTCTAGAGCACGTTGGGTGGCACGGGATACATGCGGACGTGCATTGTCCTGTTGGAACAGCAAGTTCCCTTGCCGGTCTAGGAATCGTAGAACGATGGGTTCGATGACGGTTTGGATGTACCGTGCACTATTCAGTGTCCCCTCGACGATCACCAGTGGTGTACGGCCAGTGTAGGAGATCGCTCCCCACACCATGATGCCGGGTGTTGGCCCTGTGTGCCTCGGTCGTATGCAGTCCTGATTGTGGCGCTCACCTGCACGGCGCCAAACACGCATACGACCATCACTGGCACCAAGGCAGAAGCGACTCTCATCGCTGAAGACGACACGTCTCCATTCGTCCCTCCATTCACGCCTGTCGCGACACCACTGGAGGCGGGCTGCACGATGTTGGGGCGTGAGCAGAAGACGGCCTAACGGTGTGCGGGACCGTAGCCCAGCTTCATGGAGACGGTTGCGAATGGTCCTCGCCGATACCCCAGGAGCAACAGTGTCCCTAATTTGCTGGGAAGTGGCGGTGCGGTCCTCTATGGCACTGCGTAGGATCCTACGGTCTTGGCGTGCATCCGTGCGTCGCTGCGGTCCGGTCCCAGGTCGACGGGCACGTGCACCTTCCGCCGACCACTGGCGACAACATCGATGTACTGTGGAGACCTCACGCCCCACGTGTTGAGCAATTCGGCGGTACGTCCACCCGGCCTCCCGCATGCCCACTATACGCCCTCGCTCAAAGTCCGTCAACTGCACATACGGTTCACGTCCACGCTTCGCGGCATGCTACCAGTGTTAAAGACTGCGATGGAGCTCCGTATGCCACGGCAAACTGGCTGACACTGACGGCGGCGGTGCACAAATGCTGCGCAGCTAGCGCCATTCGACGGCCAACACCGCGGTTCCTGGTGTGTCCGCTGTGCCGTGCGTGTGATCATTGCTTGTACAGCCCTCTCGCAGTGTCCGGAGCAAGTATGGTGGGTCTGACACACCGGTGTCAATGTGTTCTTTTTTCCATTTCCAGGAGTGTATATACAGCAGCTCATGACATACATTTTTACAAATTTCTAAAATTCCGCCATTTCTCTCCCCACATCCACCACTGCTGTCGGTTCACCTCCAACTGCGCAACGCTACGCGCTGTTAACATCCAGCTGCCAACACTACACTGGCAGACAACAATGCAAACTAGCCACAGACTGCACACAACACAGAAAGTGATTTTCATACAGAGCGCTACGTGGCGTTAACCAATATAAAAACCTGAACAGCCTACTTACATAAAGAAAACATAAACAGCCTACTTACAACGGCATGCATGGACTGCCGGATGGAAGGGCTGTGGTCACGAGGGTGCACGACCTCGTCGTAAACCGGATCCAGCAAGCTTTAAGATGAGTGCATTTCAAGCCAAGTAGAGAAACCTCCACCATTGTGATATCTCGCGATTCTCCAGTGACTTGGGTTCGTGTTGCTGCTCGTAGTGTCGCCGAGGCGAAGAGCAGCGAATGGAGTGCTTGGGGAAGGCGGATCTGATTAGCTTTCCTCGACTTCTTATTACTATTTATTGCGTTCAACTTGTTACAATTTGTTAAGTTCAACCAGCGGCAATTTTTCTTGCCTGGTTGCCGCTAACGCCTCAGTTACCTGCCATGGAGGTTAGTGTAACGGCAGTGTACGTTTCCTCGCCTTGCCGCTGCGGTAAGGCGTGTAGTCCTGACAGCTTTCTTGATTGTAGGCCGTTTGGTGATTCTTCTACGCTGGTGGTAGTGATTCCTTTCTCATTCCGGGGGCTCTAAACACGGTATTCTGGGGACGTAGTGCAGACCGCCGGTTCCGGCTTTTGCGTATTGTTCCATCGTTGCATTTGGTTTATCAGACGTCAGGTATCTTCGGCAAGATTATTGTTAGTCATTCGTTAGACTGCCACTAGTCTGAGTTACCGTCTTATTAGGTGAATGCGACTATTGGCTGCCTATCTCATCGCTCGCGAAAGTGTTTGTTGCCGGATCTTCTCAGAGGTCGATTCGTGGAGCACCGTCTGTGGCCCCTTGGTTCTTGTAAGACATGTGTGTTCTAAAAGGAGGTCTGATGGCCAGTAGTTCAGTGTAACGCTCCTTCAGTCCACTTCTTCTGCGGGTATAATCTGCCTCAGGACCTCTTACGGAACTTCTGTACTGGTCTTTGTGTTCTATTATTGTATTATTTATCACAATGCCGGCCGCGGTGGTCTAGCGGTTCTAGGCGCTCAGTCTGGAGCCGGGGGACTGCTACGGTTGCAGGTTCGAATCCTCCCTCCGGCATGGATGTGTGTGATGTCCTTAGGTTAGTTAAGTTTAAGTAGTTCTAAGTTCTAGGGGACTGTTGACCATACATGTTAAGTCCCATAGTGCTCAGAGCCATTGGAACCATTTATCACAATACCTTGTAATGCCTACATTAAAGGATATATATGTCTAGTTAATAGTTCTCGTCGCGTTCTGGAGTAAATCTAGCAATGTAGTGTTCAGTGGATTGTTAAGGGGTTGTGTTACAAAGTTTACCATCATCTTATTTCACCCCTTTGGTTATCAGTTTCTTGTTTTTTTAGTTAACCTTTGCTATTGTATTTGCTGTTTTACAGGAGGTTCCTAATTTTTTTATATTATTGACGTTCCTGGCGTGTAAGGCCTTCAGCCGTGATTGTGGGCATTTGCCTTAAAATTCTAATTTGGTATTTGTATTTACGCAGTAAGCCTTTAAAACCTTATTTACTGTCATTTCTGGCGTCTGATGCCTTCTGCTGTGTTTCTGGCGACTTGCCTTTAACATTTCATAAATATTAAAGCACGTACAATATCCTTCTGCAACGATGTCCGCGATACATCGGCCATTTCGACATCCCTTATGAGTAAACGTAGCCGCTGCTTCCTTTCTCTCACTATATAGTGTAATGACGACTGTTCGTTGCGTAATCCATCGAGCAACCCCGCACGTAATTTAACTCCTTCCATCTTCACTGCCGTAAGACGCAGCACTTGCGCTTCGATGCGTTGAAGAGCATTCTGACGGTCAGGAGATTGTGGTTGCGTTGCCAGCTCACGTACGGCTCTGAAATAAAAATCAAAAGTCGTCCATGATTTATGTAAGCCACATGGTATGAACGTTCTGCGTAAAGCCGGTTTGACACATCAGAACTACCATTTAAGCGTTGAAATGTACACTCTTTGACATAAAACTCGACCGGCGGCCGGCCGCTTCAGAGGCTAAGTCCGCGCCGATCGCGACATGGGACAAATAAACTGGCCAACTCACTGATTCTCTAAGTCCGGCAATCTGCACAATCTGGCAACACTGTAGACTGCGGCACTTCCTGGAGGAAAACCTATCCCATGATAGAGAAACTATAGGCTGATTACGCATGTGGTCTAGAGGTAGCGTCCGTTGTTTCTGCTCGCAATGTCAGTGGATCGAGAGCAGCTGGCATAAAATATTTTTATAGCCTCTTCTGTCTGAATGCTGAAGACGTGAATGTAATGATAGCGCAGATTCAATCTATTTCGCTTTCTGACACACCGATATCAAAATTTTATCCAGTAACCATTTTGCCGCAGATTTCCTGCAGACTGTCCTCCTCTGGACGCCGTGTGCGGCAAAGCTCCGGGATCCATTTGCTGGCTACTGGCAGCGGCCGTGGCGACAGCAGTGGGGCTGCACTCCCCCTTCTTTATCGAAAGCGCTTGCTTCCGCTCATCGCTTTTGATGAATTAAAACGCTTTATTATTAAATGTTGCTCCACAGAAAATTTCTACTATTTCCATTCACGCTCAAAAGCAACGGAGACAGACGCCGCAATTAGTAGGCGGGTATTATACTACATTAATCGGCAAGAGTTGAGTATGGCATGAAATTAATTTTATAGACTGGGACGAAATTAAACCACCTCATTACAATCACTCTGGCTTGACGAAAACATCCGAACATTGACCAAAAGTTGCACAAATAATTGACTTTGAAAGGAAACGAAACGAGGTATGAAGCATTTATAAATTCGGCGATTGTAGTGAGGTGGTTTAATTTCGTCCCAGTCTATAAAATTAATTTCGTGCCATACTCAACTCTTGCCGATTAATGTAGTATAATACCCGCCTACTAATCGCGGCGTCTGTCTCCGTTGCTTTTGAGTGACAATGGAAATCGTAGAAATTTTCCGTGGAGCAACATTTAATAATAAAGCGTTTTAAACCATCAAAAGCGATGAGCGGTAGCAGGCGCTTTCGATAAAGAACGGGGGAGTGCAGCCCCACTGCTGTCGCCACGGCCGCTGCCGGTAGCCAGCAAATGGATCCCGGAGCTTTGCCGCATACGGCGTCCAGAGGAGGACAGTCTGCAGGAAATCTGCGGCAAAATGGTTACTGGATAAAATTTTGATATCGGTGTGTCAGAAAGCGAAATAGATTGAATCTGCGCTATCATTACATTCACGTCTTCAGCATTCAGACAGAAGAGGCTATAAAAATATTTTATGCCAGCTGCTCTCGATCCACTGACATTGTGAACAGAAACAACGGACGCTACCGCTTTTTTTTTTTTATTTCAATCTCATTTTGTTCGGTATTCTTCGTTGCATCTGCTCGGGGCGGACGTCGTAAGACATCCGTTTAAGTGCGTTGTTGATCGATTAACTCAGTTTTTTTTATTACAGAGGGCAGCTAACCCTCTGACCGAACACGCAGAGCTACCGTACCGGCATACCGCTAGACCACAGGCGTAATCAGCCTATGGTTTCTCTATCATGGGATAACTTTTCCTCCGGGAAGTGCCGCAGTCTACAGTGTTGCCAGATTGTGCAGGTAACCGGACTTAGAGAATTAGCGAGTTGGCCAGTTTATTTGTCCCATGTCGCGATCGGCGCGGACTTAACTTCTGAAGCGGCCGGCCGCCGGTCGAGTTTTACGTGAAAGAGTGTACGTACATTGAAGCAATTGAGATTGACGCCATGTGTCTTCAATCTCCCGGAAACAGTTCTCATCCCGCAGGCGGGCAACGTTGAGCTTCTATGGATCCCTGCTGCACCATGCTTTTTTGTCGAGACAGAGCGATGGTGCAGATGTAAACCTGATGGTCTGCAAAGGTCATAGGCCACACCTCTCCGTCAATCTTCGCCGTACGTAGCCCACGCGACACATACACCTGTCTAATCGATGGCCTGAATGGCTCGTAAAGTGCGTATATCGGCGGCTGTCGTCGTGCTTCATTTCCCAGGTATCACGCAGTGCACGATCCCTTGCCAGCGTCTGTAGCGCTGAGCGGGGGACGAAGTGTGGGCGTTGGTCCACAGGCCGCAGAACGCAGAATGCCGATGTAATTCTCCTGACGTCCTCGAAACAGCGGTGACACTTCCTTGTGTAAACAGTTGCGTGTTTGTGTCTCTTCGTCGATCCTGACGGCGCGTAAACATTCACCACACCACGGGTCGATGGTATTTCACATCTTCTGCCTCTATTCCTTCTCGTAAGAGTATGGCTGTGCCAACGCTACCGTCATAACCTGTTAAACGATAGATGTAATAACCACAAAACTCAACTGGGCCATATCAAATTCTTGTCGGATTTCCAGCCGGATCAAACTGTCATCTGAGCACAATATTTCAGCGGTCTACCTGGCCGCCATCATCAGGTGAGAAAAGCTACGCTGCTCTCGCCGATAACTGGTTCCACTCGCAAGCGACTGCAACTATATATGCATCGGAAGTGCAACAGCGCATGCGCTAGATACAGTGCGCACACGCTCAGTCATTCCGGCGCATTTTATAGTACAGAAGGATCCCATGGATCGCATAAAACGGACTATGATTTCACTTCTGAAGAAGAGTTTCTTACCTGAGGACACTATCGAAAGACTACGTTCTGATACGGGCGTTCCACCTAGATTATACTGTTTGTCAAAGATCCATAAGGATGGGGTCCCGTTGCGCCGTATTGTTTCTAATCTGGGTGCATCAACTTACAACTTGGCAAAATATTTAGCGTCGGCTCTCAGGCTTCATGTGGGAAACGTGAAGACCATATTTCCAATTCCATGATTTTATTCAGCGTTTAAAGTTGCTTGGTCTTGGTCCCTCTGATTTACTTGTTAGTTTTGATGTGGTGTCAATTTTTACTCGGGTCCCTCTTGTAGAGTCATTGATTTTAATTAATGAAAAACTTGATATGTAAATGACGAAGCTCTGCCGCCATGTTCTGACGTCCACCTATTTTTTTTTTATTTGATGACAAATATTTTGAACAAACCTACGGTGTGGCTATGGAGAGTCCTTTATCCCCCATAATCGCTAATCTTTTTATGGAGGACTTTGAGGATATGGCCCTGAAAACATATTTTCTGAAGCCTTCGTGTTTTCTGGGATATGTTGACGATATGTTTCTTGTTTGGCCACGTGGAATAGACTCTGCTTACCGGTTATTAGACCATTTTAATTGTCTTCATCCGAACGTCAAATTCACGATGAAAATTGAAATGGAGGGAAAGTTACCTTTTTTAGATGTACTAGTTTATAGAAAAGAAGACGAAATTCTTGGACATAGTGTTTACAGGAAACCGACTCATACCGGCAGGTATTTACATGCTACCAGTTGCCATCCACGTTTTAAAAATACAGGAGTCATTCGGACCTTGGTTAAACGGGCATATGCTGTCTCGGATGCTGTGAATTTACCACAGGCGGTGCAACATCTTAAGGACGTATCCATAACAACGGCTATACGGACCGACAAATTCGACGCGCTTTTGGGTTTGGACCTCTACCTGAACCTTCTGAAAAGACCTTTAGGTCTGTGGTTTTTCTTTCGAATGCCGGGCAAGTGTCCAGCAAGTTAGGTGGACTTTTGAAGAAATGTGAGATCTGATGTGTTTTTCGTCCGCCAGCTAAGATTCGAGCACTTGTTGGCTCTGTTAAAGATGATTTAGGTTTGAGGAAGTCTGGCATTTACAAAATGTGTGAGTGAGGGAAAATTTACATTGGCCAAATTATTCGTACCGTCAACGACAGGTGTATTGAACATCACCGCCATACGCGATTATTACAAGATAAATCTGCAGTGGCTGAGCATTGCCTTACAGAGGGACACAGGATGCTGTACAATGAGACGCAAGTAGTTGCAAATGCTTGGCGGTACTGGGATTGTATTTTAAAAGAATCTGTTGAAATCAGACTAACAGATACTATCATTAATCGTGATAATCGATACCCGCTAAGTAAAACGTGGAATCCTGTTTTATCAGATATGAAGAAACAATGGCATCTGAATCGGCCGGCTATGAATAATCATTTGTAACGATATATCGTTTTCAACAGTACTTACCATCGGAGGCGCTGCAGCTCTTTTTGCGCCAGGGGGCATCAGGAATGATTGAGCGCGTGCCCGCTGTATCTAGCGCATACGCTGTTGTACTTCCGATGCATATAACGGTGCAGTCATTTGCGAGTGGAATCAGTCATCGGCGAGAGCAGCGTAGCTTTTCTCACCTGATGATGGCGGCCAGGTGGACCGCTGAAATATTGTGCTCGGTTGACAGTTTGACCTGGCTGGAAATCCGACAAGAATATGATATACTAATACGCCGGGAAAGTATGTCACATCAACTGGGGCATCGTTTCGTACCTCCTGCATTAGAACCATGTTGACGTCAGCTGCGCTCGGCTACCTTGCAGCATTTAAATCTTTACTTAGTTAGGAACCCCATTTTTGTTAACTGTACCAACACGGTAGACGTGTGGCGTCGTATCAGCGGTGCACTGCTAGAACTTCACACCCCAACGAATCGGCTGGCTACGGAGCATTCTTCCTGGACAGGGACCACACGACACCGCATCATTGGTCGCCGTGCAGAAGGTTCCCCACTGACCTGTTGTCGGTAGGTGCCAATGACTGAACGTCGACCTCCTGCATCCGTTTCCTGTGCCCAATCTCCTAATGAATTGACGAGGACTACCGCTGTTGACGGGCGTTATTCCCCACTACTGACACGTGGAACGTCATCCAGTTGTATAATTGTATCCATCACATCTCTTTGATGTTGTGGCTCCTCAACGGTCTGTAGCACAAACGCTGTGATTGTGACGTCCTTGCCAGTCGCTGAAAACGAATCATGGTCATTCCCACTATCTTGTTCGTCGCCTCGGCTGTGCTGCTCTTCTTCTCTGGACAGCCGACGCTTCTTGCAGTTCTTCGAATGTTTTCGTAGCCGTGTCCTCACGTCTGCTGAGGGATGCTGTTCAGCGCGATCCTCTTGCGGATCCGCTTCCATAACTGAAGACAGGTTCGACTGGAGCGTGGAAAGACCGTGAATCCATAGTTGTTTTGGGGCGTCTGGCTAATAGCGTGGAAAGGTCATTTGAGCCGTGACGTGGGATCGGGGCCGATACTCGTAGACTCGATGGGCAAGGGCCTGTCATGCACGTCGCTCACGTCGTTCCGTAGCGCATCCACGTCCGTAACAGTCACCGACGTCATCTCATGTGGTGGGCGCTGCAGGTCTCAAGGTAGTTGTACTAGATTTCGCTGAAGACAGTTCGGACGTGACCTTCCTGGCTGCAGCCACAGCAGGTTCTCGGTCGACCATCGTGTATGACGATGGCTCGACATCCACCTATTGACTTGTGCTTCCGGAGTTCAATTCTTATTTGGCGCAATCCATTGGGCACTTATACGTTTCGAAGCTAGTTCATTTCTCCGCAGCACGATTAAGGACGGCGCCGTCTGGGCGAAATGCAGCTACTTTGAACGGAACTTCGAATACATGTACCGTACTCTCTCTCCGAGACCGGCATGATCTTCAGAAACCCCACCCACGTTCTTGAAGGCGTGGCAAAATCGGTAACCGTCGGTGTATCGACGAATTAGTCTGTCACACGCTGCCTTGTCTATAAGTCTGATTTATTCGACACTGACCAATATGGACAGGTGGATTCCGATCAACCCTCGGGGATCTAGCTACTTTGAACGGACTTCGAATACATGTACCGTACTCTCTCCGAGACCGGCATGATGTTCAGAAACCACACCCACGTTCTTGAAGGCGTGGCCAAATCGGTAACCGTCGGTGTATCGACGAATTAGTCTGTCGCAAGCTGCCTTGTCTATAAGTCTGATTTATTCGACACTGACCAATATGGACAGGTGGATTCCGATCAACCCTCGGGGATCTGGCTTCACCATATCGCGCATGAAACGTTCGATTTCGTGTTCTTCTGGTCTTGTATACTGTCCGTCAAGCGTAAACACGATAGTTGCATTCTGGATGAAGAGTAAGCTTCAGCTGATGCAGCTCTACCAGAGTGCTAGGCACGTCCGAGCCACTACAACGCCGAACATGGATTCATTACTTGGCAGTTGTGGTGTATATTGTGCCACACGGTCACACCGTTTATCGCAAGTGCGCGGACCATCTCGGCACACCTCTCGGCCGTCCTACATTTCCACCTATCGCCAACTATCTGCAACCACTGTCCATGTCCACCATGCTCGCTACTTAGAGCTCCCCGAAGGAGATCTGAAGTAATTGTGCATCCACCCTGAGTATGATGCATCCATTGCCCATCGAGTCACGCGGACCACCTCGGCACACCTCTCGGCCGACGCACATTTCCACCCGTCGCCAACTATCCACAGCCATTGTTCATGTCCTCCATGCTCGCTACTTATAGATCCCCAAAGGAGGTCTGAAGTAATTGTGCATCCGCCATGAGTGCGGTAGATCCATTGCTGAGTGCATTCATATAATGTGAATTGCTTTCACCTCGATTTCACGTAAAATACACACATCAAAGAAAGTATTGCATCACCTCGATTCCGAGAGTTCCGGAACCTGTACAGAAAATTGGAATAGAGATCGACATAAACATCATTTCCGCCCTTTTTATTGCTCATGAAAACCACACATTGCATGTTGTACCACAATACAGCGAGATCGCCGGCCGGAGTGGCCGTGCGGTTCTAGGCGCTACAGTCTGGAACCGGGCGACCGCGACGGTCGCAGGTTCGAATCCTGCCTCGGGCATGGATGTGTGTGATGTCCTTAGGTTAGTTAGGTTTAATTAGTTCTCAGTTCTAGGCGACTGATTACCTCATAAGTTAAGTCCCATAGTGCTCAGAGGCATTTGAACAGCGAGATCTTCAGAGGTCATTGTTCGGATTGCTGTACACTCCGGTACCTCTAATACCCAGTAGAACGTTCGCTTGCATTGATGCATGCCGGTATTCGTCGTGGCATACTATCCACAAATTCATCAAAGCACTGTTGGTGCAGATTGTCCCACTCCTGAATGGCGATTCGGCGTAGATCCCTCAGAGTGGTTGGTGGGTCACGTCGTCCATAAACAGCCCTTTTCAATCTATTCCAGGCATGTTCGATAGGGATCATGTCTGGAGAACATGCTGGTCACTCTAGTCGAGCGATGTTATCCTTAAGGAAGTCATTCACGAGATGTGCACGATGGAGGCGCGAATTGTCGTCCATGAACACGAATGCCTCGCCAATATGCGGCCGATATAGTTGCACTGTCGGTCGGAGGATGGAATTCACGTATCGTACAGTCGTTACGGCGCCTTCCATGACCACCAAATGCGTACGTCGGCCCCATATAATGTCACTCTAAAACAACAGGGAACCTCCACCTTGCTGCACTAGCTAGATAGTGTGTCTAAGGCGTTCAGCCCGACCGGGTTGCATCCAGACACGTCTCCAACGATTGTCTGGTTGAAGGCATGTGCGACACTCATCGGTGCAGAGAACGTGGTGCCAATCCTGAGCGGTACGTTGTTGGGCCCATCTGTATCGCGCTGCATGGTGCAGTGGTTGCAAAGATAGACCTCGCCATATACGTCAGGGATGAAGCTGCGCATCATGCAGCCTATTGCGCACAGTATGGGTCCTAACACGACGTCCTGTGGCCGCACGAAACGCATTATTCAACATGGTGGCGCTATTGTCAGGGTTCGTCCGAGCCATAATCCGCAGGTAGCGGTCATCCACTGCAGTAGTAGCCCTTGGGCGGCTTGAGCGAGACATGTCATCGACAATTCCTGTCTCTCTGTACCTCCTCCATGTCCGAACAACATCGCTTTGGTTCACTCCGAGACTCCTGGACGCTTCCCTTGTTGAGAGCCCTTTCTGGCACAAAGTAACAATGCTGACGCGATCGAACCGCGGTATTGACCGTCTGGTCATGGTTGAACTACTGACAACACGAGACGTATACATCCTTCCTGGTGGAATGACTGGAACTGATCGGCTGTCGGATCCCCTCAGTCTAATAGGCGCTGCTCATGCACCGTTTTTTACATCTTTGGGCAGGTTTATTGACATCTCTGAACAGTCAAAGGCACTGTGTCTGTGACACAATATTCACAGTCAACGTCTGTCTTCAGCAGTGCTGGGAACCGAGGTGATGTAATACTTTTTTTAATGTGTGTAGCTTTCACACAGGTCTTGTGACTACTTGTCGGTACAGTCGTATAGCTATGTCAGAACTTCCCCACAAGATACTGCCGGGAAACACTGCTTGTTCTGTAGTAAACTGATTCAGAAATGCAGTTGTAAATGAGCTCGCCCAACACTGGGCTCCAAAATGTGATAAATTATAACTAAATGAGGAATTAATGGTCCTCACTTGGAGAAAAATGTACTACATAAATTTAAAATAATGATTAATATTCACAAACATCTACTTTTACTATTATTAGTATTCACTGTTCAACTATAGAAATATAACCTCAGAGCTAGTTTGATTGGCGATTGACGAAATAAGAGATGGGAGGGGGTGAGGACAAAGCACCTCTTCTCTCCACTCGGCGGAGTCGGTGTCACATGAAAGATTAGGCAACTGATGCAATTTTGGCGCGACGTGTCGATTTTCCTATCCTGTCCAGTGTCTCACGTCTGTGAGGCGACAGTCCGGCCTAGATCAACTCCTTCTTTCTCCTGCTGATTGACAACTGGTCTAATCCCTCTATACAGAGGCCACCCGTCGGCCAACGTGATGCTATTTTCTTTCCATTCGGTGCCTATTGTCTGCAGTGGTTATCTCTCGGAGGGCGTGCCACGTTTTTGAGTACAGGCCTCGGCGAAGGCAATGGATGCAGGGTCATATGTTTGAAGATTCAATCACCAGGCAGTTCATCAGATACAAAATGAATAATGAATATGTCGCAAAGTGACGATAAAAATCGTGATGAATGCAAGGAAGGATCTGACTGGAAGTTTGAAGGCTGGGTTGACAGTAGGCTGACATATCTCCAGAAGGCAAACATACAACACATTGCGCGAAGCAGCGCACATATCTTCTTCTCAGGCGCCGATAGATCATTCTCTCACTGGTCTCTTATTTCCTGTCTGTCTGATATCTCTCCTCTCGAGGGTGCCTCTCCGCAACAGGGTAGCCGAAAAAAGGCGAAAATTCTCCGGTTTAAAAGGCTCTAACTGAAAAGTTGGGCATGGATGTGTGTGGTGTCCTCAGGTTAGTTAGGTTTAAGTAGTTCTGAGTTCTAGGGGACTGATGACCACAGTAGTTAAGTCCCATAGTGCTCAGAGCCATTTGAAAAGTGGGATGCCAGCTAACTCATTCTACTTTCCTCAGCACCTTTAAAACATTTTCCCAAAAATTTACGCAGGAAAACATACACTCCTGGAAATTGAAATAAGAACACCGTGAATTCATTGTCCCAGGAAGGGGAAACTTTATTGACACATTCCTGGGGTCAGATACATCACATGATCACACTGACAGAACCACAGGCACATAGACACAGGCAACAGAGCATGCACAATGTCGGCACTAGTACAGTGTATATCCACCTTTCGCAGCAATGCAGGCTGCTATTCTCCCATCGAGACGATCGTAGAGATGCTGGATGTAGTCCTGTGGAACGGCTTGCCATGCCATTTCCACCTGGCGCCTCAGTTGGACCAGCGTCCGTGCTGGACGTGCAGACCGCGTGAGACGACGCTTCATCCAGTCCCAAACATGCTCAATGGGGGACAGATCCGGAGATCTTGCTGGACAGGGTAGTTGACTTACACCTTCTAGAGCACGTTGGGTGGCACGGGATACATGCGGACGTGCATTGTCCTGTTGGAACAGCAAGTTCCCTTGCCGGTCTAGGAATGGTAGAACGATGGGTTCGATGACGGTTTGGATGTACCGTGCACTATTCAGTGTCCCCTCGACGATCACCAGTGGTGTACGGCCAGTGTAGGAGATCGCTCCCCACACCATGATGCCGGGTGTTGGCCCTGTGTGCCTCGGTCGTATGCAGTCCTGATTGTGGCACTCACCTGCACGGCGCCAAACACGCATACGACCATCATTGGCACCAAGGCGGAAGCGACTCTCATCGCTGAAGACGACACGTCTCCATTCGTCCCTCCATTCACGCCTGTCGCGACACCACTGGAGGCGGGCTGCACGATGTTGGGGCGTGAGCGGAAGACGGCCTAACGGTGTGCGGGACCGTAGCCCAGCTTCATGGAGACGGTTGCGAATGGTCCTCGCCGATACCCCAGGAGCAACAGTGTCCCTAATTTGCTGGGAAGTGGCGGTGCGGTCCCCTACGGCACTGCGTAGGATCCTACGGTCTTGGCGTGCATCCGTGCGTCGCTGCGGTCCGGTCCCAGGTCGACGGGCACGTGCACCTTCCGCCGACCACTGGCAACAACATCGATGTACTGTGGAGACCTCACGCCCCACGTTCTGAGCAATTCGGCGGTACGTCCACCCGGCCTCCCGCATGCCCACTATACGCCCTCGCTCGAAGTCCGTCAACTGCACATACGGTTCACGTCCACGCTGTCGCGGCATGCTACCAGTGTTAAAGACTGCGATGGAGCTCCGTATGCCACGGCAAACTGGCTGACACTGACGGCGGCGGTGCACAAATGCTGCGCAGCTAGCGCCATTCGACGGTCAACACCGCGGTTCCTGGTGTGTCCGCTGTGCCGTGCGTGTGATCATTGCTTGTACAGCCCTCTCGCAGTGTCCGGAGCAAGTATGATGGGTCTGACACAGGTGTCAATGTGTTCGTTTTTCCATTTCGAGGAGTGTATTTCGAGGACGTGATATGGCGGAAACGATATCTGCCATTCGCTCTGTCCACCAGAGTTAACTACTACCCACCCACTTACGTCAAATAATCTTGGCAAGCAGGTGTAAGCACTATTTAGAAGAATTTTTGAGCCTTTTAAAAGAGTTGGAATTAGACAGTGATCATACTCTAACAGGAAAATTAGCTGATCACAAGTTTGATAATTATAACTGTTCATACTCACGACATGACAATAGGAACAACGGTAAATCATGTAATAAATTTCATGGTAATAACAGTCACAGACGCAATCATAGACACTATCCTTACGACATGCGAGTCTGGCACCAAATTAGTTCCAAGGCCACGATTCAATTTCTTATTCCGGAAATAAACATCGTTTTGGAAACAGTCATAAATATAATGACAACCACAATAATAATCACGGACATTCATGTAAGCAGAAATGTAATCAGTCGGATAAAAACAACTCCAGGCATAACCAAGGAAACTTAAGTAACAACAAGTATCAGAATACCAGTCAGCAAAACGAGTCTGTGTGGCAGAACTGTGGTACATCGTCACCACAACGACATCTAGAGATTGTCGAAGTTTGATCACTGACACGTAGTGACAGTCAGCGACAGGGTAAGCAGAGTAAGCAATTACTTTAGGCCCCAGCATCTGAAGGGAAAATACAGTGAACAGATGACTCTGCTGTCGTAACTATTAACTTTATGCCATTCGAAAATATTACAAACATTCTACTCCAGGAAAACGATGTTGGACCAAAACAAATTGTACACTCTGTAATCAACATTTGGATTGCTAATAATAATTTTACTACAGTTTCGGACTCAGGTAGCGTAATATCAATTATCAGCGAGTCAGCATATAATAAATGTACAAAAACAATACTTTGCCTGTCAATACCTCTTAGGAAAATTGAAATGCAAGTTGCCGTTTAGGAAACACTCTTGATGTTAAATATGAGAGCTTTCTGGAATTTACTTGTCAGGGACATAATTTTGCTATAAACTTTCTCATTGTGCCGTAGTTCTCTACTCAAATAATTTTAAATGTCGATTTCTTTATTCAATACAAAGCAGTTATTAACTTTAATCATGCAGAAATTAATGTAACGATTTTGAATCAACAAGTCGTTTTAAAATTTGAAGATTGGTTAAGTTCACAAAAGAAAAGGTCAAGCACCTATGTTTCCTGTGTAGTTACTGTGGTGTCACCGCCAGACACCACACTTGCTAGGTGGTAGCCTTTAAATCGGCCGCGGTCCGTTAGTATACGTCGGACCCGCGTGTCGCCACTATCAGTGATTGCAGACCGAGCGCCGCCACACGGCAGGTCTAGAGAGACTTCCTAGCACTCGCCCCAGTTGTACAACCGACTTTGCCAGCGATGGTTCACTGACAAAATACGCTCTCATTTGCCGAGACGATAGTTAGCATAGCCGTCAGCTATGTCATTTGCTACGACCTAGCAAGGCGCCATTACCAGTTACTATTGATACTGAATCATGTACCGTCAAGAGCGACGTTCACCATTAATGGATTAAAGTTAAGTATGCCACCAGCTACGTCCGTTTTTTTCTAAATTCTAATTTCCTTGTCCTGTTCCAAACCTCACGCCAGCCTGCGTGAGCTAAAACGCGTGCCTTTCGGCTTCGTCTAGTAACCCGATGTTGGCTCTCCTGCCAACCACAACAGTTAGTATCAGGTAAAAAATTTAAGTACACTAATCAAGTAAATGATCGAGGAAGCAGAGAGCTGTGATGAACATGACAGAAAAGACTTAGCGAAATTTTGTGAGAACATGCAGTAGTGTTTACATGTTAAACTGGCACCACGGAGGGATTTACTGAGAAACGGTGAGGGTTGAGATACAGTCGATATTGGAAAACTGTGTAATTGAGCCAGCCGTCAGCTCTTACAACAGTCCGTTGCACGTCGTTGAAAAAAGAGATGGTTCAATTAGGTTGATCTTGGACTCATGTCTGATGAATACTATCATTCTTCCAGGAACAGGCAGGCCCCAGACTCTTGACGGATTGTTACAAAATTTCTATGGTATACAAGTATTGTCATCTGTAGATTTACATTCCAGTTTTTGGTAAATAGAGTTACATTCTGGCTGCAGGAAGTTCATAGTCTTTTTATGCTTTGAGTTCTGTAAAATGCCTTTTGTTTAAACATTTCCTAGGCAGCATTTATTCGTGGAGTAAACACTACACTTCCAGACCATCTAAAGAGACACATCACTAAGTATGCCGATGATATTTTGATAGCAGAACCAACTTGGTGAACATATAACAGCCTTAGAAAATTTATTGGTCTTTTTTGAAGATTCAAGTTTGATAGAAAACTTAGAAAAATCACTTTTTGGTCATATGAGTGTAGTGTTTTTAGGCCATATCATTTCACCAGAAAGTACTGCATCTGAATCTGAGAAATTATAAGCAATAAAAGCATACTACTAAACGACAAATCAGAAGCTTTTTAGGAGTTGTAAATTCTTACTGTAGATTTTTTAAACTGGAAATTTTGACTACACCAACATTATTTTCTTTGACAGGTAAAAACCCGACTTGGCACTGAAATGAACTAGTACAATTAGAGTTTGATATGCTGAAAGACGCACTGCTCACCACACCTGTTTTAGCTCATCCTGAGCTCTCAAAAGGTTTATGCTTATCTACAAATTCTTCCAAAAAAGGACTCAGAGTTCATCTCTTCCAAGAGCACATTGAGCATGGAATCATTGTCCAAAAGAGTTTTGAGTAAATGAGAAAGAAATTACTCAATCACAGAATTAGAGGCCTTTGGGCGTTCACGAAATTTAGGTACTATTTACTTGGCAAGCATACAAAAATTTGTTCAGACCACAAAGCCTCACAATTTTTAATGGCCTCCAAGTTAAACCGTGAAAGATTTCATCATTGGAGCACTTCCCTTGCAGGGGTATAATTTTACTATTTATGACATTCCAGGAAAAAACATCATTGCTGATGCTTTATCTCGTATCCCAACTGGTTTACCTTATAACAACACAGATACTTTCCAGAATACAAATTTTAGCTTGCTTTATCTACAAATATTAGCTTTTGGAAACTTTATCTCAGACTCATTACTCGGTTATAGCATAAGAACAAAATAAATATCCCAGTTGGAATGATGTTAAAGAAAAATGGAAAAGGAGGAGAAATAAAGTTATAACACAGTTTTATTTATTCAGAAACGGTATTCTTTTTAAAAGAAGCACTGTGCATGGTACATTTTGGGTAGTGTGTATTCAGAGAAATTTGTTAATATGTTGATATATACAAGCTTCAGCTACACACATTTTGGACCACAGATGTGTTTCCGCAAATTACAGACCACGTGGTATTTTAACAACATGCATAAAAGAATATGAAAATTATTTGTGATGTGTAAAATTGTCAAAAATCCAAACCTTCCAGCATCTTACGTTGTGCCCCACTCTCCAGTCATACCATCAAAGCAAAAAGAATCATCAGCTGTAGATTTACTAGGGCCACTATTTGGATCCAGAAATGGCTTTTTTTATGTTTTTGAAGCAGTGGAGTTGACGCCTAAATTTGTATCATTCACCCCTTTGCGTAAGGCTACAGATAAATCAGTGTCCAAAGCTTTCATTAAGAAATTTTTATATCATGTAGGACATGGTGACAAGGTCATATCAGATAATGGTCCTCAGTTTCGATACAATGTATGGCTACGTGTATTAAAAAGATACGAGAGCCAGCCAATATTTATTTCATTATATTCTCCACACCCAAACCCTTCAGAGTGTATAATGAAAGAGATTAACATGTTGTGCAGACTCTATTGCCACCATACACACAGAAACTGAGACAAATATATCACTTCATTTCAAGATATCATAAATGAGGTTCTTCATGACTCTACTTCCTTGCCACCAAGATTGGTGTTAAAGAATCAACAGTTGCCAGACAAAATCAAGGAACCTGTAGATTTTCCTCACACCACAAAATTACGGCACAAAGATATCACACAACTAGCCTTAACAAATACAGATGAAAAACGCACGAAACCTCATAAAATGAGCTCACAAGTCAGAAAATTACACGTTAGACAAATAATTTTGGTCCAATTCATCCGAATATCAAGTAAATATCAAGTCAGAATTACTTTCTTCTCTACAATGGACACTACAGAATTAAAAGCATAGTGCACGAGAATGCAGTCGAAATTGAAACACTACATGCATGGAAATCCAAAGGAATGCACCACATATCACACATAAAACGATTTGTTGAGTAAATAGTTTTTGGTGATACCTGATACTGCAGATAGTTACATGTATGGAATTTTATGTAACTCATTCGGCATGCAATGAAATTTTGTTTTCTACTTAGCTGGTATATGATACACAAGTATATTGAGAGTGTTGTATACAATTCCATTAAGTACGTGAGGTAACAGCGATAAATGTCATTCAAGTTTCTTGGATTTGAGTAAAGAATGGAAATAGTATTATAAGTGATTTCCTTAGTGAGAGCTAATGGTGTACTTTTAGTTTTTCTGATCTGCTAATTTGTGGATACTAAGCAGAGAATAAGTGTTGTACTGGAAAAGTAATTAAGTTTTATGATATATGAGGTTATTTGAATCTTGAAGCCATTGGTGACATATTTTGATGATGATTTATGATGAAGTTTATGATGAGTAGTATGGTGATGCATGCTGATGATATTTGAGCTAATGATGAATAGTGGTTGGTTAGAGACTCTGTTTTCTGTTGACACATGTTATTGGAAGAATGGTACATTTAGTAGGTTGCAGAATGGTGTATTTAGTAGGCTGCAAGTTAAGAAGTGTGTAAGTGTTAATGTCATGAATTGTATGGAATGATTTACACATTCTGTATGAACATTTTTGCTTGAACATGTGGAGGGGTTGCTGTATGAGTTAATAAAATATTAGATGGACTATGGTTTCCTACTTAATTGTTTTTACTGATCAACAGTACCATATTTCTTGTGAATGGTGTTTTGCTTGCATAACCGGTGTATTTCTTGCAAATTTTCTTTAGATATTTTTGGAAACTTAAAAGTAGTTTTATCACTTTGAGCTAATCTTTACCCTTTTCTGTTCAACAGATCATTATGAGAAATTTTATTGAAAAATGTTTACAGTATTAAAGGTCATACAGAGAGATTTACATGAAAACTTTGAGAACTGAGGAAAGAAATCTATCACAAAGAAAAACTTGCAAATTTATAATAATTACTAACAGTCTTTTTCAGCAAACACTTATGACTTTCTACATAACACATTTTCGTATAACCAGTACCCTGTACACTAATCTAAGTAAGATAGTGCAGACAATCATATACTTATGCTTGTTTTATGTGTCCGTATCAACTTCCTTCATTTGGCAGGCACATTGATTTATATTGATCTGCAATACATTTTGCTCTGCTTAAACCAATTTTTCCTAGGAGGTGACATTTTGTTACATATGCTATGACAACTTACATTTCTATGATTTTGTGTTTTCGATGTTTCTTTGTGTGAAATTGCATTATTTATGAAATTTCTTTAAGATGTCATGTTGTATAGTTTGCTTATCACTTCTTTTGCTTGTAGTTAAATGTTTTGCTTTTTTTCTATATTGTGTGAATGAGTGTGATGTGCTACTCTAATTTTAGGGAGATCTCCATACTTTAAGTAATAGATATAAGATAGAAACGCATGAGTTAGTAGTAAGTTACAGCGGTATATTGAGATTATGATTAACCATGGCTGAGAAAATAAGTGTTAAGGAAATGATTTGAAGTCATCATGTGAGATATAACGTTTGAAAAGAGAATGTGGCTTCATGTGAGGCACTGATCTGAGAAGTGTGCGGTTGAGAAAAAATGTTTTGAGTTTATGGTTTTAATAACATGGATATCCTGAAGTTTAAGTATGAAGTTCGAGCAATATCTGAGGTAGAATCTGAGTGCTATGGAAATTATATGGTTGAAGGAAGAAATTTTGGAAAATGTAAGTGATGAATAAGAAATGTCAGAAATAAGTTCTGTGAGATGTAAGAAGTTGAAGGATGAAAATAATTTGAGGATTTTTTTAAATATAGGTGATGCTAAGCATGCATGGGGATGTTTGGCAGTGACACATGACTCTATGACAGCTCGCTTTTCCCTTCCCTAAATACATGATCGTGAATCCAAAGCAAATATCTGAAATTTTAAAGTAGTGATAATGTTGGTACCAAACAATATGTTTCTAGTGATAGATTACGCTTTTTTCATTTTTTTTTTTTTTTTTTTTTTTGCTTTTCGTTGCTTACGTGTAAAGATGCCAATTTCTGATATGTTTCCGATTTCTCCTTAACACGCAAAATCCAATGGCACATCCGAGTATAACAATGGGCAGATAGTGATGCCCAGTGGCAGGGAAGGAGCATTACACAAACAGGAAAACTCGACGGCTGTTTGCATGCTGTCGTCGTGAGCACGAATGGAATGTGGCTCAAACACGGTGAAACTACGAGATGCAGTTGCCAAAACGGCTATGCACATGAAATGGCTGAAATTTTATGATACTGTATTCCTATGATCCCGATTTCCAACAAATTTGTAAATATTCTTGATATCTATATGCGCTTCCAAGATACAGGGGTTCAAATGTACCGTACTTGTATCCCAAGTTGTAGTATCTACTAAATCACATGCAAATTTTTTGTGGACAGAAATTCGGTCTAATGTGTAAATCAGTTACGTGTTACTACAAATTCATGTAAGTAATCTATCAAAATTTTACTGACCCAAAGAGTTCTTTTCATATGAATGACATACCCTACTGTAGCAGTAAAAAGAAGGCAATCCGAGCAGGTTAAAAAACCGAATATGCTCCTCTTTAAAAGACCCTGACTGAATATTGGGGTACCAGCTGTCTCATTCTACCTTCCCCAGCACCTTTAAAAAATTTCCCACAAACTTTGAAAGTTATCTGCTCCGTCTCGATCGTTCATTCGTTCATGAATTTTAAAATGTTTACCTGCTGCGTGCTTAAAGCTGAATGTGCTGTCCTCTGTTATGAAAAGTATGAACTGAAATTACTATCGCAAACGGCGTGTTTCAGTGCACACATTTACATAAAGACAGAATTAACTGGCGTTCACTGCGGAGGAAATAAAATCAAAATTGTTAGTCAAATACCAGTACGAATCAAACCGTGCACTAACGAAAAAAATGAAACATTGAAATTATGTAGCAACACTATGAAACACACGCTGTTCATTAGTCCATTAAAAATCTAAATTACTAGGAGAAAGGTTGGGATGATTTCCTGATATTGGAAATTAAAAACTTATTTCACAAAAACATAAAACTCACAGAAAACCAAAAACTTTACTTTCTTTACAAAACACAATGCTATTACGATTACGCAAATTGATATTAATTAAATTGAAATGACCTAAACTGAGGTGGGAAGCTGGAATGTTTCGTTTGCAAGAATCGCTAAGACTGTCAGTACGCGCCGGCAAAAAAATTATTACCTTAAAAGCATATTCATAATGTAAATCCATTCTCTCTATTCCATAAATGATGCGTCCGTTAGTCCCTCCATCAGATTAATAATTCTCAATAATTTTCCTCAGTAAAATCTTCTTCCAGCACGCACCACGCTAGAAGTTCTGCCGGCTTACTCCATGTCCAACACTCAACTGCTTTCACTCTGCAACTAAGCCAAAGATATACAAGTTCAGAGGTATTATAGTCATTGCTGCAACTTGATTATTCCGCAATATCACACGTGACTGCTTCGCTCTCGTCATATGAAACTTCGAGTCATTCTGAAACTACCTGCGAATAAATATTCTGTCCATCTATATATGTCTACGTTTCATATTCCCCAACTCATTTGATAAAAGTTTCGAACGTTTTTATCTTGTCTTAAAATCTGAAAAATACGACAATTTGACAATATACATAAATATATAAAATGTTATAAAACATATAAATCAAAAACATGTACATAAATAAATAGAAGATGTAGTTTTTCGTTAAAAGCCTGGTTAGGTACACAAATAAAACACTTAATCGTCACACGAAAATATCATTCCAGAATGGAAGTCCATATAAATTCCTATGACAACCAACATCATAACTTACTTACTTGGCTGACAAGTAAACTCTCACTCTTGCTGCTAATGTCACATATTGGAGAAAAAACTTAATAATACACAGATAATCACAATGCAGATAACAGCACAGTCCTTCATTCACTAAAGAAACAGAAAATTATATCTAATCCGGTAAAAGAGTGCATAATTGTTTTATAAATTTCTTATAAAACGCCTCTTTTGCCATTGCTATCCTTGTTTTAATTTCTGTGGTGCACTTCCATTCGGTGTCTATCCTGCTTCCAAGATACTTAAAATTTTGCACCTGTTCTAGTGTTTCTCCATTCAGCACAATTTTTATTTCCTTATTTCCTCATATTGTCAATACTTTTACTTTATTTGTGTTAATTTTCATTCCATATTTTTTTCCGTTAGTTGCAATGGTGTCCACCAAATCCTGTAATTCTTTTTCCCCTGTGGCTATAAGGACCATGTCATCAGCAAATCTCAGGCATCCTACTCTTCTTCCTCCAATTTCTACTCCTTTGTCATCTAATGAGCATTGGTCAATCATATTTTCCAAGTACAGGTTCAAAAGAGTAGGTGATAAACAGCATCCTTGTCTTGCTCCTTTCCCTAGTCTGATCCAGTTTGTACTTTCTCCTCTCACTTTAACTGAAACTTTTTGATTAATGTATAATGAGTTTATAAGTCTTCTGGTTTTCCATTCCACTCTCTTTTCCCTCATAATAGTCGTCAGCTTGTCCCAAACCACATTGTTAAATGCCTTTTCTAAATCGATGAAGCACATATATAGGTCTTTTCCTTTTTCAATAAACCTTTCTCCCAAGATTCGTAGGAGCCCTATTGCATCTCTGGTGCCCGTATTCCGTCTAAAGCCAAACTGCTCCTCTCCGAGATTCTCCTCTATTACTTTTTCAAGTCTTTTATTAATTATTCTTAACATCACTTTGGCTGCATGTGAAATGAGGCTGATTGTCCTGAGCTCGCTGCATTTCTTGGTTCCTTGTTTTTTCGCTAATGGAATCATTACTGTTGTCAAAAAGTCCTCAGGCCATTCACCACTGTCATATATTTTATTACATAACCTCAATATTTCTCTTATTCCATTGTGGTTCAAGCAGTTTAGTATTTCTCCCGGTATTGTATCTGTACTACTGCTTTGCCATTTTTCATTGCAGCAATGGCAGACTTTACTTCTTCCATTATGATGGTCGGTCCTTCCTCTTCATCACTTACACTGTTGTGTGATTCAAGTTCCAGAGTTTCCGGTTTGCTATTTGTGTCATATAGCTCTTTTATATATTCTTCCCATCTCTGGAGGACATCGTCACGATCTTTGTACACTACCTCTTCGTCTTTACTCAAAATTTCCATAGTAGCACTTCCTGCTCTGTTTTGTTCCCATGTCATAGTCTTTACTCTGTTGTATAGTAAGTCGTATCTTCCCTTCCTGTCCAGTTCTTCAATTTCATCACATTCCTCTTTTAGCCATTTTTTCCTAGCCTGCTCTGTTTCTCTTCGCAGTTCATTATTTAACCTTCGGTATATCTTTCTTGCATCTTCAGTGTTCTTGTTATTCAATTTTCTTCTCTCCTCCATCTTGGAAATCATTTCTTGTGTGACCCATGGTTTTTTTGACCTTTTCCCTTTTACATATCCTATATTTTGCTGTCCTGCTTTAATGATCCCTTCTTTCAGCATATTCCAGTACTCGTTGGCATTATCAGGTGCTTCTTTGTCTCGTAATGTGTTTAGAAAGTCCCGAGACAGCATTTCTGTAATTTGTTCTTTGTTGGACCTTATCTTCTCTAGATCCCACTTCTTAAACTTTGTCGCCTTTTTCAGTTTTTTCATTCTTATTTCTATTTCTGCCATAAATAAGTTGTGGTCACTATTAATGTCTGCACCTGGTAATGTGTGCACCTTCTTGATTCCATTCCTGTATCTTTCTTCTACCAGTATAAAACCGATTTGGTTTCTGTTTTTATCCCCTGGTGATTTCCAAGTGTAGAGCCTCCTCTTATGGTTCTTGAACCATGTGTTTGCCGCTATCAGCTGCCTTTCACTGCAGAAGTCAATTAACCATTCACCTCTGTCATTTCTCTTTCCAAGACCATGACTGCCTACTATGTTTCCCTCTTTCCCTTCTCCCACAATGGCGTTCCAATCTCCCATTACTATTTTGGAGCATTTTTTATTTTCGTCCATTATTCTCTCTACTACATTGTACGTTTCCTCTACAATTTGGTCATCATGATCTGAAGTTGGCATATTATAATTATATAATAATAATTATAATAATATATATATATATAATATAATAATAATATTATTATAATAATTATATTATAATTATATAATAATAATTATATAATAATTCCTATAATTATAGGAATATTATAACATAAATCAACGTTTGTGTTGTGAGAAAGGCAACAAGACCTCTTATCGAGGGAGGACACCAACCAACAGGTCCTACAGGAAGAGCAGCAGAAAACTATTGAACGTCAGTTTTTACCAAGTACCCTTTACCTACAATACAAGGCTCATTAAAAAAAACACGTTCAGGATTAAACCTCAGCTTTCATCCTCAAGAAAAGACATTAATGGTGAAATGTCAGAAACGAAACAATTTAGATATTCTTTAAAGTTTTTTCACAAAAAAATTCATTTTATAAAAACATTATATATTAGTAATTGACGTTGAAAGTTATGCCGAGACACACCATAACCTGAAAATTACAATAAGGTAAAAGAGGACTCCACGTCAGCTCAGGGCAAAAATCCGCAGACGTCACAAGAGACACTACAAGTAGAAGTCGAGACCGAGGCCCCTGGCAACTAAGCGAGAGAAGATAGTAGGCCACTACAACATGTACACCAAAGTTCTCTTAAGCAATCAACTGGTCAAATAAAACCAAAGCCTTTGCCCTGGATCTAAAAGAAACTCAACAAGTAATATTAGGATTAAAGCCTCCTGATGCTAGTTAACGTTAACAGATTCGAACGAGATACACAGTTAAAGGCGGAATTTCTACCAGCCAAGAATTAAAATTACTAGTATCTCAAATGTAGAATCAGTACCACCGTCTTAATAAATGCAGAAGTAGACTTTAAACTAGCATCCACAATCTGAGGTTTACCAGTGGCGCACTATCAGCTTAATGATCAAATCAGAGATTCTTAAGAATTACTTTTAGCAGAGTTTACATACAATTCAACAGAGGCAAGCATCATATACACGAAATTCCATTTCTGTTTCTTAAACGTTGTTGTGGTATCAAAGGGGAATGTGCTATGTCATCCGAACAAGGCACAGCCAGGGCAAAAATACCACAGCCACAAAGATGGGAGCTGGTGCCAGTGGCATAGAGACTCGCCACTTGCACGAGGTCCACCAGCGCCACGGGGGGGGGGGGGGGGGGGGGAGGTGAATGATGTTATCGACTTCGTCTCGGCCAATTGCCAGCCGAGTACAATCCGCGAATGACCAGATGACAACGGACAGAAGCCACCTCGGAAGATAGAAGCTCTCTCTCACTTGGTTATAGGTCAACGTCCAGAACTGAATTACATAGGGTTCATGGTTTAGTGAAGATTTAGAACTGAACAGACAGTTGTTATAATTGCATTTGCTATGTAATGTGAAGTTTACCTACGATTATTTGCACTTAGCCATTGAGGACCTTATTTACATTATATAGCAAGCAGTATTGCAGACTTCATTATTCGAAGATAAGTAAATCTTTTTAACTTATTTGTGTGACTTTGTTACTAGTTGGTCGAGTGTTGTAGAACCTTCGTTCTCGTATCCTGTTACCTGTCCTTGGGCATAGTTGTATAATTGCCTCAGTGGTGTACTGCACCAGAAGCCGTTACACGAACTCACAAGCTCGGCCTACCGTAACAACAGTGGCAACTCGGCCTCCACAACAGCAGCGACGATGCCTTTAGAAAACTGTCCACGAGTGTTTACAAAAGAAAGAACTAGCTTACTGACTGAAGTTAGTGCCGCTAAATAAAGCGGATCACTTCTGCAGAGACCAATGTAGTCACGAGATGTGATTTATAATTAGGTAAACTCCTCTAGAACGTAAAATTAAATCGCAAACACAAAAGTCTGCATTTTACTCTCTGGTCGGCCAAAAATTTTAAAAAAATATTTTCTCTAAACATAAGCCAGTTTCGCCACGGCACGTGCTGCAAACGCTTCAAAATCAACTTAAGTGAAAATGGGGGAGCGCAGCACAACAAAAAATTTAAAAACCATCCTGAAGTCCAACGTAAGGTTCGTCAAACACAACGAACAGCAGGCAGTGGAGACAAGTCGCTGGAGAACAAAAAAAATTACACTAGCCACAAACATAAGGAAGCGGAACCACGCACATTCCTCGACCAAGCATCCGAAGAAGACGTCGACGTCGTCCTGTGGTGAATGCATTCCGGTCATCTAATGCAGAAGAGGACATGACCAGTGGTCCTCGCCGAATCACGCCAAATTCTCCAGGAGGAATCGAGGTAGTGCACAGACAAGTACAGCCACGACAGGCTAGGCTGACCCTGAACATCATGTCAACAGCTGCATTCCCTTGCACGGAGACGCCTACCGCCAACGCTAGCACCAGAAAAACAACGCTCCGACAATGCTGACTGGATGCTCTACAGGAGGCCCCTACGTTCCACTGGGCACACCATCCACCACAACCGCCCAGTTCCAACTGCTTTCTTCCCACTTCCTCTCTTCCAGCACAGAGAAAACCAAAGACCCCCAAACCGGCGAAAACGGTGATCAACACGCCAGGCGTGAACTATCGAACTCGGCATAATGACTGTGTTGTACTGCTATTGTAACGTAACACTGTGGTGGCGGTGCTGGGGTTTACGTGCATACATAATAACATTCCAATGTTGAAGTTTATTACACACAGATATTTAAAGAGAAAATTCATTCAAGATGTGTACCTCCAGTTAGCCTCACAAGAGAATCGAAGTATAACTTTTATAACACAATGTTCTGAAAGCTGGACAAATACACCTTTTATAACAAATCTTTTAATATCGATGATCAGGGAAAATTTCAATTTAAACTTTCAGTCCCCTTAATCTCTAAGGAACAACTAATAATAGGAAGATAGCAGGTAATGAACCAGCATGACATAAACGCACTTGGAATCAACTGAAACAACTTCCAGGTCATGTAGTGGGCTCACCTTCCTTCATACAGAACTAACAATTTTAAAGGGCCTGCAGATAATCTTTACATAAGAAAACAAATCCCATCAGCTAACATGGCAGCCAGAAATCACAAGGATCTCACTAGCAATCAACAAGAAAAGATTTAAATTTACACATTGAGTCCACTGCCCTGCATTTCTGAATAAATAATATTAAAATGACCACAGATAATCCGTACACACCAGACAAGTCCATTGCTACAGTGAACTGACAGCTCTCACATTAACTTTACCCATATAGAGCCCTCCTCCATAAGTGTGGTTGACAGATTTTTCAACAATAAACAAATTAATGACAAGATACAAAGTATTCAGAAGAATAGCAAGTAATGCAATAAATATGATTCTTGTCAAGGCAAGCACACCCATCCAAACCATGTGAATTCAATTCAGTAACACTTCTTGGTGAGAAAAATGAAAGTGCACTTACAGCTATTACAGAACTGTTTTGCAATGACATTATAGTGGTTAAAATCTATACGTGGACTGTCAAGAACAATTAGAAAGAGGACGGTCTGTAATGTTAATGAAGAAGATATGTGGTTCACTTAGTACACTCTATGTAGTAAATTCTCCAGTTTCGTCATTGTAAGACATGATGTCAAGGTGAAGCTGCCTTTCTCCTATATGGGAATGACAGTATAACAGCAAGAGGGGATGGGCATGGTGTGGCTGGAATGTCAGCAGAGCCCTGTAACAGAGAAATTCCACCATTTTTGAAATTCCCACCTTTTTTGTATTTCCTGCAAAAATTCGAAATTCTCGCCAAAATTCAAACCTCCAGCCAGTAGGGTAGGTTGGGGATGGGCAATGGGAGGAGTGGGAAGGGGAACCACATACCATCTAGGGAAAACACATGATATAATCTGGGAGTTGGTGTGCAGTGAGAGGGGTAATTAATTGATCAATTTAATTAATTTGCATATCAATTTGATATCAGAACTGCGCCAGGAGCCCCACCACCCTACTATTCCTATGTAACCCGCAGACCTATTTAGCGAAACATGCAACCCCAGCACTCTGTGGTGCAAGTCAAGTAATCTACAGTCTAAGTGGTCACAGAAACATCGGAATATGTGGTTCAGACCCTCCACTTGGCTCTGTACCAGAGGTCCTAAATTCGTCAAGCCGATTATGCTGCAAATGGCGAGTTCTACTTTCGTCTCACAGGCAAAACTGGCAGTCTTTAGCACTTCTGATAGCCACTCAAAACAAGAGAGAATCTCTTCTGATCGAAAGCATCGTACATCATTGGCACCGATGTGAGCCTCCACCTGCAGCTGGCTGCAACCTGTGCTCTTCATGGCATCCAGAAGGCCCTATTCCCTTCTGGAATGACTCCACCCAGTACGCACACTGAGTTTCTTCCCCTCCGTTGCAGCCATGTCCCTAAGGGGCCCCATAATGCGCCTAACATTGGAGCTCCCAATTACCAATAATCTCCCCCTCTGTGGCTACCCAGATCTTGCTGGCTGAGAGGATTCCTGTGAAACAGGACAAGCGACTTCATCTGTCTGAGGGAAAGTGTCAGCCACAGACAAAACCTGGAACAAATGTGTGAGACTAACCTGGGAGATCTTATGTTCGGCCCCCTGGGAAGTCCTTCACCATCTGCCACGTTCCTAGGCGACCTCCCTCTCGCCCACGAGTGAGGGATCAACCTGAGTGCGAGCAATAACTGAGCTGACCACCAGTGTGGACCGGTTGGCGCACACATGGGTCGTACTGGACGTCCATTGGATCCAATTGGCCGGCGCACAACAATGATTACCATCCACTACAGCTGCAAGCTGTGTAATCGAAGCCATCACAGCCTTGAGCTGAGTGAGAAGTGTCACCAACATGGCTCACTCAAACAACAATCACAGTCAGTATCCATACTAAAGACCATCGAAAATTACACGACACAAACAAACGAAGGACTGTCGACCTGCACTATGTAACTCTAGACACCTCCAGACACGTTTAAGAAGCCTGACTTGCAAGCTGTCCAAAAGCCATCAATTAGAAAAAGTGCCACTTTTATTCATTATGTAAATTTAGGAACGGTTGTATTGCATTTATTTGACATGGAGATCAGAATATAATAAAGGTAGTGGACATGTGTCTTTTGTGGCACACGATTTATGGATAACTCTTCGATTCAGGAGAAAGGGTGTTTTTAGTCTAAAAGCCAGCCATATGGTGTTTCAATTAACTAATCTAACGTAGTCAACTCTGTAGCAAGCTGGGAATTGTTACAGGGACAATGTGGTACTTCAGCTCGGTTATTAGATCTTTGATTGAGCACATGAACTTCCATAAGAGGAAGAGCAGCATCCACTCATGGAACACAAGAAAGAGGAGTGATCACTACGTGTCGAGTACACATTTACTACTTCCAGAAGATCTCCCACTTTGAATCATACTTCAAACTTTGTTACACGACATCCTGTGATTCCTATTACGATTTAATGTACTCTTGAATCCAAACCTCTAGGAATGGAGGAGACCTAGCAATCATACAAGGCCTATCTGAAATGTAAGGTCCAATTAGATGTCTTGGCCAATGTCTTTAGTGTACCAGTCAATTGCTTCATGTCACCCTTTTCAGTTCAGAGCGCAAAGTAATCACGCAGAAATACCTAAAACAACAATGTATCTCATCAAGTATGTGGATATGGTGAGAAATTTCGCCTGAAGCTATGCAGCTCACATAACATAAATGTCATGCATGTCTTTCTTCAAGACAATTTTCAGCCACAATCTGTAGGGGCAATGAAGACGCTCCTGTAGCGTTTTCGATGGGAAGTGTTTGATCACCCACAATACAGCCCTCAATTGGCTCCCTCCATTGTTCATCTCTGCTCACATGAACCACTGGCTATGAAGACAACATTTTGGCACAAACAACGAAAGGCAGACCGGCGTAGAGAATTGGAGAAAAGCACAAACGGCTGCTTTTGTGACGAGAGAACTGGAAAGTTTGTACAACACCACGACAAATGTCTAAGTCGGAGCGGCGACTATTTATAGAGGTAGCTGAAAGATGTGGCTAACTGCTGCGAACAAAAAAAAAATTATTTTCGCTGTGGTTTTCATTTCGCTACCGATCGGACCTTAGTTTCCGAATAGCCATTGTATAAAATGATGCACCTACTTAATTGGCAAATTTGACAAATAACTTACTCCATATTTTGTATTATAAGTACTAATGAGCAATATTTTTGGACTTTTGATTACCTTTTCAACGTTATAGAAAATTAAGTATTATATGATTGAAATAAGCGTAGTAATAATAAAACTGCTTTCAGGACAGTTTAAATCTTTTTTTCTCGATCTGTCAGTCTCGGACGTTGGCTACTGTAGTGTACCTGTTTTTCTTAAGTGGACATTGTGGTTACACCTGTCTTTTACGAATGCAACAGATGTAGCACTAAATGTCGATAACGTTGACCATGTTACATAAAAAATTCAGCCCACTCGATTTTTCCCCTACATCGCGTGCTTCGAAAAAACGAACAGGACAATCAAGTAGTTTGACACACAGCGAGTTTATCCGCTAGGACTGAATCGCACCGTATGCCGTGACGTCCGTTGATGAGAACACAGGGGTGCGGTTGGCAGCGTCTTTTCTAGACGGCGGTAACACACTACCGCACACCCGCTTTCGTGTCCTTCACGCTACACGGAGGTGGTCTACGAGATGAGGAACCGGGTTGTTACCATTACAATGCATCTACTCAAGGAGGTCCAGTGTGGGCTATAATCATCGTATGGCGGCGAAACTAGGTAGATACGATAACGCGTTAATTCGGAAAAAATTATTTCCAATTGTCGCCTCCAATTTTCGCTTTACAGCATCTCATCAACATCTCTAGCAGCAATTAATAATAAAATCAGTATTCTGCCCTTCACACTCGTTTGACCTTTTCTGTCCACGTCCCATTCCTAGTTCATTACATATGGAAACATTTCTGTACGTCTTTTTTACATTCACAGCATCAGGTTGGCCAAAACTGTAACTAATTTCTTTCCAGTCTAAATCGGTTCCGCATTTATCCATTAGAATATCTACCAATTTTTGCTGCCACACGATTACCATAGCCCACACTGGGTGTCTGTGACTAGCTGCGCTTTAATTATAACCACCCGGTACATCACTCAAGCTCCTACAACTGTGTGTAGTCCGTACTGCTTTTCAGAAAACAAGACACTTTGATTATACCTTATTTTTATACTTCCTTGAAAGCCCTCCATCTTCACTTCAGTTAGAGATTGTTGGTTGTTCTACACTGTTTCTCCCACTAAAGTTTTTGGTTTAAAATTTCAAATCACTGTCGTGAGATAAAACAAAATGTCTATGTTAGCTGCAAGAGACAATAAACGCGCTAGCCTTAAAGGCTGAGGTGTTACGTCCTCCTCCTCGGGACACTGCCCTCTTATTATGTATGAAAATCAGAAACTAGTGCAAGTATTGGTCCCGACTCAACTTCGTAATGCTCGGAGTCATACAGCCAGCGACATGCAATATCTTTGAGCCTTACGCGGCGATTACAATACTGAATGACATTACAGACCTGCTTCAGTTGTGTAATCCACAAAATATCTTCACTTACATCGTTAAAAATTAATTATTTAGTTCGTCGTGACCTCAACGTGGAGAGAAGAGTTCGTGTTATAGCTATAGTGCTTCGTTTTCTCACATTCTATTCGTTTACAAAGTCTCTCTATAAAATTTTCCAATGATAAATCGAAATCTGTCGATTATTCTTCGAAGACTTTTCGCTTTAATTGATCGAAAATACTTACTTTATTTAATTAACCGTCCAAATTCAAGTAACGGATACGTTGACCAGTTTCTTGAACACTTTTTGTACTATATATAAGAAAGTCGTTGTATTTTATAATTTTACAAACCTGTACAGTTTTCTTGAACAAGCACTCTTTCTCTCAACCTGAAAACACGATCAACTTTCTTTTTAATTTCACAAATGATCTACTCGCGAGATAAATCAGACAACTCAGCATTGTACATCTAAATATACATCTACACTCCGAAAGGCACCTTATGTTGTGTGGCGGAAAGTACTTTCCGAACCAGTGTCGCTTCACTCTTTTCCTATTCCAGTGGCGTATAGTTCCCGGGAAGAACAACTGCTGCTATGCCTCGGTGTGGGCTCGAATCTCTCTGATTTTATCTTTATGGTCTTTTCGCGAGGTAAATGCAAGAAGAAGCAATAAACTGTATGACTCTTCTAGCAAAGTTCGTTCTCGGAACTTTAACAGTAGACAATAACGACATCCATAACTTTCTTGCAGCGTCTGCTGCTGGTGTTAGCTAAACATCTGCATGACTCCGAAGCCCTTGCTAAACGAACTTGAAACGAGACATGCTGCTCTTTTCTGGATCTTCTCTATTTCCTCTGTCAGTTCTATATGACACGTGTACTAGACTGACAACCAATATTCGAGTACTGGTAGAGCGACTGTGTTGTAAGCGACTTCATTTGCTTGTTGATGGACTAGGTTTCCTGAGGATTATCCCAGCGAATCTCAGTCTGGCATCTGACTTACTTGTGGTTAATTTTATGTAGTCATTCCACTTCAAATCGATCCCTACACGTACCTGTAGATATACCGCAGTAGCACGATTCTGGCCTTCGGACACTGGCAGCTATCCTGATGGATGATACCATCACTGTCACGCAAATGATCTGGCATTAAGGTATGCGTGTCGTCCACAGTTTTGTTCAAGGCTTCTACGCCTGTCATGGTGCAATCGATAACTAACACAATTGCCACGGAAGCCCTCCTGAATGTCCATACATCATAATAATGCTCCAGCTGACATTTGTCCGTGGCGTGGTACATGTTTCGAAGAGCCGTTCGCCTGGCGTCGACCTTGTTGTATTGAGAAACGTCATTAATCTTACAATGCGACACGTTTCAATTAATCCACGGCCCAATCTTGCTGATGCCATGCCCACGGGAAGCGTAATTGACGATGTGATTGAATCGATAAGAACGTGTAGGGGTCGCCTCCTGCAGAACACATGTCTAACAATATGAACTGAAAGGTGTGTTCCGAAATACTTGCGCCTGCACCGGAATTGGACCCTGTAGTCAAATCTGCCACAGATCGTAGCCTATTATTTTTAAAGTGAAAGCAAGCTTTCACTTTCTGTGATGACGCATGAACGTCTAACAGTTCAATCTCGCGTTGACAGTGGATATGATGGTATGGGTCATAGTATATGTTACATTAGTGGTGGTCGCTTCCGCAGTACGACCCATTTCAGTTGACACATCTGTATTGCCTTCCATTGGCCAAAATACTTCCACCTTTTGTTTTCCGTGTGCTTTTGCAAAATGGTCAATGGCTTTATCTCCAGCGACGCAGAGGTATAATTCGGTAACAAAACGTATCGTCTATTGCCACAAAGACGATCGACTTAAATGAAAAATGTCCTCTTAACGATGCAACGACACACTTCAAATTCGTAAAACCGTCACATTTCCATATACCATGGCAAGGAGCACCATAGTGACACGTGCAATCTCGTTTCTTCTGTGTCCGCTTAGTATATGTGACTAATTTTATACATGACGCTTCGCAAAAGAACAAACATCAGAAAAAGACGATGTAAACAATCCTTTCTTAGGTGAACGTAACACGTTATTTCAGTATTGTATCCTGCTGTCATAGCCGACTGTATAAACGTTGCAGGCCCATTAGAAACAGGCCTTTAATTGCGAAGAAGGTAAATAACTTACAGAAACGATCGATACAGCGGTGAATGCAGTATCTACTCAAATTTTATTCACAAATTTTCAATGCAGCAACGTTTTGTAACACGATAAGTGTCCCATCTGTAACCAGTTTCCTGCCGATTCCTATGACACAAATATTGATGTATGGTGGCACTTGATTGTGTTATCAGTTGTCTCAGCTCGTCGACTTTTCCCGAAAGCGGAGGAAAAAAACACTTCGTCTTTAATGTAACCTCATGCATGGAAGTCCATGTGCGTTCAGTCACGTGATTGTGGTGCCAAGGGTATTGTTCCACCACGTCCAGTCCAAGTCGACACATTCCTACGGAGACACAAGACAAATTCCCGATGATAATGTGATGGCGCGCCATGTTTCTGGAAAATAAATTTTGTGCCGATATCCTATCATAATTGAGGCATTAGAAAATGTTCAAGCATTTCCAAGCAGGATGAGTCAGTCGCAGTTAACTCTGCAAAAAGGACAGAACCGTCAGCCTTGTAACAGCATTGTACGTGATACACGACCAGTTTCGGTAAAAGGATTGCACCAATTAATAACAGTTTGTCTATGAATTGATCGCTTGAGATAGTTGGTCCTGAATTGTCTCTTAACTGTAGTAGGGACTTGAATTCATGAAACCATAAACAAAACTGAACGTGCTCTGCACGCCTATGCGACTTCATGATGACTGTTGGAATAACTAATTCGTGCATGCCACTTAGCGGCAACGTCAGGAACTAATAGTGTTAGGCGGGAATAAAACTTGAGGACCTACTGCATTCAGTCCTGTATCAGACAATCAGACATTTCTACAGGGTGTCCCTTTCAAAGCCCCTGATTTCAAGGACCCAGGAGAGAAAAATCATTGTAGATACGACAATAAAAAATGCACCACATTGTAGAGCATCTCAATGAATTTATATTCCCGCGTCAGAAGTGCAAAATATCGCCGCCAGAGTGCAGCATGGTCGCATGAAGTGAACATGGATACTCCACAGTACTGCGCACAAGCAGTAGTGTGGTTTGCTGAAACAAAATCGCCGATTACTGTGCAAATTATCGTCATGTGTATGAATGTGATCCACCTAATGTGAAAACTGATGTGTTGGCAGAAGAGCCAACACCGTGTTGCTAGAGGAGGCCGAAATGCACGCTTTTAAGCTCACGCAGGCTGGCGTGAGGTCTGGAAAATGACAATGTAATTAATATAGCCAATAAGGTACGTTGCTGATGGAATACTTAACTTTAATCCATAATTGGTGTACATGGCTCTTGTTGATACACGATTTATAATCTCAATATTAACTGGTAATGGTGCCTTGCTAGGTCGTAGCAAATGACGTAGCTGAAGGCTATGCTAACTATCGTCTCGGCAAATGAGAGCGTATTTGTCAGTGTAGCATCGCTAGCAAAGTCGGCTGTACAACTGGGGCGAGTGCTAGGACGTCTCTCTAGACCTGCCGTGTGGCGGCACTCGGTCTGCAATCACTGACAGTGGCGACTCGCGGGTACGACGTATAGTAGCGGACCGCGGCCGATTTAAAGGCTACCACCTAGCAAGTGTGGTGTCTGGCGGTGACACCACATTCCTCCCCCGCAAATTGGCGAACGGTTGTGTTATAAGGCTTCCGCCCGCCGTGGGGAGGACCCCATGTTGACGTATGCGACAATGTGGGGAGCCTAACAACAGGCGAGGCTGTGCCACCCGCACCCGGCCATTCGGTCCGAGGGGAGCTAGGAAACGCCCAAAAACCTAGTCCAGGGTGCACGCCAACATGCGGTGTATGCGCCCGTAGATAGTCAGGAGGGGCCGAAGGGTCGATCTCCATCGAGTCGGAGCACCCGACGGGCCAAGACGACATATGGTCCGGAGCGGGCAAGAGTTCCATGGCGGAGGACAACTGGTCACGGGAAGCGAGCGGCGGCGCGTGAGCCAGGGAGGCGCCCGGCGGTTGCAGCGACGCGCCCACTGCGGGCGGCGCCGGCGGGAGAACAGGCGGCGGCGGCGGCGCGTCGCCATGGGGCAAAATGGAAGGCAGCGTCGGTAACACCTGGGGATGAGGCGAGCCAGTAGATGGGCGCTGACCGGACGGCACCGTCGCTGAAAGCTGACGGGGAGCGGCAGAACCCGTGCGTCGACAGAGGCGCAGCTGATTGAGATGCCGACGCACCTCACCAGAGGCCCCCAAAACCAGATACATAGCGCGGCCGAGGCAGCGAAGAATGCGCCCTGCGAGCCAACGCCGTGAACCTCGATAGTTGCGGCGACAGTATACAACGTCGCCTGGAGCAAAAGCAGGTGTCTGCCGCTGCACAGGAACCTGATGCGGCGGATGTAGCAAGACATCAAGGTTCGATGAGGGCGACCGTGAAGCAGCTCAGCTGGCGAGCGACCATCTCGGGGCTGAGAGCGATACGAGGACAAAAAGAGCAATAACGCGTCCTCCCGAGAATGCGACTCTTTCAACTTCAACATCTGTGACTTGAAAGTCCGGACCAAACGTTCAGCGGCACCGTTTGACTGAGGCGAAAACGGCGCGGATGTCAGATGTTGAATACCATTGGCCTTGCAGAATGACTGAAATTCTGCGGACATGAATTGTGGGCCATTGTCGGAAACAATAGTCTGTGGAAGACCTTCAATGCAAAAGATAGCAGATAACGCTTGGATGGTGGCAGAAGACGTCGTGGAAGACATCCGGACAACAAAAGGAAAATTACTGAATGAATCGACCAGAAACAACCATCGAGCATTCCAGAATAGACCAGCAAAATCGATGTGTAAGCGTTGCCAAGGGGAAGTGGCTTATGGCCATGCAAAGAATTTCCGCGGCGGTGCGGATTGTTGTTCGGCACACGCCATGCAAGAAGAGCACATATGCGTAATCGCAGCATCGATTCCGAACCAAGTACAGTGCTGTCGAGCAAGTTGTTTCGTTCTCACTATACCCCAATGTCCTTGGTGGAGAAGCTTTAAGACAGAGGACTGTAACGAACGTGGGACCACGACCCTGGACTGATCATTATCAGAACGCAACAGGAAAACACCACGTCGAACAAAAAGTCTCTCCTTGTGAGCAAAAAATCGGCGAACCAACGGATCCTCGATCCGTGACTTTGGCAAGGGCCATTGCGTAGCAACAAAACGCACAACAGTAGCAAGGACAGGGTCAGCAGCTGTGGCTGTAGCTACACGACGAAAATCAATCGGAAACGATTAGACCACGTCATCGGTTTCCGAAACAATGAACATGCAACCAAGTTCGGAGGAATCGAATGCTCTATCCCCAGCAACAGGCAAACGGGACAACGCATCGGCGTTTCCGTGCTTAGCAGTGGACTGATACAAGATATCGTAGCGGTACTGCGAGAGGAAAATAGACCAGCGAATGAATTTCTGCGCTGTACGTGGAGGTACAGGCTTGTTCGGATGGAAAAGCGATGTCAAAGGTTTGTGGTCTGTGATGATGGTAAAGTGACGACCATACAAGAAATCATGAAACTTTGTAACACCAAATACGAGAGCCAAAGCTTCTTTCTCGATCTGTGAATAATTTCTCTGCGCAGACGAGAGCAATTTGGACGCAAAGGCAATAGGGCGATCGTGCGAACCCTCTTTGTGCGCAAGCACAGCACCGATCCCGAAATCCGATGCATCCACCATCAACAAAAGGGGCTTCTGGGGATCGAATGGCGTAAGGCAAGTATTGGAAAGCAACGCCGATTTCAACTGACGAAAGGCGCGTTCGCATTCCGCCGTCCAGACGAACGGAACACCTTTACGGCGTAAGGGATGAAGCGGGGCTGAAATGGAAGAGGCGTGCGGCACATATTTGGTATAATAATTAATTTTTCCCAGCACACTCTGTAGCTGCTTCAAATTCTGCGGCGAAGGCAAGTCTTGTATGGCACGGAGGTGCTCTGGACTGGGATGTATGCCTTGGGCATTGATTACATGTCCCAGATATGGCAATTCACGAGCAAAAAAGCACACATTTGTCCTTCCGCAAGCGAAGACCATTTTGTCGCAAGACCTGAAATAATGTTCGGAGGTTGGCTAAATGTTCTTCTTCCGTCTTTCCGGAGATCACAATATCGTCCAGATAGTTTGCTGCAGTAGGGACCGACGCACAAACAGTTTGTACATATTGCTGAAACAATGCAGGGGCGGATGCGCACCCGAATGGCAGTCTTTTGAATCGGTACAAACCAAGGTGCGTGTTAACCACCAAAACTCGCTGGGATTCTTCGTCCACCGGTATTTGCAAATACGCATCTGCTAGGTCCAACTTCGAAAAATATTTACCCTGGCACAGTTTGTCAAAAAGATCTTCCGGGCGGGGCAAGGGAAAAGTTGCAGTTACTAGTTGGGGATTCACTGTTGCCTTGAAGTCCACACAAAGTCTCAATTTTCCGGAAGGTTTGTGCAAAATTACTAAGGGTGAAGCCCAGAGAGAAGCCTGCACACGGTCAATGACACCTTGTGGTTCCAAATCGTGTAATGTTCTTGCGACCTCCTCACGCAATGCGTGGGGAACATTGCGCGCTTTGAAAAATTTCGGTTGCGCGTTTACTTTAACTTCCAAATGTGCTTTATAGTTCTTAGCGCAACCGAGGGCCGGTGCAAAAATGTCTGCAAATTCTTCACATAGACGAGAAACACTGGCTGAAGGCACAGTTTGGTTCACTGATAGGACCTGATTTACGATAGACAAGTTAAACAACTGAAATAAATCCAAACCAAACAAGTTCACTGCAGCAGAAGAACGAAGTACGTAAAATGACACAAGTTTTGTTTGTCCCTTGTATGTTGCAAGAAGGCTGCACTGTCCTAACACAGGGATTGCTTGTCCTGAATAACTATTTAACTTAACATTTGCAGCACGCAACGGAGGTGCGCCCAGTTGTTTATATGTGTCTTTATTGATTAGTGAAACTGCAGCTCCAGTATCAAGCTGGAATGGTATCACGTTGCCATTTATGACCAAATCTACAAAAAGTTTATTGTCATGCTGACGACAAGAGTGACTGTCTCGTGCAACGTGAACAGACACTGGTACAGATTCACTTGCGACCGGACGGGATTTCCACCGATGTCGACACACACTATTTGTGGGACGCACACAGTCACTGTTAGAGAGAGTAGCACTGGGTGGAGTGGCATTTACTACATGAATTTCCATGGGCGAAGGTTCACGAGCCCTAGTATTCTGGGTTCGAATCCGATTCCGGCACGAAGCAAAGGGCCTGGAATGGTTGTGTGTGTCCGTTCTAAGCTTTTTCTGGCAAACACTTTGAACATGTCTTTTTTTATTACAGAAAAAGCAAATAGCCTGGCGTGACAGGCAATTCACACGTGAATGTCTAGTAGCACACCGCAGGCATGATTTCACTGCATTTGCATGCTGGCGTGGGACACGTAGCGGAGAGCTTGGCGGCAGCTGCGTGGACGGGCGCGAGGGCTGTTTACCGTTCCGTGCAGCTCGCCCGGCGGGCCGGTTAATGTGACACACGGCTGGCGAAGTTTCAAATGAGTCCTGAGCAAAGTCAAGTGTGTCCTGCCGATCCAATATGTCCAGCACTTGTTGAAGGGAGGGATTGACTAGTTTCAAAATTTGTTCCCTTATACGAACATCAACAATGTTCTGGGCAATTGCATCACGTACCATAGTATCTGAATAAGGGAGTCCACATTCACACTCAAAAGCACAATCCCTTGTAAGGCCTTGCAAAGTTGCAACCCACTCCCTATTAGTCTGACCGGCCATACGTTTTGTTCGAAAGAAGGTATACCTTTTTGCAACTACATTGACTGATTTTTTTTAAATAGGCATCTAATGCAGACAAAATTTCTTCGTAGGACAGAGTTGCTACATCACGTCGGGGAAATAATTTCACTATCACACGGTAGGTGGACACACCTACACAAGAAAGCAAAAAAGGCTGCCGCTCAATACCTTGAATTCTGTAGGCGGCGAGATGGAATCCAAATTGGCGTGACCACTCCGTCCAGCTTTCCAGTGCCGCATCAAAAGGACGAAAAGGTGGTGCAACTGCGTGTTGTGGCTGCGTGAGCGGTGGAGCGGCGGCTGCCGCATCGTTTTGCAGTGAACGTTGACCCTGGACAAGCTGTCCAAGGGCATCCAATAAGGCCTGCGTCTGCTGATTCTGCAAGCGATAAAATTCGGACAGTACATCTGGAGATTGTGGCGAAGCCATGACACAAGTAAATTAAGCAAGTATAAAGAAGAAGACCGTTTTTACACTCGTCGCCATGTGATGTGTTGGCAGAAGAGCCAACACCGTGTTGCTAGAAGAGGCCGAAATGCACGCTTTTAAGCTCACGCAGGCTGGCGTGAGGTCTGGAAAATGACAATGTAATTAATATAGCCAATAAGGTACGTTGCTGATGGAATACTTAACTTTAATCCATAATTGGTGTACATCGCTCTTGTTGATACATGATTTATAATCTCAATATTAACTGGTAATGGCGCCTTGCTAGGTCGTAGCAAATGACGTAGCTGAAGGCTATGCTAACTATCGTCTCGGCAAATGAGAGCGTATTTGCCAGTGTAGCATCGCAAGCAAAGTCGGCTGTACAACTAGGGCGAGTGCTAGGACGTCTCTCTAGACCTGCCGTGTAGCGGCGATCGGTCTGCAATCACTGACAGTGGCGACACGCGGGTCCGACGTATACTAGCGGATCGCGGCCGATATAAAGGCTACCACCTAGCAAGTGTGGTGTCTGGCGGTGACACCACAAAAAGAATTAAAAGAACGGTATAAAAAGTTTCTGGCAACAGGAAGTGTTCTGAAACGTTCTGGCAGTGCACGTTACGGGGTTGCAGAGGACACAGTGAGAGACATCAAACAAATGTTTCTCAGTTTCTCAGAAGCAAAAAAAAAAAAGTTCAAATGTCTGTGAAATCTTATGGGACTTAACTGCTGAGGTCATCAGTCCCTAAGCTTACACACTACTTAACCTAACTTATCCTAAGGACAAACACACAAACACATGCCCGAGGGAGGACTCGAACCTCCGCTGTGACCAGCCGCACAGTCCCTGACCGCTCGGCTAATCCCGCTCGGCTTCTTAGAAACCCACGTAAGTCAATTCATCAAGCATCTAGGCAACTTGATTTAGCTCGATCAACATTGCATCGTGCAGTTCACCAGCCGCTTCGTATGTGTGCTTGCAAAGTGCAAATTCTGCAACATCTGACGCCAAACGACAAACCACACCGACAACAATTTGCTGCGAATATGTTGCAGCGTATTGATATGGATGCCAGCTTCCTGGAAAGATGTTTCTTCTCAGATGAGGCAATCTTTCATCTATCAGGAAGGGTTAACAGGCATAATGTTCGGATTCGGGGTTCGCAAAATCCGCAAGTTGTCATTGAAAATGTTTGTGATAGCCCTAAACTAAACGTCTGGTGCGGGCCAATGAACGACAGGATTGTTGGACCGTTCTTCTTTGCGGAACAACCAGTGAATGGGTCAGTGTATCTGGACATGTTTGAGCAGTCTGTGTACCCTCAGATACGAGACTTGCAACCCAACATCATTTTTCAACAGGATGGAGCTGCACCACGTTGGTCAAAGGCTGTTCGCAAGTTCCTGGATAGGAAATTTCTCAATCGTTGGATCGGACTCGGGGGACCTATTACCTGACTACCACGTTTATCCGACATTACGCCGCTTGATTTCCTCATGTGGGAATTCGTGAAGGACCGTGTGTATGCGACCGAAGTGGACGATAATCCTACGTTACTACATCGTATCACTATTGCGATTGCAGCAATAACAGAGGAAATGTTACAAATAACTTGGCAAGAAATTGAATATAAATTCTGTATTCTTCGTGCTACAAATGATTCACTTGTACAGGTGTATTGATGATAAATAAATAAATTCTTTGAGAAGCTCTACAATGTGGTGCATTTTTCATTGTCGTATCTACAGTGGTTTTTTTCCTAGGTCTTTGAAGTCAGGGAGGTTTGAGCGGGACACACTGTATAAGTTATTTATCCCTTTTTACAATTTATCGTTACATTTGTATTTTAACAGTTCACTTGTGGAGTTTCTAGCAGAGTCAGAAATGGCCTCCTGTGCCTTTCACGGTCCATGTCCCTGAGTAGGGGCGGCCGGAAAGGAACTCAAAGCAACGCATCAGTAAGTCGTCCGTCCCAGAGGGGTCACCCGTTTCACTCTTCCCTTCCGATGCACATCGGCTTTCTTTCTCAGCTGGAAAGCAGTAAATATTGCCGCAGTCTTTATTTCTTTCGCAGGGTCGACAGCTTGAAATACGCCCCGTCATTCGCACAGCTTCTAGGAAAGAATAACGGAGGGTGCAGTGGATACAGGGTGGGCAAAATCAAACTGGCGAGGAAAATATTTCGTGTACCTCAAGACACACAGCCCATCTTACATCACCTGCCCCGGGTGCTGATAATGGAAGGTATGTTGCGTATGGTTCAAATAGCTCTGAGCACTATGGGACTTAACTTCTAAGGTCATCAGTCCCCTAGAACTTAGAACTACTTGAACCTAACTAACCTAAGGACATCACACACATCCATGCCCGAGGCAGGATTCGAACCTGCGACCGTAGCCGTCGCTCGGTTCCAGACTGTAGCGCCTAGAACTGCTAGGCCACCCCGGTCGGCTATGCTGCGTATGTTAAGGTGCGTGACGTGCAGAGTGTTTATACGTCTCAAGGTCTTATTGATACACCCAACAACCGTCCATGTTGATTTGACTGCTAAAGAAGTCATCTGACCTGCCCTGGAATAGTTGTAACATTTTCGCTGGTTGGTCAGTTCACAGGGCTTTCGAATATGTGTCACCAACACGGAACCCAACGGGCGGATACCAAAGTTATGTTCTAAATGTCGTGCTCTAAATGTTGCTGGAAACCGACCCACAAGTGATTTTCCCCTTTCCACTATCTCTTCCAATGCGATACTTTGTTCTTTGATTACCAGTGCCTCTACTTCCCTTGCGATTCTAGATTCGACACAGCTAGATGGGCAGTCACCTCGTTCTTCGTCATTCAGACTTGTCAGACCAAACTGGGAGTATTGTATCCCGTAGCGGTGCACCACTTCTAAAGCAGAAAGCAGAGGATGAGGAACACAAGAAAAGCTAGGTAAAAATCGTTTACTTAACTTCAGTTGGTAGCAGAACAGAAGTGCAGTCAAATTCCAAGTAACTGCAGATATTCGTAGTCCATAGCCAAGTAAACTGTAATCAGTTGAGAGAGAGGCTGAGTATTCACAGGCGTCTAACACAAGACCGAATGATAGCTTCCAGTGGCCTGTTACACACTCCAATAGTTGGGTTACCTGCGCCGGCTGATGGGGACGTGTCTGTGGAGTGGCCACCGGTTGGCGGCCGCCCTTGGCTGAGTGGCTGACTGTTGGGGCGCTTCTCGTCACGTCTGGTGCCAACCTATAAATTAGGATTTTTATTAAAAATGAAACTCCTCCAGCTGTACTTAAAATTTTATATTTATTTGTCTAGTAGCCAAATCTTAAGTACGGCTGGAGGGGTTTCATTTTTAATAAAAATTATACCAGCTGATGTCCCAATATGGATGTACGAAGAAGTGTAAATTAGGAAGTGACACGTCCGGCATGGTGACTCTGGCAGACGACACCACATTCATCCCACCCAAGCCCCATCACTGCCATGTGCTGGCTGCGCTGGTAACGATGGCGGAGGGAAGGTCTGAACACAGGTGTGACTGAGGAGGTAGCAGTTGCAACTACGGCCTATTACGAGCTGCTATCTACACCTTGACATTCGCCTTGAGAATGACTCTGGCCGAGTAACTGGTCATGGCGTACGCACCAGCTCCCAGGGACGGAGCAACTTCTGGAGCTGGCAGTGTCGCATCGCCGATTGGTGTGTCCTCGTGGGCGGGCACAGAAACGGCAGGCGTAGAGGACCAGACCTCTGTGACAGAGGCTCTACGTGTGGTGTCACGGCCAGACACCACACTTGCTAGGTGGTAGCCTTTAAATCGGCCACGGTCCGGTAGTATACGTCGGACCCGTGTGTCGCCACTGTCAGTGACTGCAGACCGAGCGCCGCCACACGGCAGGTCTAGAGAGACGTCCTAGCACTCGCCCCAGTTGTACAGCAGACTTTGCTAGCGATGCTACACTGACAAATACGCTCTCATTTGCCGAGACGATAGTTAGCATAGCCTTCAGCTACGTCATTTGCTACGACCTAGCAAGGCGCCATTACCAGTTTATATTGAGATTGTTATTAATGTACCGTCAAGAGTGATGTACACCAATTATGGATTAAAGTTAAGTATTCCAGCAGCAACGTACCTTATTGGCTATATTAATTACATTGTCCTGTTCCAGACCTCACGCCAGTCTGCGTGAGCTTGACGCGTGCATTTCGGCCTCCTCTAGCAACACGGTGTTGGCTCTTCTGCCAACACATCACTACGCCCATGGACCCCGTGTCTATCGCCAACAACACGCGAGCTGAAGGAGGCGAGGGTGGCCGGGGCTGTGAGTTCCCGAAGGGCTTGCGGGCTTTCAAATAATAATGAATGAAATGAAATGATAGTGGCCCTCACTACGTACCCTCCGACTCAGAGTTAAAATATTTAAATTTTCGGCTGGTTTCATTGTCTAGGGGCTGGGATACGTAATTGCCGCACTACAGGCCAAATACTGCTGAGCCTACAGTATACGATAAAAATACACATGAATCGAATGGTCGAAGGTTTCTATCACTCGGAAATTGCGAATTATGAAAGTAACATATACATTTATAAATGAAAGATTGCAATTAAATAAAATCTGCAGGTACTACCTTAACGACTTCAAATGATGAGTACGGTAGTAGAAGCACTTTTGAGAATGCGGTATATTTCTGCAAAACACTTATTGGTGTTTGTGATCCAGCAATAAAATAAAATATAAGTTGAATAACAGGGATTCCTACTGCACGTAATTAGTTATGAACAACAACATAGCTCGCGAGATATTCACTTCTAAACGCACACTACGTCTTCACTGCAGAAGCCACGGAAATCACACAAGAGCACAGGTCGGCACTCCGAAATCTTTCCATCCTCCGAGACCTCGCGCAGGCTGCTCCACTGCGCAGTACTGTCCGCATCCAGCACTCACTCCCGTGACCCGTGCCGTCCCGGTCCACACCGTCCGTAACTCCACGTGTCTTGTGCGGCTGTCCCTCGCGCCGCACTGTCCCAAACTACCTCCATTCACTTCGGTAGTCGTCTCCCTTAGTAACGAGCCCTGTGATTGGCTAGAGTGCTCCCTCCATGTCTCCAAGCAAAAGTACACTCACAAACGTATTGAAACAGATCCGAAATACTGGATTTACATTTAAATAACTTGAAATTAAGTAAATATTCCTACTGCTGAACCATCAACACGCGCTAACACACATCATTAAATACATAAACAAATCAAATAAACACATGTCAAAGGAATAGAAACAGAAGGTCGACCATTAGCCTAATGTCTCTCTGCTTTCTAAAACACAGTAATTATTTAACCAATTTTTTCATGGATAGTATATCTCGAATATTAACAAAGACATAGACGAATAAATATATGTATAAGCATGCTGCTACCGTTTTTTCGTGTCACTGTGGAGTACTTATGGCCTGACGCGGTCGATAGTAATCGGCCACTTTGACCTCCAATAACTCATGTACTATTCACGTTACATGCCTGTAATTGATACCAGTTTAGGTTTACACTAATAGCTTTCTAAAGACACGTCGATTGACAAAATATGAAGAACCGTTTAGATTTTGGAAATTCGTTGCTACGTGTTACTTGTATAATTTACCGTCAGATACTAAACTGTAAACTAATAAAGATATTGAAAATCTGATTACACCATCAGAATCGTCGTGTAAATAAAAGTAATGTACATGTTTCTTTTTGAGGTATCACGATTCATCTGGCTACTATTAATTTCCATACGAACTGTGAAATGTCTGCCTTTAAGGTTTCAAAAAGTCCGCCATCTTTGGCACTCCCGGCATAGAAATCTCCTTCATCGACACAAAGCACCGTCCTCGTCACCAAGGAATTCCCAGCCACATCACGCCTGGATCCTGGCTAACGTTCGCCACCACGTGGTCCAGCTACTGTGCGGCATCACGCGGTTGCTAACGAGCTGCGGCTTTGACGAGCGTCCTGTGCTGCCGCCCCAACTCCGAACATAGAATATTTCCAGCGCGCCACAACTCGCCCGTTACCTCACAGGCTTCACCCCTGAAACCGAAAAATCTTCGGCAGGAGCTGACTTTGATGCCGCCTGTAGAACCCGGGCGAACCTTGTAAAAGAGTGGCCAAAGACATGAGTAAACACCCCCCATTCCCAGCGTCGGTTTCTGCTGATCTGAAAAAGACTTGATCACTGACATTTGGAATAAGGAACAGATTTCTTGTATGACTTTACTTCTGCAAACACCTCATGGGACACGTGCAGGCTTTCAGCAATGAAAACGCTTTGTGTCACGTCAGGGGCAACCTTACCGCTTGGCCCACGAGAAGCACTGAGGGCAAGATTTAATACCGTGTGCTGTTTGCCTAGCACCGTGATGTTATCTTCATTGCTGCACTGACTGTGACTTGCAACGTCATGGGTCATGAACTTGCTGCACGACAAATCATATTTTGCAGCACACAGTCGGAGTCTATCACATCACTATCATAGGAGACCTGCTACTCAATTAATTCCAGCTCTTGCTTTATACCTGGGTACTTTAGTACACTCCTGGAAATTGAAATAAGAACACCGTGAATTCATTGTCCCAGGAAGGGGAAACTTTATTGACACATTCCTGGGGTCAGATACATCACATGATCACACTGACAGAACCACAGGCACATAGACACAGGCAACAGAGCATGCACAATGTCGGCACTAGTACAGTGTGATGTGTCGACATAGGGGCCGACACAGTGTTATTTTGAGGGGGCCGAATAGGCACGCTATAAGCTCACCCAGAATATCGTGAAGTCTGAAACAGGACGCTCAATGAATGCTAATAAGAAAAGAACGTAATGTCGGTTTACTTAACTTTATTATCCTTGTGGTATACATCGTTCTTGTTGAGACATGCTTTGGACGATAATTATCAATTGCTATGTAAGGCTAATGGCGCCTTGCTAGGTCGTAGCCATGGACTTAGCTGAAGGCTATTCTAACTGTCTCTCGGCAAATGAGAGTAAGGCTTCGACAGTGTAGTCGCTAGCAAAGTCGTCGTACAACTGGGGCGAGTGCTAGTCCGCCTCTCTAGACCTGCCATGTGGTGGCGCTAGGTCTGCAAGTACTGACAGTGGCGACACGCGGGTCCGACACGTAATAATGGACCGCGGCCGATTTAAGCTACCACCTAGCAAGTGTGGTGTCTGGCGGTGACACCACACAGTGTATATCCACCTTTCGCAGCAATGCAGGCTGCTATTCTCCCATGGAGACGATCGTAGAGATGCTGGATGTAGTCCTGTGGAACGGCTTGCCATGCCATTTCCACTTGGCGCCTCAGTTGGACCAGCGTTCGTGCTGGACGTGCAGACCGCGTGAGACGACGCTTCATCCAGTCCCAAACATGCTCAATGGGGGACAGATCCGGAGATCTTGCTGGCCAGGGTAGTTGACTTACACCTTCTAGAGCACGTTGGGTGGCACGGGATACATGCGGACGTGCATTGTCCTGTTGGAACAGCACGTTCCCTTGCCGGTCTAGGAATGGTAGAACGATGGGTTCGATGACGGTTTGGATGTACCGTGCACTATTCAGTGTCCCCTCGACGATCACCAGTGGTGTACGGCCAGTGTAGGAGATCGCTCCCCACACCATGATGCCGGGTGTTGGCCCTGTGTGCCTCGGTCGTATGCAGTCCTGATTGTGGCGCTCACCTGCACGGCGCCAAACACGCATACGACCATCATTGGCACCAAGGCAGAAGCGACTCTCATCGCTGAAGACGACACGTCTCCATTCGCCCCTCCATTCACGCCTGTCGCGACAACACTGGAGGCGGGCTGCACGATGTTGGGGCGTGAGCGGAAGACGGCCTAACGGTGTGCGGGACCGTAGCCCAGCTTCATGGAGACGGTTGCGAATGGTCCTCGCCGATACCCCAGGAGCAACAGTGTCCCTAATTTGCTGGGAAGTGGCGGTGCGGTCCCCTACGGCACTGCGTAGGATCCTACGGTCTTGGCGTGCATCCGTGCGTCGCTGCGGTCCGGTCCCAGGTCGACGGGCACGTGCACCTTCCGCCGACCACTGGCGACAACATCGATGTACTGTGGAGACCTCACGCCCCACGTGTTGAGCAATTCGGCGGTACATCCACCCGGCCTCCCGCATGCTCACTATACGCCCTCGCTCAAAGTCCGTCAACTGCACATACGGTTCACGTCCACGCTGTCGTGGCATGCTACCAGTGTTAAAGACTGCGATGGAGCTCCGTATGCCACGGCAAACTGGCTGACACTGACGGCGGCGGTGCACAAATGCTGCGCAGCTAGCGCCATTCGACGGCCAACACCGCGGTTCCTGGTGTGTCCGCTGTGCCGTGCGTGTGATCATTGCTTGTACAGCCCTCTCGCAGTGTCCGGAGCAAGTATGGTGGGTCTGACACACCGGTGTCAATGTGTTCTTTTTTCCATTTCCAGGAGTGTATTTGTGATCTGATTTTAGTCAGGCGCATTTTGAGTGATACCGTTTCGAATCATGACGTCACTTAAACTTGGAGTGCCTGATCAGATTTTGTCTATCAGTTACCCACTGTTTGTTAGTTTGATGAAGTTCACAATGTAATCTGAGAAACTTGTAACGAGCAGCAGTGACGTTCGCGTCCTCATTAGAGTACTTGTGTAACGCAACAATAAAGGCCTCATAGTCAACACTTTCGGGGAGAGCAGTGGGAAAATGTTTACGTGCCAGTCTGTATACTGCAACGCCTACTGCTGCCAGCCATGCCGATTTTTGTTCGTACCTTGAACACAAAAATATGTTCAAATGTGTGTGAAATCTTATGGGACTTAACTGCTAAGGTCATCAGTCCCTAAGGTTACACACTACTTAACCTAATTTATCCTAAGGACAAACACATACACCCATGCCCGAGGGAGCACTCGAACCTCCGCCGATACCATCCGCGTAGTCCATGACTGCAGCGCCCTAGACCGCTCGGCTAATCCCGCGCGGATACAACAACAGATAGGTAAATATTGTTTACTTAATTTCAATGTGTTGCAGAACAGAGGTGCTGTCAAATCCCGAGTAAATCCAGATAGCTCCAGTCCATAGCCAAATCTGTAAAACGCTGTAATCACGTGAGAGAATAGGTGAGTATTCTTAGGCGTGTAACACAGGACTGAAGGGGGCTGTAGATGGCTTGCGGCGGCCTCTTATGGATTTCGATAGCGGTGCTGCCTGCACCGACGGAAGAGCACGTCTGGGGAGCGGACGTCGGTTGGTGGTCGCCGGTTGCTGTGTGGCTGGCTGCCATTGGCGGCGGTACTCGGCATGTATGGTGCCAACCTGTGAGTCAGGAAGTGGCACTGCTGGCGGGGCGTTTGTGGCAAACGACGCCACAGGAATTTGTCTGCTCCACTTAACCGCCTCGTCACACGATGGTGCATTACTGAGGCACACTTCCAGGAACTTCGCCTGGATGATTATAAATTGTTTCCTTTCAAATGCAGAAAACGAACTACTGCAACGACATCCCACATCAGAAAGGAGCTCCGAAGTTTCTTCCTTTTTTATGGGGGGGGGGGGGGGTGGCTTTTACCGGTGTCGTGTGGTACTGTGACTGATGAGGTCTTTTTCTTTCTTTCTTTTTCTTTTTTTTAAAAAAATCTCTCCTTTGCATATACAGCTGGTTTGTCAGTGAAGTCGATAAGGATCTGGGTGCACGGTCTGGGTCTACAACGACTAAAATAATTAGAAGTCGTTGGTAAGAAATAATATATTGTACTTAACTGGTGGTACAGGAGTCTTCATAGTCAGGAGGAATATAATTACAGAGAGCTATAGAGGCATCACACAGGCCATACTTAAACTAAGAGCCTTGTTAGAGATTGCTTCCTGTCAGCTGAAGGCTATACTTCTTCCCTACTTGACGTCCTGAGCAAGAGTGGCCGAGCGCACGTTAGAGACTTGTTGCAAGCAGCCGAGCGGCGCTAATTTCGACTCGCGGGTCCAGCGCTACTAGCACGGACCGCGGTCGATAACTGCAACCCCTAAAAAGCGTGGTATCCAGCGTTGATACCACAGTAAGATTTTCCTGTCTTACAGTTACATCATTGTACTGCATGCTGAAGTTCGAAGTTGTGGCAGTGGCACCTGAAGTCCCGTACCACTCTCCTCCAACGAAGCGAGTTCAAGATTGCTCGTGACACAACCACACATGTTGTTGTACTGGTGATCATACCGTGGATGACACGTAAGTAACCCTATCAAAACTGACATATTGTTAGTGGCCGTCTCAGGGCTATCGTTACCTAAGGTCCGAATCCGAGTGATCGAGGATGATAAAAGGAACATGGTGGCGGTGCAAGTGGCAGAGAGTCGTGGTGCCAATGCGACCCTCTTGCCCAAAGCGTTCACTTTGTCGTAGAGCCGTATTGCCTTCTTTCCAATGGACGTCTTTACAAGGACCACGCTTGTCTCTCTATGAGGAGAACAATCCTCGTAAGTGGAGAAACACTTTATTCTGCCGGCGCTGGAAGGTCTACATCCGGGAAGCACTAATTGTGCCCCACACAGGGGAGCCATAGGTGCGGGAAGGGTGGACAGCTGTATGGTACAGTCGGAGCTTGGTATCGAAGTTCAGTTCCCTGCTGCTGAAGAGCGAATACAACGCTTTTATCAGTTTCTGTCCCTTTTGGAGGATGTATTCCGCACGTCGGTGGAAGAGCAGTTTGTTATCCATCTGGATATTTGTTATCTGGCGACCATGGGAACCGGACACCTGCGATAGTAACGTTGTGGTGGTGGATAGGGTGCCGTTTGGTGAAGTAGACCCGCCTAGTTTTGGCGGCATTGAGGTCACTCTTGTTTGAACGCCACCAGGTGACTGTTGTGTTCACCTGCCTCTGGAGACGAACAGCTATGAGTTGGTTGGTGCTGCGGTCGGTCGTGTAGACTGCCGTGTCGTTTGCATATTGGTCCAGGTGGCTGTGTGGACGACTGCCACATCGTTAACATAAATGTTAAAGAGGACGGGAGACAACACAGAGAATTGAGAGGTTCCCATCGACATGTGATGTATGCTCCAGCGTTTTCCCTGCTAACTAACCAAGAAGGTCCTATCGCGGAGGAAATCATCCACGATCTTGATATAGATGTCTGGGATGGTCGTCTGCATCAGGATGTAGTACACAAGATTGTCCAAGGAAATCCTGTCGTAATCGTTTTGCAGGTCCAGGAAAACCACTGGCGTCGAGCTGGTGCAATTAAAGCCCTCGCTGAAGTGTTTTGCGATCCTAAGAACCTGTAGTTCGGCCTACAGGTGGGAACTGAAATCGAACTGTGCTGGACGGATCGTCCCAGCCGCTCAGACTGTGATCGAAGGGTACTATTTATGCTAGTCTGAAAAGAAATTGTCGCTGAACGTGCCAAGTTCAGTGACCAACAACACAGATATGTTGATCGGTAGCGAGAAAGACAGCCGCGCAACCCGTCGGACGAACAAGCAGCAGCTTCGATGCACGCACAGAGGCTGTCAGTAATATTGTACGCTGCCGGCAGCGGCCCCAGCGCCCTCTCTGTTGGGAGCCGCCTGCCGATACACGTGTCCGCGCTGGAGCGCACCCAAAATAGCTGTTGTCAATCTAAGGCTAGGCGCAAATTGAGACGCGTATAGCGCGTGTGGCGCGACGCAGCGCAGCGCGTGTTTTTGTAACATCACAGGTTCAAACAGGACCGCGCAAATTGCGACGCGACGCGACTGGGACGCGACACGCGCCTGCGCCAGGTCGTGCGGCGTAGTGGTTGAGGCACAGTTTCTCGCGCCGCGCGTCGTGCTTGCCTCGCTAGCACCGTGGGAAATTTGAGACGGGGAGCGGAAAAGTAGCACGGAGATATGCTCACATCGGAACGGCGCATATGAGCAGTGGTAATATTGCCCATACGATAAATTCTGCCTTACTGTGTACTGAATTTTATTGCCTTTGGGTAGTATTTCGTTTTTCGCCATTTAAACGCTCCAGCTTTCTCCGTTAGCACGTTATACTTTTCTGTTACTTATATGTGCATACTTTTATTTTGTTTTTCTTCTGTCAAGAAAAATGTATACTTCAGTAACTGATGAGCCATTGGCCACTGGAATTGCACCGTATGCCTCCGCGATGTTTTCAGATCGCAAGAAGGGACAGAGGGTAGTGAATAAGGAAGCAAGGAATATTATAAAAGCATGTGATTAAGAATCAAGGCAGGAAAGTAAGGCAAGGTTATCTTCTCGCTGCCTAGTAAGCTAGCGTATCTGTACGATCTGTTACAAAAATTTAGAAAGGGATAATCTCCACAGGTGTGATCCCTTTGTGCATCTGGTAAAAAACGTCCAAGATCTGAAGTATAGAAGTTTCACTGTGATTACTCCGATATGGATGTAATAATGTAATACGACACACTGTACTACATGCATGTGAGCAACATACTTCCACTGTAAGCTAGAAACAGTCGAAAAGCAATTACAAATAACAATGTTTTAATTGGTTCGCCGTGATGAGAAAAAGCATTTCAATTGTTGCATGGGCATTATCAGCATTAATAAACTAATTATACAACAACAGGCTACACAAATGAAGAAAATGGTCGGTATTATTACGAAAGTAGGAATATCCCAAAAGAGTGTTATGATTAGATATATTTAATTTGTTGAAATGTGCTGCTGACAATGGCAGATCTACTTTCATGACAATGTTTTTCGAACTCCATCTCACAAGGCACACATGGCTAGCTTGTGCATTCCTGTCGCGCGCATTATCCTTCGCTGCTGACAATACACTCACCGTTGTGTTGCGCGACAGATCAATTGTTTATTTTTCTCAATAACAACTATTTTATTCGCGATCACGCATTGTCAGTTTGGCAAGGCCTAGGTGAGTAAACAGTATCTGGCATGTGCCTATCATTCCGCCTGAAGGAACGCTCCTCATTATTTTAATACTGCTCAGATCAAGAGAAGGAATAAAATCCTTTGGTAAGTTTCCATACCAGTCGCTTAGTGTTAAAAATACGATGGGTTACGGGGATTCCACCAAAATTCCAACAGAATTGCCAATCTGTTTTTGTGTGAGTTGTTAACCTTTTCTCATTCGAAGAAGCATCACCATTTATGAGTAAAGGCCACATTTCTCTTGGTGACTGGTTTAATTGTACTTCCTTTGTCACAATTTAATTTTCCAAACTCATCTCACATCAGCTATTGAGACAGAATTCCGAAACGGAGGGCCTCATTAAACAAGTAATTGGCAATCACAGAGCGCAATAGCTTACGAAAAACCTCGTATTATCGGTTTGCAGTAACATAAAAGAAGAAATTTCATGTTTATTTTCATACTAGGAAGCTCTCGTTTCGCTAGCTGTCGATAACTCTTAAAAAATTAGTCACTGGAGTGAAATAAATAAAAAAAGAAGTAGTGATATATCGCCATAGATAAGAATATTCCGTGTGTTTAATAATTGGCAAAACACTCTCCTCCTTGTGTGCTATCATTCGCCAAACTTTCGTTTCGATGTCTCGAGCGGTTTAGGAGATACGAGAGATGTTGCGAGTATTTCATTCTCGCGGGCGTGAGATCGGAAGTGAGCGCGCTACATGGGATCCATTTTCTCGAGATCGGAGGCAGATAGAGATCTCCTCCCAAGTCTAAACAAAATTCAGCATGTTAGCTGAATTTCATTCGCAGCAACATATGGTGTAACACGCACCAAACGCAAAATCATAGCGACCCCTAATTTTCGTTGCAAACTTTTTGAGTTTTGCGTAGTGTCTCACTAACATGGGTACATCACAATAAGAATGGTCATTAGCGAGGTGATGGGCACTTCGTCACGAAGCTGACATATAAACACTACAAGTAAGGCAAAAATAATATATTTTCAGAGAATAGTTTCTGTAAAATCGTTTGAAAAAGATAAGAGGTTGCGCGCGAGTCGGTTCAATCAGCGCAGAGCGTCGCCAGTCGGCGCGTGCGAAGTATGGTGTACGCGTCGCAATATGCGCTGGACCCGCGCGACCCGTGCGGCACGTGCGTGTCGCGCTGTAGTCTAGTGTCACGTCACACGTGCTATACGCTTCTCAATTTGCGCCTAGCCTAATATCTGTGTCGCCCTCCACCTGCTTAGCCGTCGGTAACGTGCTCGCCTCACATGCAAGTGGACCCGGGTTCGATTCCCGGCCGGGTTGGAGATTTTCTCCGCTCGGGTACTGGGTGTTGTGTTATCCTCATCATCCTTTCATCCTCCTCACCGGCGCGTAAGTCAACCAATGTGGCGTCGAATCAAATAAGGCTTCCACTTGGCGGTCGAACTTCCCCGAGGAGGGGCCTGCCGACTAACGTTGCCATACGCTCATATTCATTACCGTAGCATCACCCCTTGCACGACGACTAATAGTTCTTTGTGGTTGCTGCGATTTCAACATGGCCAGCGTTGGATCCTATGAATTGACCAGTTGTTATCCTATGTTCCTGTTCAGTGGATTAGACAAGATGCGAATTTTCACTGCTTCTTTAATAACGCTGTCCCATTATGAAGACGTCGATGATTGAATTTGGGTGTTTTTGTGTTCATACCGTGTTCTGTGCTGAGCCAATTCTCAGCCACTGCAAATTTCTCTGGCTGGTCCAAACGTCTGTGCTCGATTTCCGACGCATCTGTGCTCCACAGCATGACAAGTTTGTCCAGGGCATGGGTCCCGCAAGCTAGACGGAATCTGACAGACGCCAGGCCCTCCTTAAACCAACATCGTCTTTCACTGAGTCTAAAAGAGCTCTGAGTTTCGTTGCCACACGAAAGACGCATTTACAAGTAACTTTAGTTTCTTCAATAATATATTATCGAAGAAACACAACCGACGTATGATCTTCACTTTCTTCCAGCTCCTCATTTTGTCTAGCATGCATCGGGTGTAAGGGACAGCGAATCTCCCACTCAGAATATCTGTTCTCTAAAAATATGGTACTTATGTGGTGCAGCTCATCAGATAAGCTGTCTGAATGTGATATGGCTCGTGCACTGTGGACCAACGTCTTAAATCCCCGGTTTGCACGTCGTTGAGCAAAAACAAAAAACAAAACAAAACAAAACTACTTAAACCTAACTAACCTAAGGACATCACACATATCCATGCCCGAGGCAGGATTCGAACCTGCGACAGTAGCAGTCGCGCGGTTCCGGACTGAAGCGCCTACAACCGCTCGGCGACAGCGGCCGGCCCTCGTTGGGCCAGCTGGTCTCCTGTAAGTCTAAGTCAGTGTGTGTAGATTTCTCCGTCTCCGTTGTGAACTTAACGTTCGAATGAATGAAGGTGTTGCGCAAATGTCTCCAATGCTGTTGAGCCGCGGGACCAGATGACAAAGGTATCATTCACATATCACCAAAATCACGTAGGTTTCAATTCTGTTGACTGGAGTGTTCTAAATCTCTCGTAGAAAGATTGGCGACTATCCATCGTGACACCGTCAGCCTGTTCACAGTATTGGTCACTGAATAATTGGTGAGTCGACGTAACCACTTTCTTGAACATAATCAACAGGTTCCCTTTCCCGTTTCTTGTCAATGAGCGACAGTGATTCCTGCAATGGCACTCGAGTGAAAAGTGAGAGCATATTGAAATTAACGAGAATATCTGATGGTGCAAGTACTAAGTACTTGAGCCGACGGAGGAAATCTTCTGATTTGCAAATGTAGTGCTCACATTTTCCCTCAAAAGGGCACTGTTCTGCTGTAATGAAGGTTGCAGTTACAGTTAACAGGAATAGTCCTAATGTCTTCCGTTTAACCTGTGATAGTTTATTGATTCAGATATATAACTGACGGTTAAGTTGCAGCAATATGCGCGATGTTTCTCTTCAGTCTGCAGTGAAAAACAGTTCCTGAAAGACGCTGTCTATTAGGTTTTTTTACATAACCGATCTTTTGCTTAATTCGAGGCGGAGAGAATTCTAGGATGTTAAAAAATGTATCAGCTCAACCACTTGTTTATATTGTAAAACACCAAGATTGGCGCGTTTCGGAAGTTAAGGTCCCATCATCAGAATAATAAAAAGTAAAAGAACCTGTTAAAACTCGCTAAAATGGAACATGCACCAGGCACAATAAAATTGATAATAAAATTAAAACATCGTGGCTACTTCCGTTGTTGCAGCCGTGTCTTCCAAGGTGCATCTCCACATAGTCGTCAGAATATAAAAACTCTAAAATGGTGTCTCCGATGGTGTTCAACATCTAACCACATGGCTCTCTCCTCTATCGTCGTAAACCGCCCGTGCCTCTTCGTTGATACCACACACCACGTAGCCAAACACGACATCGAAACGCGAGTGAGGTCACGCGCAAGTACACAAGGAAGTCACAGAGATGTCTATACAAACAGATAACGCATAGATGTTCCAAGGACGTCATGAAATGATGGTATCCTGCCAATTGCTAAAAATGTAGTTACTAATAGAAACCAGTGAAATGTTTGAAAAAGTTATTTGTATCACCAGTTAGCTGTTCATTCAGTGTGTTCTGATTATCCACGCTATGTGTCGTAATTTCCAGCTGTTCTAGTAGATCCAGCTTTTTGCCTTTGTCCTGTCTATGATACATAACGTGGATAATCAGAACACACTGAATGAACAGCTAATTGGTGATACAAATAATTTTTTCAAACATTTCACTGGTTTCTATCAGCAACTACATTTTTAGCAGTTGGCAGGATACCATCATTTCATGAGGTCATTGGAACATGTATACGTTATCTGTTTGTATAGACATCTCTGTGACTTCCTTGTTTAATTGCGCGTGACCTCACTCGCGTTTCAATGTCGTGTTGGCTACGTGGTGTGTGGTATCAACGAAGAGGCACGGGCGGTTTACGACGATAGAGGAGAGAGCCATGTGGTTAGATGTTGAACACCATCGGAGACACCATTTTAGAGTTTTTATATTTTGACGACTATGTGGAGATGCACCTTGGAAGACACGGCTGCAACAACGGAAGTAGCCACGATGTTTTAATTTTATTATCAGTTTTATTGTGCCTGGTGCATGTTCCATTTTAGCGAGTTTTAACAGGTTCTTTTACTTTTTATTATTCTGATGATGGGAGCTTAACTTCCGAAACGCGTCAATCTTGGTGTTTTACAATATAAACAAGTGGTTGAGCCGATATATTTTTTAACATTGACATTCACAACCAATACCTCTCATCCAGTATGGATAAAATCAGAATTCTAGGAGCCTGAAGTGGATAACAGCGACTGCGGCATTTGTGTTCGGTTAATGATAGATAATAGAGTTATCCGTAACTGGACCTGGGGTAATACCGTATAGACAGTAATACGCATTGCAGCTCGTTAAGCTCATATCTGTCAATTAGTGCGTTCCGAAACAAGTAATAGGCTCAGAGGGAATCATGGGTCACATAAATTACAGCTATCTGCTACCTTTTTTTGAACGTAAGTCAAGGCCTAATGTGTCTACAATCGTATTTCTGTATACGGGCTGATTTACAATTCCAGTTCTACTGACCAAGAATTTTGCAACTTCGTTAAATATTCACTGACAGCTAGTGAACTGAAAATGTAGTAAAAAACATTACCACACAAACTTGTTTAATTCTGTTTTTATCACAATGATTTGCACGGTTTCTTGTACAGTCTTCTCGGAGATGTCTTGTAGCGTGATGCTTCCTTTATAATGGCAATACTGTCGTGTTAAGTATGAAGTTTACTGTGAAGTACAAGTTTTTCTGATCCAAGAAGAAACATTACGACTTTTACCGCGTCTGGTGTGTGAAATAGGACGATAATTTATAGTCTGCTGGTAGTTAGTAGATTTCCAAAGTCTGCAGGACAGCTTCTGTGAAATTTGGAAGGTACGAGAAGAGATACGAGTGGAAGTACAGCAGTGAAGAGGGCAGCGAGTCGTGCTTGGGTAGCTCAGATGGTAGAGCACTTGCCCGCCAAAGGCAAAGGTCCCGAGTCCGAGGCTCGGTAAGGGCACACAGTTTTAATCTGCCACGAAGTTTCATATCAGCGCACACTCCGCTGCAGAGCGAAAATTACATTCTGGATTTGTAAGCCGTCACCAAATATGGTAACAATGTCCAATGTTAGGGCGTGTTGCGGCCTTCTATTAGCCAATCCTCCAACTTTCAGTATAAATAGTATATTCATTCTAGACTTCAGACCTAGCACATCTACTTCTATGGAGGAGACACTGTCTTTTTTGCTTTAGTCGTATTTTTGGTGAGGTCACATCTGCTGTGATGTGATGGCAGTGGCATCGTTATTCTCTGCTGTCCCATCTCCATCTAGAATATTTGGAGGTTAAATAAATATCTATCACACTTTCCTGTTATTGAGTATTCCCGCTGTCGCTCCAGAAGGCCATAACTAATCCTACCCAAGGCCCACATCAAGTTTCAACCGTCGACAAGTGAGAGGAGGATTTCTGTAAGTACGCCGCTGGTCATTCACCAGCGGTCTACCCAACATTGCTTGCATGTATGCAGAGGACGTATTCCACTAAGACCTCTCGGCAGTTTGTGTCTTTATAACCTTGAGTGTCTCGCGTCCGTCGGCCGTCGTAATTTAATATATTATTGTTATTATTATTATTTTCGATTGTTGCCGACTTACGTGGTGGGCCTTAATAAAAATGATATTTCACTTAATTTTGATTTTACGATTAAATGATTCCCTGAAGTTCTCCTTTTTAACAATATTAATCTCAAATTATTTGTTACGTTAATGAATGTTAGACTCACTGAATCTTAAAACATGAGCATATAAGCTGAACATTGTAATAAACTTTTCATATTAATTTCCTCGGCTAGTCAGCTCACTTTAAAGCAAAAGATCTTTAGTTATTAATTACAATTGCGGCCCACACACGCGTGAGAGTATTTTTCTTACCTCCGTTAATCATTGCCACGTAGTCGGAGTCCTGGCTCTGGCTGTCGGCTATCGTACTGAAAATAAGAATCTTAAAGCTACGTATTTCTGCAACGTCGTACGGCTGTGGAGAAAAATTAATATTATGTTAATAGCGGGCGAGTATTTCGCTTCCGCTAATTTTTCATAAGTTAATATCGCCACGTAACGGCGTCGTTGGCTGCATCGGCCGCTGCGATTGTTGAACTGTAAATTACTTGAATGCAGGTTAATTCAAGGAAGGCAGACATGAAATCGGGATCACCTCTTACAAATTAAAAGTGCACAATAATATTAAATGAATATATTATATGCTTAACTCATACAAATATGCTTACATTTGCCAGCACTCGCAAGATGTCCGTCTATACACAATCAAGACAAGAGAGGAAGTGAAGACGACTAAAAAAAATTAACAAAAGAGCGTATCTTGTCATCTCTTTAGATCATTTTGTTATAAATTATTCCTTTGTTATCGAAACCTACCCAGAGAAATTATTATTTTACGGCTACATGATAAAAATATATTATTCAATTTTTAAATGTCTCTTATTTATAAATACTGTTTTTAAGTCTTTTCGTAATATAGAACTGGGGACGCTATATTGCCCCCCCCCCCCGAAATGTTTATGTCATAAAAAAATGTTCGTGTTTTTTGACATAAATATTTCCTCTTTCATGTCCACAGTGCCCACACGCAGATTTTTCTTTCACAGTCTAAATATGTGACATCGTATGTTTAAACCGTTGTAATTACTGAGGTGTGTTGCACACCAAGTGTAATACAGATGAAGTTATCTACATAACAATGTAATATACAATTGGTTACGTATACAGTCATGTACAAAAGGACATAGAATACAATTAGTTTCATTTTGGCTGCTTCTTTTTAGGGTTGCAACTTTTGCAGTGTTCAAAGGTATACAATCACGAGTTAGTCCGGAATATTTGAAGTCCCAGGGGTGTCAACTGTTCGCTCCACATTTGGCGCGGCCGTAGGGAAACCCTGGGGAAAACCTCGGCGGAGCGACAGACTAACTGCTTTGGCTACTTTCACTTAATTGTTTCTGGGATGTCATTGGAGTACAGGATGTGCATACATTACAAATAATTTTTTGTTGCACTATGCAAAAAATGAGGTCATTATAACAACTGATTGCGGTGTCATTTATGATCTACGCCGCGACGTTTAGCTCGCGACGGCGTCGGTTGGTGTGTTCGGTGCTCGGCGTTCGCGGCGGCTGCGGAGAGGTCAACGCCCGCTTGACGCCAGCGTGTCTCTCGCCGTCGCGGAACGTCAGAATCAGCTGATCGGCTGCACGGTTGGCGATGCGCTTGTCTCGCCCAGGCGTGGCGGAGTGGGATGATATTCGCCCCCCGCGCTTGTTGGCAGGAGTCAGCTCTGCTACGCATCTCCGACGTAGTACATGAAACATACACACAACCAACGTAATATTTGTTTCCCGCTGCAGATGGTTACGCTAGTGGGAAAGAAGCATTTATTAGTGTGGCAGTTGTTAAGTTTTCGCCAGTTTCCGAGTGTCAAGCTAGCACTGTCTTGCAGAATACATGACATGGATCTCCTCCCGTGAATGAAGTTTTGATGCGCCACTGTTTTCATTACACGTCAGTTTTTGTCTTGATAAAATTATTTATGTTTTCGCCGCACTCGCAGGCACTGGTGAGTGTCCCAGTACGAGCTGAGCACAAACATTTGCCGTTTCTGCGGTCGCTTTTTGCAACAGTCCACGCATCGCATTCCAATCTCGCATTATTTTGCTCACTGAAACTACAGTCTGTCTCAAAAATATTGACTGTGGGTTCACTTCACGTTAACAGTTCACATTTATAAGCAAATTCACAGTTTTTCGTGCGTAATATTGGCGTTTGGCGTCTTCACCGCTGTTGAACGTTTAATACTAGCACTTCACTGTCCGCATCACAGTTTCATCTTCACAGTTTTTCACACTGTTTAATGTAACTGTTTCGATTAGTTCACAAACACTAATGTATTTCATTCAGTCTGAACTGGATTTTGGCTCGTGCTGGATTTTACCAGTCTCTCGCACTAATTATCTCTTTACATTTTCCACTTAGAGTCGTACTTGCCTTCAGATTTTTTTTTGCTATGTAATTGTATTTCCGTCTCATCTGAGGTAAGTCCCCATGTCATGTCTGCCCACTCATTGCGTACTTGCCCCCCAGAGCCAGGCTCGACTTTACAAAACTTTGCCTCTCGCATTATTGTACACATTTTATAATCTAGGCCTAGCGTGCAAGTTCCTAGATTAATGTTAGATTTGTGACTTTTGTTTACACTACAAATTCGTGCAAATCTCTGCCTTAGCAGATGGCAATATATTTTAACAGTGCTTAGCGGTAGTCACGTTTTTGTCCACAATACATGAGGTACCTTGGGTGATGTACACCCTGCACTCATGTTGTTTAGTAAATTATGATTGAGCATATTTCAAGATCGGTATAGACATAAATACATGGAACAACATATACTCTATAATATTGAATTTCATAAGTTTCATTACTACTACAGTTCAAAAATATTCATGACACACTAATCAAAAATTCTTTCATCATTAAATTCTGTTAAATTTTTTCTTTTTAATATTTTTAAAGCATTTTTAAACATGAAATTTGTAAAATATTCTTAAACCTACGTTCATTTTTTTTCTTCAAAATGCAATTGCTTAAAAATACTATTATTCCTTAACAGCTTCAAAATTGAATCGCGCTAATCTTGTGTGCCTCATTGTCTTTAAATGTTACACTAAAATCTGAACATTTACACACAGAAAAAATACAAACTTAACCTATTATTTACATATGTAAAAGTTGCTCTACTGCGCTAACTTCTTTAAGTCGTTGTAAGTATTTTTTCTTATTTCCTTCGTAATTGCCTCCTTCTTTGACCACGGGATGGTGCAGTTTGCGTGACAGAAAGTATCGTGAGGTACTACTTCGATGTTATAGGTGTAGCCCTCGATAACACCGGGTTTTTCCGAAAACCCATTCTCATTATCTGTAAGTAGCTGAGTCAATTCATTTTGTTGTGCTTCAGTCAAATGTTCTGACTCGCTGACTTTCATGGCTATCAGTTTCTTTTTTTCCTCTTTGTCTTCAGTAATAAATTCTTTATAATATGCTTGTCTTGTACTTAAGTCAGAATATAAACTCATTACCTGTATTCCTTCGAATCTCGACTGAAAGCTCCGGCAATATTTACCGTGCACTTCCCGTGTCCTCAACAATGGCAAAACTACACGTTTACCCTCATTCATAAGGCTTACTTCCCCGCACAAGAGGTCGATTTTTGCGTTCCTCTGGCGTAAAAATTCCATCCCCAGGATGCAAGCAACATCTAATCCTTTAACTACTAGGAACGAGTTTTTCATTGCTTCATTTCCTACCGTAAACTCGACTTGCACCTGGTGCTTTATGATATGAGATTGTGCACCTGTTACACGACAATTCTTCACTGGCAATACTGGTATTCTATTATTTTGACTCAAGTACTTGTAAAAATTTGCAGTCATGACATTGGTTGAAGCACCTGTATCGACTATTATCTGTATTGGTGCTCCGTATATATCTGCTTGCACTATAGCCTGCACAACACTTTTGTCGGTTCGGTTACATTTCTGCGGTATGTCTACAAGTTCCTTTTCTATTTTTATTCCCTCATTGTATCTCAGCATACAAAGTTTATGGCTGTCATCCGTGAATTTTTGCAAGAAAGCACCTTCAAACTGTTGCATCGTTAGACATTTTTCGGACACGTCGGTGGCCCACAGTGCCGCGTCACCTTGAATAAAGGAGACCACGAACTGTATTCTTTATCTTTCCGTCCATGTCCTGGGAAACACATTCCTGAAGCTCTTAATAAATACAACAGGGTGGACATTTCGTTTTTCGCTATTGAAGGGTTGGAATGTCCTGTGTTTTATTACACTGTCCCATTTTTTGCTACATTCTGGGACATTCATTACTCGTGATGTGCGCTGCACGGTATCGCATGTTGTTCGTGCTCATAATTCGCATTAGGTTGCGGTTGCGCACTCGCACCCTGCATATCGTCAGCTTATTATAGTAATCAGTACGCGGAGTCGGATTCATTATCTGTCCGCCACTGTTTACATTGCTTTCCAACACAGACAGTCTCCGCGCGACCTCCTGTTGCCTATTTGAGAACTCCGCTGTCACACGGGATTTGATTTGTGTTAATTCGGCACGTAGTGCGGCAGCACTAGCGTCAATATTTACACTCGCGGCCGCAGTCGCTTGTTCTACAGCTGTTTTTACGTCGCTTTCAATCTTTGCAGATATCTCGCGATCCTTTACTTCTAGCCATTCATTGAATTCTTTGTCGACTTTTTGAGCTTGCACTTCCAAATATGTATCAATACTTTTCCGTGCATCTACCTCCACATTATCCACGCGGTTGGTTAAAGCCTGGACATTGTCTTCAAGCCTAGCCTGCGATATCTGTAATTTTTGCATCTCGCAGGCTAAGCTTTGCACAAGATCGGGAATTTCTTTGCAAGCTTCCCGCATCTCGGCAAGTTCGCTTTGGATACTATCTAGCTTCGCTTCACTGCGCTGCTCTTGCTCAATGAGCTTTTGCGTTAATTTTTTCTCCTGTTCATGTAGCATCTGAGCCAGTTTTTCGTCTCTTTGTTTTTCCCTCTGTTCTGACATTCTTTCTTTTTCCCTATCTCTTTCTTCTAACCTGCGCAGAAATTCTGCAAATGGGTCTGCAATCGGTTAGCATACTGGTGCCCCGCTTAATCTACCACTCGATTGGCCCCCCCCCCCCCCCCCTGCCCAGGCAGTGGAGTTGTTGTTATTCTATTCCCATTCTGCTGTGGAGCGTCATTCACCGACAACAGATCTTCGCCCCCCGCTCCGGAAATTATGTTATCCGAGGCGGTGGCTTGGGATTCGTTTACGTTTTGCAACTGACCCTCACTTTCCATATTAACAAAATTTTGTTCGTCTGGTACGGATGCTTTAGCTTGTCCTATCTTACCCATAATAAATTCACTTTAAGCCACTGACGAATCTTTAACACTGATACACAAACGAATAATTATCCCCTCCAAAAATAAACATATAAATAAACAAAACGAATAATTATCCCCTCCAAAAATAAACACATAAACACACAAAACACCGAAGGTATCTCATGTGCACATGGGTTCGATATTCTGCACAGAGCTACACAGGATGATTGCACAATAGGCCTTACCTTACTTATTTTTCTTTCTCGCAATCCTTTTTCTTTTCTACACTTTTTCTTCTCCAGATCTCCTCAGGGTGTGGTTTTGTTGTCGTACATGTAAGAGAATTCATATAAGCATTAATATTTTACAACAATTAGACTCATACATAATTACATTCAGTACAATAGAATCATATTGATCGGGCCCCAAAGTTGCGGCGCCAATCTCGCGTCCGTTGGCCGTCGTAATTCAATATATTATTATTATGATTTTGATTGTTGCCGACTTACGTGGTGGGCCTTAATAAAAATGATATTTCATTTAATTTTGATTTACGATTAAATGCTTTCCTGAAGTTCTCCTTTTTAACAATATTAATCTCAAATTATTTGTTACGTTAATGAATGTTAGACTCGGTGAATCTTAAAAAATGAGCATATAAGCTGAACAATGTAATAAACTTTTCATATTAATTTCCTCGGCTAGTCAGCTCACTTTAAAGCAAAAGATCTTTAGTTATTAATTACAATTGCGGCCCACACACGCGTGAGAGTATTTTTCTTACCTCCGTTAATCATTGCCACGTAGTCGGAGTCCTGGCTCTGGCTGTCGGCTATCGTACTGAAAATAAGAATCTTAAAGCTACGTATTTCTGCAACGTCGTGCGGCTGTGGAAAAAAATTAATATTATGTTAAAGCGGGCGAATATTTCGCTTCCGCTAATTTTTCATAAGTTAATATCGCCACGTAATGGCGTCGTTGGCTACATCGGCCGCTGCGATTGTTGAACTGTAAATTACTTGAATGCAGGTTAATTCAAGGAAGGCAGACATGAAATCGGGATCACCTCTTACAAATTAAAAGTGCACAATTATATTAAATATATTATATGCTTAACTCATACAAATATGCTTACATTTGCCAGCACTCGCAAGATGTCCGTCTAGACACAATCAAGACAAGAGAGGAAGTGAAGACGACTAAAAAAAATTAACAAAAGAGCGTATCTTGTCATCTCTTTAGATCATTTTGTTATAAATTATTCCTTTGTTATCGAAACCTACCCAGAGAAATTATTATTTTACGGCTACATGATAAAAATATATTATTCAATTTTTAAATGTCTCTTCTTTATAAATACTGTTTTTTAAGTCTTTTCGTGGTAAAGAACTGGGGATGCTTGCATGTATGCAGAGGACGTATTCCACTAAGACCTCTCGGCTGTTTGTGTCTTTATGGCCTTGAGTGACAGACTGAAGTCATAACAGGACAACCGCCTGTCTACAGGTTACATTGCTGGCGTTAGTAGTCCTCGCGTTTATTGACGCTATTCTGCGACAAATACTTCTTTTGGTGAGTAATTATACCTGATTCAAGTGCGGAAATGTTATTTTATTGTTGGACACACACACACACACACACACACACACACACACACATTCACACATGCACAAAACAGTTGAATGCAGAAAACTGAGAATGTAGGTAACACTTAGAAAAATAAATGAAACACTGTATTAAAAAGATGGCGGTTACAGTGATGTGTAACGTAAACAGTGAACTGAAAGTGAACTGTAAGATATCCACCTGGTTGCCAGATGAGAAAAAGCAGTTTGCTCAGATGCAATGAATTAGAAGTTACCTGTAATTACCTTTCCTTCATAAAAAAACGTAAAGGAACTGTTTTCAAATATATATCCTAGATGTGAAACGATAACCTTTGTGTAAAAATGGACAAATCATGTAATATTTCTGGTACCCACTGAAGATGCCTTGTAAGAAAGGCGAAACGCGTCTAGGTGCATAAATAAATATAAAAATTTCGATGTGCAGCATGCAAAAAAGGCATGTTCTTTGAAACAACTGCAATTTATAGAAGTTGTAGTCTTACCCCAGCTGACAAACTGAAGAAGGAAAACAGACTAACATACGATGCGTGTTTATACAGGAAGACTGGCGAGAACCTGAACTACTTATGTTTCTTATTGCATTATCGTGTTGTAAAATATTGCACAAAACTTTCTTGCGTCTTTCAGGCGTATCTGCCGTCGCGTGCAATACAACAGTGTAGTTACAGTAGCGACAAACTATGGTCAGGTGCTGACTTTGAAGCAAGTTGACGCAATGAAGCAAATTGTGCCTGTGCCTCAACCAAACCTCTTCCAGGGTCACAGTACTAATATGGGTGGCACTGGGCGTGCAGTCCAGAAGATATCAGTTTACCGAACATCCGTCAGAGGCCAAAAGTGTTATTTTCCAATAATCGCACACCAAATGCATGGAATTTGTATCGGCGTAAAGAGAGACTTAAGGGCCATCTTGCGTTTCGTTGCCGTGATGCACTGCAGTTCGTGAATCAAGCAAGTGAGTTAGCAGCAGCAACAGAAAGCCTTCTAAAATACATAAAAGCAGATTCCGACATAGATTCCCGCTATGATGACAAAGAGCGTTATGTTTCTGACCAGCCCGTGGATAGCAGCACACACAAGAAAATATAACTTCGATGTAGCACGTGTCTACAAAAAGATACCACTATGTGTGTTAAGTGTTATTTGGCGCTTCATTTGCCTTGCTTCACATCTTCGCACAAAAAACGTAGCACCGTGTGTCGAAATGATAAAATTGTATTTTTATGTCACACTGTCCTGACGTCCTTTCAGAAGGACGCCGATTACTCTTGGATATATAAATGACCTAGTAGATAGTGTCGGAAGTTCCATGCGGCTTTTCGCGGATGATGCTGTAATATACAGAGAAGTTGCATCATTAGAAAATTGTAGCGAAATGCAGGATGATCTGCAGCGGATAGGCACTTGGTGCAGGGAGTGGCAACTGACCCTTAACATAGACAAATGTAATGTATTGCGAATACATAGAAAGGAGGATCCTTTATTGTATGATTATATGATAGCAGAACAAACACTGGTAGCAGTTACTTCTGTAAAATATCTGGGAGTATGCGTGCGGAACGATTTGAAGTGGAATGATCATATAAAATTAATTGTTGGTAAGCCGGGTACCAGGTTGAGATTCATTGGGAGAGTCCTTAGAAAATGTAGTCCATCAACAAAGGAGGTGGCTTACAAAACACTCGTTCGACCTATACTTGAGTATTGCGCATCAGTGTGGGATCCGTACCAGATCGGGTTGACGGAGGAGATAGAGAAGATCCAAAGAAGAGCGGCGCGTTTCATCACAGGGTTATTTGGTAACCGTGATAGCGTTACGGAGATGTTTAACAAACTCAAGTGGCAGACTCTGCAAGAGAGGCGCTCTGCATCGCGGTGTAGCTTGCTCGCCAGGTTTCGAGAGGGTGCGTTTCTGGATGAGGTATCGAATATATTGCTTCCCCCTACTTATACCTCCCGAGGAGATCACGAATGTAAAATTAGAGAGATTCGAGCGCGCAAGGAGGCTTTCAGACAGTCGTTCTTCCCGCGAACCATACGCGACTGGAACAGAAAAGGGAGGTAATGACAGTGGCACGTAAAGGCCCTCCGCCACACACCGTAGGGTGGCTTGCGGAGTATAAATGTATATGTGGATGTAGATGTAGACTGAGGGTAGAGTTTATGTGAAATCAATGTTATAGCATTTTTATGACCTATGAGTGATGTAACAAACCATCTTTTAAGCCAGGAGTAACAAACAAAATTCAGAACCATCTGGGACAATATCGTGATACACGCTATATTAAAACGATAAAGAATAAGTTTCCAAAGAAATAAACATGTACAAGTGTTGTAAAATTTATTGAGAAAGTGCTCCAACGCAACGACCACGACGTCACGTACAAAACTGGAACACAATGCTCTCTTGCAGCTCAATTTAATCAAGAATGTCCCGGTAACACAGTGGGAACATAACTCGTTTACGTGGGAGACTGCCTGGAAAACGCTAGAAATTTTCCTAACCTGTTCAGCTCGCAAATGCGAAGTAAACCAATCCAAGATCCATGAAACAGTAAAGTTAATCAGGCAACGCAAGCTGACTAGCAAATCCTGCAAATTTTGAGCCGTTCAGAAAGTGGACAGCGCTAACGACAAATCAGACGCTTACTCGGCAAACGTGCGCCAGACCGCTTAAAACCAGGACCAGAAGTCTCTCTCCCTCCACGGTAGGATCACAAGTGTCCAAAGCCGGCCGCGGTGGCCGTGCGGTTCTAGGCGCTCCAGTCCGAAGCCGCGCTGCTGCTACGGTCGCAGGTTCGAATCCTGCCTTGGGCGTGGATGTGTGTGATGTCCTTGGGTTAGGTGGGTTTAAGTAGTTCTAAGTTCTAGGGGACTGATGACCACAGCAGTTGAGTCCCATAGTGCTCAGAGCCATTTGAACGATTTGAACAAGCGTCCACTTTTTAGAAAACTCCATGTGTAACGGGTAACTCAATACTACTGCCAATATGATCGCAAGCCGGCCCCTGTGGCCGAGCGGTTCTAGGCGCTTCAGTCCGGAAGCACGCTGCTGCTACGGTCTCAGGTTAGACTCCTGCCTCGGGCATGGATGTGTCTTATGTCTTTAGGTTGGTTAGGTTTAAGTAGTTCTAAGTCTACGGAACTGATGACCTCCGATGTTAAGTCCCATAATGCTTGGAGCCATTTGAATTTGTGATCGCAAACATGTTGCTTTATTTACATGAATACAGCGGCACCCTAAAGAATTTCTCATTATTAGCTCACAGAACGCATCTTAACACGCAAGAGTTTGGTACTGGCTGCTAGCCACGTTCCACTCATTAGTCAATCCGTTCGCTATAAAGCGTGGTTGCGCGCAAATCTAATGCGCCTGAATAATACAGTCTGGAGGGAAAGGCAATGAATTTTATCATGGTGTCTGAGCAGAGTCTTGTCGGCCCGTTCTTAAATCTGCATACAGGAAGGTAAATTCAACACATTCAGTGATCCTCTAAGGATAATCAGTGGCTAACTGGTAGACGGACTTCTAAGGAGAAAACCGCATCTGCTGACAAAGCGTGGAACGGAGGCTTACTACAACAGACCTCCACTCACTGCAGTGCCCTAGGGGCGGACATCCCTTCTCTACAGCCTCTGTGACTGAGCTCTAGTCGTCAAGCCAGATGACTGGTAAACATTTGGGTCCACTCATCTCTACCAAGAAAAGGTGAAGCAGTCAAGAAGTCAACAGAAAAATAATCTTATATTGTGCAGCGAGATGCTAATGTCTTGTTACAGTCTTCTCGGAAAAAACGTCTGTCAACACAATGCTAGCTGTCAAAGCCATGCCTCCATATTCACTAAAACACAATGGTTGTCAAATGTTCAAATGTGTGTGAAATCTTATGGGACTTAACTGCTAAGGTCATCACTCCCTAAGCTTACACACTACTTAACCTAAATTATCCTAAGGACAAACACACACATCCGTGCCCGAGGGAGGACTCGAACCTCCACCGGGACTAGCCGCACAGTCCATGACTGCAGCGCCGTAGACCGCTCGGCTAATCCCGCGCGGCACGAAGGTTTTCCTGGAGGCATAATGCATTACAGTGTTAGCTAGTAAATCGTACATGTGTGTGCTGACTTTATCCTTGTTAAATACAGTTTTAAGTTAATTAAAAGCACTCCGTCTTCAGGCCACAAGTGGCCCATCGGGACCATCCGACCGCCGTGTCATCCTCGGCTGAGGATGCGGTTTAGCAGGTGCGTGTGGTCAGCACACCGCTCTCCCAGCCCTTATGATGGTTTTCTGACAACGGTGCCGCTACTATTCGATCGAGTAGCTCCTCAGCTGGCATCACGAGGCTGAGTGCATGGCAACAGCTCGTGGCGGCCCGGATGGTCACCCATACATTTGCCGGACACGCCCGACAGCGCTTAATTTCGGTGATCTGACGGGAGCCGCTGTATCCACTGCGGCAAGGCCGTTGCCTTTAAGTTTATGAAGTCTTTCAAAATTGCGCTCCATGACCATCTAACAAAGGTGACATGAATACCGATCAACCATAGCTATCAAAACTTCTTATATACTGTAAAGATACAAAATATATCAAATAAATGGTAATAATGTTTAAAAAGTGGCTTTATCCAATTGCAAACTCCTAGCCAAAATTGCACTACTTTGTCTGTCTGTGTAAAGCTGTGTGTGTGTGTGTATGTGTGTGTGTGTGTGTGTGTGTGTGTGTGTGTGTGTGTGTGTGTACGCAAAACCCCATTCCAGACCTATGCTGGAGGTATCCGTGGTCTAGATAATCAAAACGTCTTCGGTCCCGGGTTCGATCCACGCCACTGCCTAAATTTTGATAAATAATCAGCAGTGGCGGCCGATGACATCCGGCATAAGAAGTCAGCCTCATTCTGCCAACGGCCGTGTCAAAGAGGGCGGAGGGATAGTTCAGGTATACATGCCGACGTCGCAAGCTGAAGATGAACAGATAGAGGAAGTGTATGAGAATATTGAAAGGGTAATGCAGTATGTAAAGGGGGACGAAAATCTAATAGTCATGGGCGACTGGAATGTAGTTGTAGGGGAAGGAGTAGAAGAAAAGGTTACAGGAGAATATGGGCTTGGGACAAGGAATGAAAGAGGAGAAAGACTAATTGAGTTCTGCAACAAGTTTCAGCTAGTAATAGCGAATACCCTGTTCAAGAATCACAAGAGGAGGAGGTATACTTGGAAAAGGCCGGGAGATACGGGAAGATTTCAATTACATTACATCATGGTCAGACAGAGATTCCGAAATCAGATACTGGATTGTAAGGCGTACCCAGGAGCAGATATAGACTCAGATCACAATATAGTAGTGATGAAGAGTAGGCTGAAGTTCAAGACATTAGTCAGGAAGAATCAACACGCAAAGAAGTGGGATACGGAAGTACTAAGGACTGACGAGATACGTTTGAAGTTCTCTAACGCTATAGATACAGCAATAAGGAATAGCGCAGTAGGCAGTACAGTTGAAGAGGAATGGACATCTCTAAAAAGGGCCATCACAGATGTTGGGAAGGAAAACATAGGTACAAAGAAGGTAGCTGCGAAGGAACCATGGGTAACAGAATAAATACTTCAGTTGATTGATGAAAGGAGAAATTACAAACATGTTCCGGGAAAATCAGGAATACAGAAATACAAGTCGCTGAGGAATGAAATAAATAGGAAGTGCAGGGAAGTTAAGACGAAATGGCTGCAGGATAAATGTGAAGACATCGAAAAAGATATGATTGTCGGAAGGACAGACTCAGCATACAGGAAAGTCAAAACAACCTTTGGTGACATTAAAAGCAACGGTGGTAACATTAAGAGTGCAACGGGAATTCCACTGTTAAATGCAGAGGAGAGAGCAGATAGGTGGAAAGAATACGTTGAAAGATTCTATGAGGGTGAAGACTTGTCTGATGTGATAGAAGAAGAAACAGGAGTCGATTTAGAAGAGATAGAGGATCCAGTATTAGAATCGGAATTTAAAAGAGCTTTGGAGGACTTATGGTCAAATAAGGCAGAAGGGATAGATAACATTCCATTAGAATTTCTAAAATCATTGGGGGAAGTGGCAACAAAACGACTATTCACGTTGGTGTGTAGAATATATGAATCTAGCTATATACCATCTGACTTTCGGAAAAGCATCATCCACACAATTCCGAAGACGGCAAGAGCTGACAAGTGCGAGAATTATCGCACAATCAGCTTAACAGCTCATGCATCGAAGCTGCTTACAAGAATAATATACAGAAGAATGGAAAAGAAAATTGAGAATGCCCTAGGTGACGATCAGTTTGGCTTTAGGAAAAGTAAAGAGACGAGAGAGGCAATTCTGACGTTACGGCTAATAATGGAAGCAAGGCTAAAGAAAAATCAAGACACTTTCATAGGATTTGACGACCTGGAAAATGCGTTCGACAATATAAAATGGTGCAAGCTGTTCGAGATTCTGAAAAAAAATAGGGGTAAGCTATAGGGAGAGACGGGTCATATACAATATGTACAACAACCAAGAGGGAATAATAAGAGTGGACGATCAAGAACGAAGTGCTCGTATTATGAAGGGTGTAAGACAAGGCTGTAGCCTTTCGCCCCTACTCTTCAATCTGTACATCGAGGAAGCAATGATGGAAATAAAAGAAAGGTTCAGGAGTGGAATTAAAATACAAGGTGAAAGGATATCAATGATACGATTCGCTGATGACATTGCTATCCTGAGTGAAAGTGAAGAAGAATTAAATGATCTGCTGAACGGAATGAACAGCCTAATGAGTAGACAGTATGGTTTGAGAGTAAATCGGAGAAAGACGAAGTAATAAGAAGCAGTAGAAATGTGAACCACGAGAAACTTAACATCAGGATTGATGGTCACGAAGTCAATGAAGTTAAGGAATTCTGTTACCTAGGCAGTAAAATAACCAATGACGGACGGAGCAAGGAGGACATCAAAAGCAGACTCGCTATGGCAAAAAAGGCATTTCTGGCCAAGAGAAGTCTACTAATATCAAATACCGGCCTTAATTTGAGGAAGAAATTTCTGAGGATTTACGTCTGGAGTACAGCATTGTATGGCAGTGAAACATGGACTGTGGGAAAACCGGAACAGAAGAGAATCGACGCATTTGAGATGTGGTGCTATAGACGAATGTTGAAAATTAGGTGGACTGATAAGGTAAGGAATGAGGAGGTTCTACGCAGAATCGGAGAGGAAAGGAATATGTGGAATACACTGATAAGGAGAAGGGACGGGAGGATAGGACATCTGCTAAGACATGAGGGAATGACTTCCAAGGTACTAGAGGGAGCTGTAGAGGGCAAAAACTGTAGAGGAAGACAGAGATTGGAATACGTCAAGCAAATAATTGAGGACGTAGGTTACAAGTGCCACTCTGAGATGAAGAGGTTAGCACAGGAAAGGAATTTGTGGCGGGCCGCATCAAACCAGTCAGTAGACTGATGATCAAAAAAAAAAAAAAAGAAAAAAAAATGCTGGCTGATCCACCTCAGGGCGCCACCCCACACCTATCCTTGTGTGTCCACCTCCAGACGCTACCCCCAATCTAATGGTAGATGATACACCCCTGCACTCTCTTCTGTACCAGTGCACACACAAACAAACACACACACACACACAAAATAATGCAAGTGAATGTTAGCACTTGCTCACTCAGCCTTGCAGTGTGATGGGAAGCAGACATGTATCTTCTCCTGGTATAGGGTACTGGATGTGGCGGGGCGTTTAATATATTTATTCAGGGCTGACGTGGCCCTCCCACTGTAGACACATAGCAGTGTTTAAGCTAGCAGAGCACGACCTGCAAGGTGAAGAGACTGCCTGCACTTGGCTAAAAGGGCAGCAAGGCGGATGCGCTTATGAATTCAACACTCGAATGGGCCTTGTACAGACTGCAGAAGAGGCCATCACACATCTTGCTTGCCTTAAAGGAATACGTACTTGTTCTCTTCCTCCCTGTTACACTAGATGGTAGAGCCCGCATCTCGTGGTCGTGCGGTAGCGTTCTCGCTTCACACGCCCGGGTTCCCGGGTTCGATTCCCGGCGGGGTCAAGGATTTTCTCTGCCTCGTGATGGCTGGGTGTTGTGTGCTGTCCTTAGGTTAGTTAGGTTTAAGTAATTCTACGTTCTAGGGGACTGATGACCATAGATGTTAAGTCCCATAGTGCTCAGAGCCATTTTTTTAGATGGTAGAATGTGATTGCATAAGAAAATGATGATGATGATGATGATGTTTGGTTTGTGGGGCGCTCAACTGCGTGGTTACCAGCGCCCGTACAATTTCCCAACCTTTGCTCAGTCCAATTTCGCCACTTTCCTGGATGATGATGAAATGATGAGGACAACACAAACAGCCAGTCATCTCGAGGCAGGTGAAAATCCCTGACCCCGCCGGGATGCATAAGAAAACTCATGTGGTAATTGTTAACCATACAACAGGGCTATCACTGTAATTTAGCGATGCCGTCTGTTTGGTGCAGCGTCTCTCTCCACAGTTAGTTCTGATCGTATAGCCTTGTTTATCAAACCTTTTTCTTCAAACTCTCGTTCCGAACCATAAGATACTCTTTCTGGTCAAAGGTATCTGGACACGTCTGTGTGATGCAGAACTGACCACTAAACTTTGCGAGGGACGGACTTTCTAGTATGAAAGTAGGTTGGAAATACTTGATTGTCAGTAGAGAAGAAGTAACAACAGAGAGACAGGAGAGTTCATTGACTTCGGGCATGGGCTAGTCATTGGCTGTTATATGGGTAAAAAATCCATCAGGGACTTTCCAGTTCTTCTAAAACTGCTGAAGTCGACTGTTGGTCGTTTGACTGTGAAGTGGGAACGTAAAGGAAGACCAAATGGCTCAAATGGCTCTGAGCACTATGGGACTCAACTGCTGTGGTCATAAGTCCCCTAGAACTTAGAACTACTTAAACCTAACTAACCTAAGGACATCACACACATCCATGCCCGAGGCAGGATTCGAACCTGCGACCGTAGCGGTCGTGCGGTTCCAGACTGTAGCGCCTTTAACCGCTCGGCCACTCCGGACGGCTAAAGGAAGACCAATAGATAACCAAATCCTGGTAGAATCACAAATGAGTTCCAAAATGCTACCAGCGTTCCGGCTGGCACTGTTACTGTGCTTAGGGAGTTAAAAATAATGGGGTAGACTGGTCGATCAGCTCCTCATAAGCCGCTCGCTTCTGTAGGCAGTGGTAAGGGCTGCTTGAGGTGGCGCAAAGAGGGAAGCAATTGGACAGTGAATGACTATAAAGGAGTGATTCGGAGTGATGAAACACTCTATACGCAGTGGGAATCTGATGCTAGCGTTTGGATTCGGCGAATTCCTGGAGTACGTAACATCATGTATGCTACCAATAGCAAAGTCGAGAGGAGGTGGTGTTACGATATTGGTGAGATTTTGTGGCTAAAGTGTGCTAATCGTATTGCAGTTAAGAAAATGCTAAATGTTTGAAGCCTAGAAACACAATTTACAGCATTGTACATCGCTTGCGATAAAAGAACTGATTTTTCCTTTATATGGAGCCACAGTCCTATAAACCTTACGGAAAGATATTAATTATATTATATGCATTATTACACGATCCTGATTTCAGCCTTAGGTCATTATCAAGTACTAAAAATGTAATAAGGATCTGACTTTCGTGGAACGCACCTTCGGCTATCTAAACCCCATGTTTCGTAAGAAAAAGAGAGGACACTTTTGTGATATGTTATCTGGTTGACGATTTGCACGATTTATTAACATGATAAGGCGGTCAAATAAAAAAGTATAACTAAATCACAGGTTCACACTTTGTTTCAGTGTGTCCAAGCAGCAACCAACACAGAATCTGCAAGTAGTGGAGGCAACACAATAGTATGTAGATTTTGATGAGCGAGTTTACGAGTGTCAAAGCATGTTACGTATCAGGCATGTCTTTTGACTTCATTGACTTAAAACATGAACTCGTAGCTCCTAACTGCAAATAAGTCTTCGATGTGAGTGTCAGAATTAATTAACAATGATACACCTCTTCTCATTCCTGAAAAAAAGCGGTTTTAGTTTAACAGACGGACAGTCAGATGCACAACAGAGTGATCATACAAGGATTCCGTTTTTACCAACGAAGGTACGGTACCGTAAAAATAAAAGAATAATACATAGTACATGTTTGAGAAAACTGGGCTATAGAATTTATTAAATCAGTCTATATCATGTGTTGTTGTGCTATCAGCCAGGAAAAATTGAAGCACGACGCATGGAGCCTCACACCGAAGTGCCTATCCCACAGGTTAACAGTGAAGTGCCCACACTAGGAGACCCTCTCACTATCTGGCATGACATTAGTGGGCCTGTCGACACATGTCCGGCCAGATCAGGTTGTTTATCTCGACAGTCAAATAATTTAACAACTCTCGTAGTTTTCGTGTAGCGCCCATTTTGCCATGCCAGAAGAGACTCGCCAGCAAATTGCCTCTCCGAAAGCATTCCAGTGTTACAATTAGCTCCATGTAGCTCCCTGCTATCTGCCGAGATGACAATTCGTCAGGTGTTTATAATAAGCGCCTTCATTCTGCACGTTTGTAGCCTCCTTAAACACAGGATGGAACAATCTAGTCAGCCAAAGGCGCTTGGGATCTCTGCTCCAGACTCTACACTCCAAAGACGTCTCTACAGGGTAACAAAAAATGGTTCAAATGGCTCTGAGCACTATGGGACTTAACATCTATGGTCATCAGTCCCCTAGATCTTAGAACTACTTAAACCTAACGAACGTAAGGACAGCACACAACACCCAGCCATCACGAGGCAGAGAAAATCCCTGACCCCGCCGGGAATCGAACCCGGGAACCCGGGCATGGGAAGCGAGAACGCTACCGCACGACCACGAGATGCGGGCTACAGGGTAACACAGAACACAGAGGAGGTCAAGAAACTACTACAGAACAACACATTTAGGCTAGCAGCAGGACAAGAGCCGTTCATTAGACCTGGGTCTGGCTAACCTCCTTGCCTCGGAATCTCAAGCACTGTAGGGCAAGATGGTTTAAAGTAAGCAAACATGTTACGGAAAGAGAGATAGTGGAAGGTAGATAGGAAAATTGTACTGTCTCTGATGCTGTAGCGAGCAGGAGACGAGTGTGAAAAGACAGGAACGGCGACGGCGGTGAGGGTGTCGGAGCTGGTTCGGCTGCTCGGACGAGCTCTTAGGCGCGTACGCTGCGACACAGCTTCAGCGCATATCCTGCACCCACTTACGCGCTAGTTACTAAGGAACGTTTGATGGTACGGCGAGTTACTCATTCCGTTTGCGCCGCCTTGGAGAGCCGCCGGAGCGTGCACCAGATGACGTCACAGGCTCGTTAACCGCCGCGTGGCGTCCATCGGCGTCCCAGCAGGGCGGCGCGGAGTGGGCCGTGTTATGCGGCTACGACCCTGTCCCACTAAGGGGCACGCGGACTCCCTGTACATACGGGGGACGCCGCTGTCTAACGAGGCAACTTCGTAGACTGTTAACCGTGCCACCGCTACAGACGTCATCTCTGCATGCGTGCTGAGCGCTGCTTTCTTACGGCTGTACTGCTCGCCAAGTGTTCCGACCTGTGCTGAAAGAAGACGCTGCAACCGCTGTGAAATAAGTGTCATCGTTTTTTAAGAAAACTATTTGGTGAAACAAATAGATTTTTGAGCGACTTACAGTGTGATATCTTCGCTCGCTAAAGAACTGGCGCTGTGCGCCGTTAAGCTAAGTAAACATTGCACGAAATTTGAAAGATTCCGCAGAGGTAAAAACGCATTTCCAAAACTTCGTACGCCACGCGGGGTAACCGCGGAATCGGAGGCACCATTTGTCGCGCGGGGTAGGCGGCCCAAGGCGCCTTGTCACGGTTCGGGTGGCTCCCCATGTCGGAGGTTCCAGTCCTCCCTCGGGCACGGGTGTGGGAGTTAGTTTAAATTTGCTTAATTAGTGTGTAAGCGTAGGGACCGATGACCTCAGCTGTTTGGTCCCATAGAACCGACAAATTAAACTTCGCATGTGGACCATACATTACAGTGTATGAAACGTAGATAAATTTTCGAAATTTTATTTGGAATTGAGAGCACAACTGTTTCATTTACTGATTATTATATCCGACATATGTTCCCAATGACGCGCCCAACAATCATCATATGTCATTAATGGTTCGAGGTATCGAAACGAGGTTTTTTGCAGATGATAGCACGCAAAAAGGCACAAATGTTGTATGATAAATGCAGAAAAATTTTTTGTTCACCTCATACGAAAGTGACTTGTCCACAGCACTGACAGGTCGACGGAACAGACCACACAAATGCCTCAGTAGCGCTTTAGAGAAAGCCAGGGGCGCGGCTAAGGATGCCCTCACCACCAGGGCACCAGGCAGAGCACGACGAGTTAGCTCGCCCACAGCAGGTAAAGAGACAGATTTCGTGGAAACGAACAGTAAGTCAGGAAGAATATAGTAAGTCCCATTACATGTGGCTAGAACGTCTTTTTAAATGTGTGTATGAGAGACTTCAAAAAGTAAGTTATACATTGCTGTGGCAGGCCAAGTAACTTTAGTCAGTACCGAACTGCAACAACAGAGTCATAAAGTCTCTTTAAACTACACTGGAACATTCAGTCATTCACTTCCTCGACGATAAAGATCTGCACTTTGGTGCTACTCGAGAACCGTGTGTGTGCGTTTCCATCATGAAAAATCTCTTTCTCCGTATACTGTTTGCGACTGCTGTTGTGCAGGAAAACAATACCTTCACTTAATTTTCTACGCCACTTGTTCTTTGTTGTGCAGCAAAGCAATGTCATTGCTGCCTTGCATGAATCGGAAATAATGGCTGTGTCCTGTGCCACGAACCCTTTATAAAAGGTCATTCAGCTACCCACATCACTGTCGTTTTGTGCAACCCACATTTTAACATCTGGCCTTCAAAAACCACGCGCGAGAGTTTCACATTCTTTCGCTCGCTACGCGCAAACTATCAGGCGTACAGGAAAACTGCAGAGGATCTTTTTGTAGGAAATTTATTATAGTTGGAACACGTTTTCGCTAGAGTTCGTAGCTTTCGAGTTTCTTCAAGAGAACCTGCAAAAGTGATCTTCAAACGCATCTCCCCACCCGCAATCAGTGTTGATGACACTCCGTCGTACCAACGTAGAAAAATTTGCGACTACACGAATTACTTCCCATTCTCGACCTTCTTTGGCATTGCCTGACTGGTCTTATTAGGCCACACAGGCTTAGTCGAGCACGTACAAACCGCAAAAATGACGTTTGTATAAATTTTACCTAATATTTTTGTGTATTCGTCAGGCCATCTGAATACGAAACTACTGTGCTGGTAAGTGTTCAGTTTTAGCGTAACGTTTAGAAGGCGCTATTGTTTCATTACCCTCACGGGCACGTTAGAAATTAATAATGTTAACGAAATATGCTGTGGCGTAATAGTTCAACCAATAGAGACCAAAAAAAAAAAAAAAATCGAATATCGAGAATACTTCGTGTAGCCGAACATTTTTGTACAGTAGTAGAGGGAGTGCCACGAACAACGTAGAAGTCTTGATTGGCAAGGGATGAATGTGAGCGAATTAACTACGTTAAATTCCCTACAAAATGTCATTTTCACTTTTCTGTACGACTAATTGTCTGCTCGTAGCTACTTGAAAATCTCGCGAGTCGTTCTTGAAGGCCAGATGTTACGATGCGGGTTGCATAAAACAACGTCGTTAGGGGCAGCTGAATCACCCTGTACATAACCCTTTCGGAGTTGAACAAAACCGTGGATAACTGAATTCCTACAAAATTTCGTCCACAAGCAGTATTATTCGTCAGCGCCCCGTCGTTACAGTTGGGACACTGGAGGCACAGCGTTCGAAGAACTGTGACAAATGCAGGCAGAAATGCTAGGTAATAGTCTTTGGAACTTCAGAAATGACTGAGGGAAATCATAACCAAACTACTGCTGAAGTTTCTGTTTGGAAACTATGGGCCTGGAAACATACGATCATACTTCCGGAAAAATATAATGCACATAATCCCGAAGACAGCAACGGCAGATTAGTTAAAGAACTGGTGCACAATCACCTTAAGGGATCGTTATTGCAAGTTGCTGAGAAGAAATATATAGAGAAGAATGTAACTATATACAGAAGAATGAGAAAAAATTCTATGTGTGTTAACAAGACGACCAGTTTGGGTTCCGGAAAGGTAACGGCACCACAGAGGCAGTTCTGGGTTTTCGCTCGACCCCCCATGAACCATGGACCTTGCCTCTAGTGGGGAGGCTTGCGTTCCTCAGCGATACAGATAGCTGTACCGTAGGTGCAATCACAACGGAGGGGTACCTGTTGAGAGGCCAGACAAACGCGTGGTTCCTGAAGAGGGGCAGCAGCCTTTTCAGTAGTTGCAGGGGCAACAGTCTGGATGATTGACTGATCTGGCCTTGTAACATTAACCAAAACGGTCTTACTGTGCTAGTACTGCGAACGGCTGAAAGCAACGGGAAACTACGATCGTAATTTTTGCCGAGGGCGTGTAGCTTTACTTTTATGGTTAAATGATGAAGGCGACCTCTTGGGTAAAATATTACCGAGGTAAAATAGTCCCCCATTCGTATCTCCGGGCGGGGACTACTCAGGAGGACGTCGTTATCAGGAGAAAGAAAACTGGCGTTCTACGGATCGGAGTGTGGAATGTCACATCCCTTAATCGGGAAGGTAGATAGAAAATTTAAAAAGGGAAATGGATAGGTTAAATTTAGATATAGTGGGAATTAGTGAAGTTCGGTAGCAGGAGGAACAAGACTTCTGGTCAGGTCAATACATGATTATAAATACAAAATCAATTAGGGGTAATGCAGGAGTAGGTTTAATAATGAATAAAAAAGAGGAATGCGGATAAGCTAGTACAATCTGCAAAGTGAACGCTTTATTGTAACCAAGATAGATACGAAGCCCACGCCTACCACAGTAGTACAAGTATATATGACAAATAGCTCCGCAGATGACGAAGAGATAGATGAAATACATGATGAGATAAAAGAAATTATTCAGACACTGAAGGGAGACGAAAATTTAAGTCATGGGTGGCTGGAATTCGATAGTAGGAAAAGGAAGTGAAGGAAACGTAGGAGGTGAATATGGAATGGGGCTAAGGAATGAAAGAGGAGACCGCCTGGTAGAATTATGCACAGAGCAAAACTTAATCATAGCTAACACTTGGTTCAAGAATCATCAAAGAAGGTTGTATACATGGAAGAAGCCTGGAGATACTGCAAGGTTTCAGATAGATTATATAATGGTAGGACAGAGATTTAGGAACCAGGTTTTAAATTGTAAGACATTTCCAGGGGCAGATGTGGACTCTGGCCACAATCTATTGGTTATGAACGGTAGATTAAAACTGAAGAAACTGCAAAAAGTTGGGAACTTAAGGAGATGGGACCTGGATAAACTGACAGAACCAGAGGTTATAGAGAATTTCAGGGAGGTCATTAGGGGACGATTGACGAGAGCAGGCGAAAGACATACAGATGAAGAATAATGAGTAGCTTTGAGAGGTGAAATAGTAAAGACAGTAGAGGATCAAGTAAGTAAAAGGACGAGGCTAGTAGAAATCCTTGGGTAAAAGAAGAGAAATTGAACTTAATTGATGAAAGGAGAAAATATAAAAATGCAGGAAATGAAGTAGGCAAAAAGGAATACAAAAGTCTCAAAGATGATACCGACAGGAAGTGCAAAATGGCTAATCAGGGATGGCTATAGCACAACTGTAAGAATGTAGAGGCATATATCACTACGGGTAAGATAGATACTGCCTACAGGAAAATTAAAGAGATCTTTGGAGAAAAGAAAACCACATGTATTAATATCAGATGGAAAACCAGTTCTAAGCAAAGAAGGAAAAGCAGAAAGGGACTGGAAGAGGACGTAGATGAAAATGAAATGGGAGATAAGATACTGAGTGAAGAATTTGACAGAGAACTGAAAGATCTAAGTCGAAACAAAGCCCCTGTTACAACTACTGACGGCCTTGGGAGAGCCAGTTCTGACAAAACTATACGATCTGGTGAACAAGATGTATGAGACAGGCGAAATACCTTCAGACTTCGAGAAAAATATAATAATTCCGTTCCCAAAGAAAGCAAGTCCTGATTGGTGTGAAAATTACCGAACTATCAGTTTAATAAGTCACGGCTGCAAAATACTAACACGAATTCTTTACAGACGAATGGAAAAACTGATAGAAGCCGCCCTCGGGGACGATCAGTTTTGGATTCCGTAGGAATGTTGGATCACGAGAGGCAATATTGACCCTATGACTTATCTTAGAATCTAGATTAAGGAAAGGCAAACCTATGTTTCTAGCATTTGTAGACTTAGAGAAAGCTTTTGACAATGTTGACTGGAAGACCCCCATTCAAATTCTGAAGGCGGCAGGGGTAAAATACAGGGAGCGAAAGGCTATTTACAATTTGTACAGAAACCATATGGCAGTTATAAGCGTCGAAGGGAATGAAAGGGAAGCAGTGGTTGGTCAGGGAGTAAGACAGGGTTGTAGCCCCTCCCCGATGCTATTCAATATGTACATTGAGCAAGCAGTAAAGGAAACAAAAGAAAATTTCGGAGTAGAAATTAAAATCATGGAGAAGAAATAAAAACATATGACGTTCGCCGATGACGTAATTCTGTCAGAGACAGCAAAGGACCTGGAAGAGCAGTTCAACGGAATGGACAGTGTCTTTAAAGGAGGATATAAGATGAACATCAACAAAAGCGAAACGAGGATAATGGAATGTAGTCGAATTAAGTCGGGTGATGCTGAGGGAATTAGATTAGGATATGAGACACTTAAAGTAGTAAATGAGTTCTGCTATTTGGGGAGCAAAATAACTGGTGATGGTTGAAGTAGAGAGAATGTAAAATGTAGACTGCCAATGACAAGGAAAGCGTTTCTGAAGAAGAGAAATTTGCTAACATCGAGTATAGATTTCAGTGTCAGGAAATCTTTTCTGAAAGTATTTGTATGGAGTGTAGCCATGTATGGAAGTGAAACATGGACGATAAATAGGTTAGACAAGAAGAGAATAGAAGCTTTCTAAACGTGGTGCTACAGAAGAATGCTGAAGGTTAGATGAGTAGATGACGTAAGTAATGAGGGGCTACTGAACAGAATGAGGTGAGGAGGAATTTGTGGCACAACTTGACTAGAAAAAGGGATCGGTTGGTAGGACATGTTCTGAGGTACCAAGGCATCACGAATTTAGTATTGGAGGGAAGCGTGAAGGGGGAAAACCGTAGAGGGAGACCAAAAGGTGAATACACTAAGCAGATTCATAAGGATGCATTTTGCAGTAGTTACTTTTATATGAAGAAGCGTACTCAGGATAGAGTAACATGGAGGGCTGCATCAAACCAGTCTCTGTGCTGAAGAGCAGAACAACAACACAATGTAAGTAAGACTTAAGGAAAACCAAGACTCATTCATAGGATTTGTCTACCTGGAAAAAGCGTTCGACGCTGTGAAACGGAGCATGAAGTCCGAAATTCTGAGAAAATTAATAGTAAGCTATAGTACAAGATGGATAATACACAATACACACAGAAAACAGGAGGGAACACCTGAACGGTGAATAAGCAGAGAAGGGCTAATAGCAAATCTGATGGCCCCAACTAAACACTTTTTCGAGGTGACGGTTAAAACATTGCAGTTAAAATTTATAGCCCAAACTTGCTTCGTTGGCACATCGAAGTCCTCTGTCATACAAACTTTCATGAGAACATCAACAGAATATTGGAACGCTTTGAGTCGGTAATTGCTTTCATGCAAATCGTGTAACAGTTCGTCGCCTCCACCAGCCGTCAGACAGCTCAATCAGGCGTGGTATCGATGATGGCACAATCAACTGTTGCGGTAGACCAAAGGTAAAATTATGTTTTAGGGACAGTCGAAGCAGCCACAGCACGAGGTCATAATATGGACATTGGTCGTAGTCAGAGAAGTAGATAGCGATTATTGCTTAGGGAGTTATTTTATTTAACTTTTGCCTTTAGTAGGTTTCTCAAAACTTGGCTTCCAATGTGCAGAATCAATATACACTCCTGGAAATGGAAAAAAGAACACATTGACACCGGTGTGTCAGACCCACCATACTTGCTCCGGACACTGCGAGAGGGCTGTACAAGCAATGATCACACGCACGGCACAGTGGACACACCAGGAACCGCGGTGTTGGCCGTCGAATGGCGCTAGCTGCGCAGCATTTGTGCACCGCCGCCGTCAGTGTCAGACAGTTTGCCGTGGCATACGGAGCTCCATCGCAGTCTTTAACACTGGTAGCATGCCGCGACAGCGTGGACGTGAACCGTATGTGCAGTTGACGGACTTTGAGCGAGGGCGTATAGTGGGCATGCGGGAGGCCAGGTGGACGTACCGCCGAATTGCTCAACACGTGGGGCGTGAGGTCTCCACAGTACGTCGATGTTGTCGCCAGTGGTCGGCGGAAGGTGCACGTGCCCGTCGACCTGGGACCGGACCGCAGCGACGCACGGATGCACGCCAAGACCGTAGGATCCTACGCAGTGCCGTAGGGGAGCGCACCGCCACTTCCCAGCAAATTAGGGACACTGTTGCTCCTGGGGTATCGGCGAGGACCATTCGCAACCGTCTCCATGAAGCTGGGCTACGGTCCCGCACACCGTTAGGCCGTCTTCCGCTCACGCCCCAACATCGTGCAGCCCGCCTCCAGTGGCGTCGCGACAGGCGTGAATGGAGGGACGAATGGAGACGTGTCGTCTTCAGCGATGAGAGTCGCTTCTGCCTTGGTGCCAATGATGGTCGTATGCGTGTTTGGCGCCGTGCAGGTGAGCGCCACAATCAGGACTGCATACGACCGAGGCACACAGGGCCAACACCCGGCATCATGGTGTGGGGAGCGATCTCCTACACTGGCCGTACACCACTGGTGATCGTCGAGGGGACACTGAATAGTGCACGGTACATCCAAACCGTCATCGAACCCATCGTTCTACCATTCCTAGACCGGCAAGGGAACTTGCTGTTCCAACAGGACAATGCACGTCCGCATGTATCCCGTGCCACCCAACCTGCTCTAGAAGGTGTAAGTCAACTACCCTGGCCAGCAAGATCTCCGGATCTGTCCCCCATTGAGCATGTTTGGGACTGGATGAAGCGTCGTCTCACGCGGTCTGCACGTCCAGCACGAACGCTGGTCCAACTGAGGCGCCAGGTGGAAATGGCATGGCCAGCCGTTCCACAGGACTACATCCAGCATCTCTACGATCGTCTCCATGGGAGAATAGCAGCCTGCATTGCTGCGAAAGGTGGATATACACTGTACTAGTGCCGACATTGTGCATGCTCTGTTGCCTGTGTCTATGTGCCTGTGGTTCTGTCAGTGTGATCATGTGATGTATCTGACCCCAGGAATGTGTCAATAAAGTTTCCCCTTCCTGGGACAATGAATTCACGGTGTTCTTATTTCAATTTCCAGGAGTGTAAATCCGTTTCCTGATTGAAAAAATTTATCGCTACGGAACTTCGCTAGATGCTGCTGTGCGGTTTGTTGCAAATGGAAACCTAACTCATAAAATTTTTGATACGTTTCCACTTCGGCTGCGTTTAGTTCCTCTAGAACGTCTACGTGATACTCAATTTCTGTGTATCTTTGCCAGCATCTCTTCTGTCACCATCTCGGCAGCATCTCGTGTTCGTGACGCAAAACTTTGCACATCAGGAACTGGGGAACGGTAAACCTTAGCTTGAACGTATCACCACGAATAAAAGTCAAGAAAAAAATGGCTCTGAGCACTATGGGACTTAACATCTATGATCACCAGTCCCCTAGAACTTAGAACTACTTAAACCTAACTAACCTAAGGACATCACACAATATCCAGTCATCACGAGGCAGAGAAAATCCCTGACCCCGCCGCGAATCGAACCCGGGAACCCGGGCGCGGGAAGCGAGAACGCTACCGCACGACCACGAGCTGCGGACAAAAGTCAAGGGAGGTGATGTCTGGTGACCGCGGTGGCTATGATGTTCGGCTGTTTGTTTTATATCATTTGTCCAGAAAGGTTTCCCCAAAGAAGCTAGTGCGATAGTAGCACTCCTAAATTACACTACCTGTAACAAGAGAGAGAAAAAAGAAATATGATGCTGTCCGAGGAAATCTATAAGTGCATTCTAAAAAACTTTTTGAGTTAAGCCACTATGGCAAAAATGTGCGTAGATAAGTGGAAGTGCATGCATAGAAAGCTTTGAGTTAAGGTAGCATTTGCAGCAAATGACGTAGCTTTATCTGGCATAGTTCCTTAGAAATAAATTTTTGGTATCAGGAAAGACTTTATGCTCACTTTATACTCACCCTGCGTATGAAAAACAAATCTTACAGTCAGTCCGTATTCCCGGTTTTGATGCACTGCAGTGAGATAGGAATTTGTAAAGTTCACTGTCGAATGGCGGGATACATGATGTGAATCACTGGGACAGACAAGAAAATTTTGGATCGGGAAACAGGGTGAAATGGAAGAAGACGTTATTATAATAGTAATGGAATTGAATTGCAGTGGCGTGGAAATAATGAATAGCTCACAGAAGTTCTTGTCTGAACGTCAAAATATGAGGGATGATCAAGTCAACGAGCCTTCGAAAGGTCGGTAGGTGACACGGATGCGAGTGGGCTAGCTGAAGAACGTGACGCATGGGAAAGCCTAAAGCAGGCCCTCATCCAGCAGTGGGTGCCTGCCTAATGATAATGATGATGATGTTGGCAACGATTGCCTTTATACGTGATCCATCGCTCTCATTACTAGACAGGATGCTTATACATGAACATGATACCACCATTACGAACTGACAGGACTTTTCTGACAATATATAAAATTCTTCATTTCTTTGTCTTAAGATAAATTTGTAAAATTGTATAATCATTAAACTTTCTGTTTAAAACATTTCGTAATGTAATATTAATACATACTACAATGACCTGGTCGGTCGGCTGCTATGGTGGAATGAACCCACGACCTGCTGCGTTGGTGCCTCCTAGATGAAAAGTTTGAGTAACAGCATTGGAAAACCACTTTGCTTTACTCAGAGTACAGCAGTATTTGGGACCTTGTCCCAGACAGCCAGCACCTACGACCGTCAGTAGTGCATGCCGGGGCTGTGATCACGGCTACGGACAGGCAGCAGGCGAGGATGTGGTGACGTCAGTGGCAGCCGCACCGCAGGGGCCGCTGATCCGGCAGGACTGGACCACTGGGTCAAACGCGACAACAACAGGCTGCTAACAACCCCGCAGCTGAGGACAGCAAAGGCATGCACTACCGTGCTGGAGACCCTACCCAGAAGAGGTAGCTCATCTCCCCAGAGCTGAGGCACCAAGCGGAAAGTTTGCCTGCACAAGGAATTACAGCTGAACGCCTTTACGCCCTGGATCTTCAGTGTGGAACCTGTCAGCAGCTGAAATCTGAAATACTCCCTCCAGATGGCGAGCGCTAGTTCCACAGCATCATATTGGGCACGGACAGCGGTGCCTCGGTCAGCATTGGCTAAATCCAGAGAAGCAGTCTTGTAGAGTCATGGAGGCTAGTAGATTAGTAGATGCGAATACTGGACCGTCATAGGTTTTTCCTCGTAGTGGGTAGCCAGTAGCCAGAAGTACATATAACTGGAAACGAGCCATATTTATATGGCTTGGGTCATCAATACTTTGCTACGGTACTGGTTTCTTCCACACAAGTCACAACCGAGCCACTGCGTAGATTAACGCAGCTGGCCATTCATGGCGTTGTGGCTCCAGCTCTAGCGTAATTTGATCGGTCGACCCGACTTGACTTGTTTGTTTGGCTCTTGCACCAACTCAGGTAGATGTCTCAACCCCCCTCAGCCGCGCCAAGAGAATTATTTGCGTCGCAGAACAGATTAGTAACAATACTAATAATAACAACTCTGACAGCGGGTCACCGTATCAGACATTAACGTCTGAGTTCGTAAGCAACCGTGATCCCAATTTTAACGAACTGCAAAATTTCTCTTTAAATGGAATCCGATATTATATGCTGCAGCGTCGAGGAACTATTTCCTAGTGCAAGGTGAATTCAACATTCACTAGATCAAAATAACTTGAAACTATCATCTTCCAAAGAAATTTCGTATAGTTACTCCCTCTTGTGAGAGTATACGTGAAATATATACGTATGAATATCAAGAGCTCAGATGCAAAACTAGTTCTAAGCACAGAAGGGAAAGCAGAAAGGTGGAAGGAGTGTATAGAGAGTCTATACAAGGGCGATGTACTTGAGGACAATTTTATGGAAATGGAAGAGGGTGTAGATGAAGATGAAATGGGAGATATGATACTGCGTGAAGAGTTTGACAGAGCACTGAAAGACCTGAGTCGAAACAAGGCCCCGGGAGTCGACAACATTTCATTAGAACTACTGACAGCCTTGGGACAGCCAGTCCTGAAAAAACTCTAGCATCTGGTGAGCAAGTCATGAGACAGGCAAAATACCCTCAGACTTCAAAAAGAATATAATAATTCCGATCCCAAAGAAAGCAGGTGTTGACAGATGTGAAAATTACCGAACTATCAGTTTAATAAGTCACGGCTGCAAAATACTAACACGAATTGTTTACAGACGAATGGAAAAACTGGTAGAAGCCGACCTCGGGGAGGATCAGTTTTGGATTCCGTAGGAATGTTGGATCACGAGAGGCAATATTGAACCTATGACTTATCTTAGAAGATAGATTAAGGAAAGTCAAATCAACCTTTCTAGCATTTGTAGACTTAGAGAAAGCTTTTGACAATGTTGACTGGAAGACCCTCATTCAAATTCTGAAGGCGGCAGGGGTAAAATACAGGGAGCGAAAGGCTATTTACAATTTGTACAGAAACCATATGGCAGTTATAAGCTTCGAAGGGAATGAAAGGGTAGCAGTGGTTGGTAAGGTAGTGAGACAGGGCTGTAGCCTATCCCCGATGTTATTCAATTTGTATATTGAGCAAGCAGTAAAGGAAACAAAAGAAAATTTCGGAGTAGGAATTAAAATCATGGAGAAGAAATAAAAACATTTGACGTTCGCCGATGATGTAATTCTGTCAGAGACAGCAAAGGACCTGGAAGAGCAGTTCAACGGAATGGACAGTGTCTTTAAAGGAGGATATAAGATGAACATCAACAAAAGCGAAACGAGGATAATGGAATGTAGTCGAATTAAATCGGGTGATGCTGAGGGAATTAGATTAGGAAATGAGACACTTAAAGTAGTAAATGAGTTCTGCTTTTTGGGGAGAAAAATAACCGATGATGTAATTCTGTCAGAGACAGCAAAGGACCTGGAAGAGCAGTTCAACGGAATGGACAGTGTCTTTAAAGGAGGATATAAGATGAACATCAACAAAAGCGAAACGAGGATAATGGAATGTAGTCGAATTAAATCGGGTGATGCTGAGGGAATTAGATTAGGAAATGAGACACTTAAAGTAGTAAATGAGTTCTGCTTTTTGGGGAGAAAAATAACTGATGATGGTTGAAGTAGAGAGGATGTAAAATGTAGACCGGCAATGACAAGGAAAACGTTTCTGAAGAACAGAAATTTGCTAACATCGAGTATAGATTTCAGTGTCAGGAAGACTTTTCTGAAAGTATTTGTATGGAGTGTAGCCATGTATGGAACATGGGCGATAAATAGGTTAGACAAGAAGAGACTAGAAGCTTTCTAAACGTGGTGCTACAGAAGAATGCTGAAGATTAGATGGGTACATCACATAACTAATGAGGAGGTATTGAATAGGATTGGGGAGAAGAGAAATTTGTGGCACAACTTGACTAGAAGAAGGGATCGGTTGGTAGGACATGTTCTGAGGCATCAAGGGATCACAAATTTAGTATTGGAGGGCAGCGTGGGAGTTAAAAATCGTAGAGGGAGACCAAGAGATGAATACACTAAGCAGATTCAGAAGGATGTAGGTTGCAGTAGTTACTGGGAGATGAAGAAGCTTGCACAGGACAGAGTAGCATGGAGAGCTGCATCAAACCAGTCTCAGGACTGAAGATCACAACAACAACAAGTGAAATACTTACGAATCTGCATAGTACACTGCAAACACCTAAAAGCTTGAAATCTGGTATTGCAGTAGCTAAACATCGGCTAATTTTTCACTGCAGACACGTGCGTCGAAGGTCCACTACGAAACACAAGTACCTTGGTAGCTGAATATTCATTTAAGGATATAGCATTGTCTCTGATGGAGAAAGATCGTTCTCTTTGTTCTTGTGCTAAAATGGAAACTCTCTTGTGATCTAGGTTCTTAAGTGAGCAATTGTGACGATTTAAACAAAGATCAGATGTGTGGAAAGTGACAGCATCAGAGTCACAAATTGTATTAATACTAAACATAAATAAGCATGTATATGTCGTGCGGAAAATAAGTACACACATCAAAAAAACGTTTTGGATCACCCCGGTTCCCAGAACTCCTGAATATAGAAGTTGACTATGGATATTGTATCACAGACACAGTCCGTTTGACTGTTCCGACATGTCACGTTACCCGCCCAAAGATGTAAACAACCACGCATGAGCAGCGCCTATTAGACGGATAGGGGTCCGACAGCCGATCAGTTCCAGTCTTTCCACCAGGAAGGAGGTGAAGGGCTCGTGTTTTCTGTAGTTCAACCATCTCTAGACGGTTAATACCGCGGTTCGATCGCATCCGCACTCTTACTTTGTGCCAGGAAGGGCTCTCAACAAAGGAAGTGTCCAGTCATCTCGGAGTGACCCAAAGCGATGTTGTTCAGACATGGACGAGATACAGAGAGACAGGAACTGTCGGTGAATGCCTCGCTGAGGCTTCCTAGCGGCTACTACTGCAGTGGATGATCGCTACTTACGGATTATGGTTCGGAGGAACACTGACAGCAACGCCACCGTGTTGAATAACGCTTTTCGTGCAGCCACAGGACGTCGTGTTACGACTCAAACTGTGTGCAATAGGCTGCAGGATGCGCAACTTCACTCCCGACGTCCACGGCGAGGACCATCTTTGCAACCACGACAAGTGCTGCGCGGTACGGATGGGCCCAACAACTTGCCCAACGGACCGCTCAGGATTGGCATCACGTTCTCTTCCCCGATGAGTGTCACATATGCCTTCAACCATACAATCACCGGAGGCGTGTTTGGAGGCAACCCGATCAGGCTGAACGCCTTAGACACACTGCCCAGCGAGTGCAGCAAGGTGGAGGTTCTCTGCTGCTTTGTTGTGGCATCATGTGGGGCCGACGTACGCCGCTGCTGGTCATGAAAGGCGCCGTAGCGGCCGTACGATACGTGAATGCCATCCTCCGATCGACAGTGTAACCATATCGGCAGCATATTGCCAAGGCATTCATCTTCGTGGACGACAATTCACGCCCCCATCGTGCACGTGAATGATGTCCTTCAGGATAACGACATCGCTCGACTAGAGTGGCCAGCATGTTCTGATATACTGAAAAGGGGGAGTGGGACAATCTGGACCAACAGTGCCTTGATGAACTTGTGGATAATATGCCACGACGAATACAGGCAAGCATTAATACAAGAGGACGTGCTACTGGATATTAGAGATACCGGTGTTTACAGCAATTTGGACCACCACTTCTGAAGGTCTCGCTGTATGGTGGTACAACACGCAATGTGTGGTTTTCATGAGCAATAGAAAGGGCGGAAATGATGTTTGTGTTGATCTCTATTCCATTTTTCTGTACAGGTTCCGGAACTCTCGGAACCGAGGTGATGCAAAACATTTTTTGATGTGTGTAGGAAGTCCCATGACATACAAGTGTCCTCCAAGATACCACGTGACTTTATGTGACCATACATTTACAAAAGCCAGAAAAACAAACCTGTATTCATATTAAAATCCATAATACTGTGTAATGTCTGCAAAAGCAATGGGACAAACAACTTGCAGAATAGGATGATTGAATAGAAACCGAATATTGATTCCCACGAGTTCCCATCAAGTTGTGAAACCGAAAAAAGAAGCTAGCATTACTCACGTGAAACACAACAATTACAAAGTATCTCGCGTAAGCAAATCTGAAAAATCACGTAACGTATAATTACGCAAAGGCCGTGCAAGCAAGCAACCGTCTCACCATACCCTGGGATGATGCCACAGTTGTTCGCCCATTTCAATATCACGTGCCAAGCGTTTATACCGTACTGAGGCGTTCGGCACGTCCTAGGAGGGAAGCACAGCATTTTCATAGCAGTAGGCGAAAGGGAAGTATGACCCCTTTGCCCACAAACCATATGAAGCCTCGCCGATTCTCCGCGACAAGCAGTACTATTTGACGGCTAATGTGAGAGATTAAACGACTTGTTTAAGACATGACTCTGCGGTTCTCAACCAAAGGTAACGTTGATTCAGCGGACCGAATAGTGCCTGTAAGTCCTTTGAGACATGGAAGTGCTTAATGTTTGTACGTCTATGAAGACATAGTATCAATGGTATCGACAGCAGGCGGGTTTCAATTATAATCAGCCGAGGAAAATCCTCACATATTTACTGCTTACACTGAAAATAAAGAAACGTTTTCATTCCCTTTCACATAGGTGACAGGTCGTGTCGTACAAGTGTTCCCCAGTACAACACGTGGCTTTATATGACCATACATTTACAAAAACCAAAAAAAATAATCCAGTATTTACATTAACATCCATAAGAGATGAAAAGCTCTGCAGATTTGTAAGATAAACTGCTCAATCATCAACACACTCTCAACCATGGAGACCCACTGGAAGACGCGCCTACAGCTCAAATAAAACAACAAAATGATAGTAACCGAGAAAATTAATTTGGGGAGAGGAATGGTTCAAGAGGACATCTTAAGCGCCTTGTAGGTCTGTTTGTCACTCTGCTCTACGGATTTGTCATCAAAAGCAGCAACTCTTTGCATCATAAGAAAAATCAACGGATGCATACAGATGCCATTAAACTATATACCTAATCAGAATCAGAGATGACCCATTTCCTAAAAGCAATAGGAATACTTTCTACAAACATAAGATTGTCATTTGACCTAGAAAAAGGCAGGAGGATAAAGACAATGAAGGGCATTATCCAAGATACAGTGTTTGACATGAATGATAAAAACATTTTCGCACCTAACCCGTCAGTCCAACAAGTTTCGAGACTGGATCAGTAAACAACAGGAAGACGTTAATGTGGCGGTTGTAATGCTTCAGGTGTTCTTCATAGTGTCCTTCTATTTGAGTACAACGCGTAGAGAATTCGTACAACCAAGTGGAACTGTGAAAAACTCCAGCTTCGGATATTGTTCTACTCGCCCGCCTTGTTCGCAGTTTCTTCGGTTTTCGCGAACCATCAGAGACCCATTATGCACTTTTTCGTTTTCCGTTAGTTCATATTGATGACAATAAGTCTCGTCACCCGCGATGATCTTTTCCGGAAAAGAACTGCCTTTGTTTTACATTTCAGTGAAGACGTGGCAGATGCCCACGGGTTGTTTAGTTTAATTTTTAACTTTTTTCCACTCAAGTACATATGATACCTATAGAATCCCCCTAATGAAAGCAATAGTCCGAAGGGTCAATACATCCCATTACTTATGCATTACGTATAATGTGATGTAATACACGTATCCATATGTCATATAACCACGTTAAGTTTTTGAGATTAAGTACTCATATAATCTATGCCACAGCATATTATGGAGTCCAGCGGCCCACAAATTCATCTTGCCGCAAGATGAGAAGCGTATGTATCACAGTAGGTATATTTTTGCCGTATATTATCTTTTGAACTACGTGACTTCTTCTTCAAAGCGTAATACAGAATAACTTGAACGCTTGATTTTCAGGTATTGATCCATTGCGATAGGTGCCACAAGAATGTTGTCAAAGTATAGCTAGATGTCCACTCCTTAACGCTGCCTGAACGAATACACGTCTTTTGTTTACAGTTGTTAGTTCATGTTGCCACCGTTGTTATTGTACTGACGTCTCTTATTCACCAGGAATAAAATCAGTCTGGGAACTTTTTGGACTGACTGTGTGTGAATGAATGTGATACCAACAAGGATTTGAGCCTCCTTCCAGAAGATGCCTGTCATTGCAACGAGGAACTACCGGAAGTATATCCTGAAAGAACGAGGAATGGGTGATTCCTGCAGGAAGTAGGGGAAATAGGGGAAAGGGGGGGGGGGTCAGGGATCAAAAGGGGACCATATTGGGCTCTACAACTGGATGTAAAATCTTCACACCAACGGAATATTTGAAAGTGCTTGATGAGTTAAGCCAGAGAATCCACCAGAACTTGGGGACAACAATAACATTTAATGACAGATTGTCTTCCACGCCACAGATGCGATCCTTTCACTGTTGAAGAAAACTAAAATTACGAATTTTTCTGGCACTGCAACGTAATTACCAATAAAATAATATCAGATTTGATTACAGTGATTACACTGATTACACTGAGAAGCACTTGGGCCCAGGGAATGTGTTTTCTTCAAGTAGTAAAGTTATAGGAAGCAGTCGCAAATAATGTTTACTGCGTATCCAGATTTCCATATCCTACCTGGACTGTTCGTGTCACCTACGACCGTAGCAGTCCCGCGGTGCCGGACTGCAGCGCCTAGAACCGCACAACCACCGCTGCCGGCCCTCTTTACCTGTGTGATGCGTTGACAACATGTATTACTTTATTTTACAGTTCGCATGTTTTACAATTTTATTCTTTTTAAAACTTGTGTACATCATAGAACAAATAAGGTGATTGTACCTGAAAATACTGACTAATGTTTCACAGTTATGTATGATGGTAATTGTGTGGACTAATCAGTTATTGCTGCACACTTTACAATTACACATAGTTAAAAAATAAAAAACATCTTGTTCAAAGTACCTCAATTACTATTTTTTTTGTTAAAACCGTGTTACATACTAGGCACTGTTGAAGAAATTGGAACACAAAGAGTGGTGCTCAAGTTATCGTACCAGAAGCGGCATGTCAGAAGGCTCGGAAATCTTTCTGCTTTAAAATGACCCCTCTCATAAGTTTCACATAAACGGACTCTATAATTTACACAGTTTGGTGATAAAACTAATAAACGCTCAACTAGATCATGTAATAATATAGTAAACACATTTTTTTGTCTCCAGAAACGTAGTACTCAAATGAAACCTAGAAGGAATGTAACCATAGTTAGGTCGTTATTGTCAGAACAGAGCGTTTATTGGGATCTGGAAATAGCAGCCTAGTCCCTAATGTTTTTAAACCGGCCTGAAAATTGGGAGCTTCTTGTGGCTACATGTTCAGGTCAGCACATCTTCCCTTCCCACATGAATGGAGCATCCCTATGTGAGAACAAAGCTGGTGCTCTGTCCCCACTTTCAAGATGGAGGGCAGCGTAATTATATCTTTCTGTCGGATTTTTAAAATCTAATGCGAGATGTTCGCAAAACCTAGCGTCCAGCCGTCTACCAGTTCACCCAAGGTAGCAAGCATCGCAGTGGGGACATTAAATTCTATAGACGCCTGACCTATGGAAAGGATTTCCTTTTTTCAAGATTATTTTGTTTTAATTCTACCCAAGTTATCACTGTTTGTAATCAATGGAACAAGGAACATTTCCGAAGAGGGTAAAGTGCTATTGTGTAACATTCTTCTGTGAAACCAAGATAACAAGAACACCTTCACTTGTAGACTAAAGGCATATTATCTTCATTAAGATCACAAGACGGTCACTTAAAAGCATCACACTATCGACGAACATTAAATATGGAGTCCCACAAGTTCAGCGCTCGTTTCATTTCTGTTCTTAATCTAAGTAAAGGACATCCGAACACTCTTCTAAAATAATTAATGTTTGCTGGTGCACTAAGAATATTAATGGAGTGAAATCAATCATATTATTCTCAGTCAAAGTAATAGCTCACAACAAACCATTTCAGTTATAATCTCACGAAGAGTCGAATTATGTATTTACAAGAGTGTGGAAGGAAGTTAGCACACAAATAAATCAGCAAAGAAGCTCAGACTATTATTTCACTTCACGGTGTAGTTAATTGCTTTGACATGAAGATTATTGTATCACCTGGTTTTATATGCATTTACTTTCTACTGTCCTGAATGAATAACTTTTGGATAAAGCTGCTGCCGGCCGCTGTGGCCGAGCTGTTCTAGGCGCTTCAGTCCGGAACCGCACGGCCGCTACGGTCGCAGGTTCGAATCCCGCCTCGGGCATGGATGTGTGTGATATCCATAGGTTAGTTAGGTTTAAGTAGTTCTAAGTCTAGGGGACTGATGACCTCAGATGTTAAGTCCCATAGTGCTTAGTGCCATTTGAACCATTTGATAAAGCTGCTAAAGTAAACAAAATACTTAATCGTCAAAAGAGTGCAATAAGGTTACTATATATAATATTATATAACATTTAATCGCACTTTTAAGGGAGGTGTCTTCAAAGATATTTCTCAGAAAATTTTTTCCTTAATGGTTTTTAATTCCACAACAAAATCATTTGTCTGGAACCGCACGACCGCTACGGTCGCAGGTTCGAATCCTGCCTCGGGCATGTATGTGTGTGTTGTCCTTAGGTTAGTTAGGTTTAAGTAGTTCTAAGTTCTAGGGGACTTATGACCACAGCAGTTGAGTCCCATAGTGCTCAGAGCCATTTGAACCATTTTTGAACAAAATCATTTTCATGTGAACCACTGTTCACACAACGATATTAAAAAGCGCGATATAATTGCCAAATTCACTTCACTCCCTCATTTATATTTCAGAATAATGTTCTCCAGTCGCAAAAACGTTCAAGAAAGACTTACCAACACATAACCGCATAACCAGTTTTAACAAATTATCTTTTTAGTGGCACTTTTCTTGCTATTGTGGTCTACATTTTATATCCTCCCACCTTTGCCAGAGTCAGTTACCTTACTGTACAAATAGCAAAATTCATGTACCACTTTTGATGTTTCAATTTCTCACTGTAACTCCCATAGAACCACCTAAACTTCGTTACTTATGTTTTATTTTTATTGAATTCCATCATACAGCCTCTTATCGAGACAACTATCTCGACTTTGTAAAAGTGATACTTTACCAAGGAACTGTTTGCCGCGAATGATTAGTAACCATCTTTCTCCTTGAACTGTGACTCTGATACCGAAAACTGATTCAGACAGTGAAATTGCACGGAAAAAAACCGTGCCGGGTACTGTGTAATAAGAAAGAAAAGGTAGTAATGCATCAGGTTTTTGTACATCGTAAACCAGGTAGCGAAGTTCGCCACAAAGTAGGACCCCTTTGGGTCAACTTAAGTTTGCATTCGGACTTTCCACCGCTCAAAACAGTGGTACAAGCTGTATTTGGCGACGCTGAACGGGTGACTGAAATGGTATTCTTGCTTTCAAATGAAACGCAAGAGTTCGTAAGTTGTAAACCACTTGCGCACTGCTCCATGTTTACGGATTTTGACGAAACTGGACGAGGCATAAGGATACAGTTTGGGGCGGAAAAAGAATCGTGCATGACCACGACAAACGCAACGCTGGCCATTTCAAAATACAGCACGAGAAAGTGTAGCGACTAGCGAAATATTACGTGTTGTGCATATGGAGTGCAGTAGGAGAATACGTGATTAAAGTTTTATGTGACTTTGACGTGTACAGGGTACGAAATTACCAAATTAGAGTTGCCACCTCTGGCACCAACAATGGCTGTAATCCGGCTGGGAATCGACTCGAACTGAGCTTGAATGACAGACGCAGCTACGCCATTGCGTACTAATTCTATTCTTCGCCAGAGTTCAGTGGCTAGTGAGTGGTGCTCTGGCAGGCAGACGGGAACACATGACCACATGGTGTCAGTGGGTGAGAAGTCTGGATAATATACTGGTCACGGAAATAGTCCAGCACCTTCTTCATACGAGGAGATTTAAATAAGTAATCCAACATAGTTTCTTCTGAAAGAAGGTTGATGATTCAGGCTTCCAGTATAATCATATCATTTCCCACACTTTTGGCTACAAAAGCATATTTTTCACCATAATCTCCGTTGAATACGACGGTCTTACGCTGCCTTACTGGGATGGCCTGTGTGCCCGCATGATACCTCTCTATTGGTCGACGTCGGAGCTAACGTCTTGCTGCATCAATTACCTCCCCATCAGCCACGTACTGTTTCCTGTGGGGATCGTTCTTCATCGGGCATTGGGACAAACAGGTGGAAGTCGGAAGGTGCGTGACCCGTGGTGTACGCTGATGAGGAAAAACAGTCCAACGAAGTTTCGTGAGCTCCTCTCGGGTGCACAGACTTGGGTGAGTTCTGGTGTTGTGTTCGAGAAGGGGAAATTCGTTTGCATTTCTGTAGCGACGAGCACGGTGAAAGGTTTTCTTCAATTTCTAAGGATATCACAATACACTTCAGAGTTGATGGTTGCAGCATGAGGGAGCACATCAAATAGTATATCTCGTTCAGAGTCCCAGAAGACCATCGCCATGGTATGACCGGCTGAGGGTGTGGCTTTGAACTTTATCTTCGGGGGAGAAGTTGTGTGGCACTAATCCATGGTTGGCCGTTTTGTTTCCGATTCAAAGTGATGAACAAAGTAAGAGCTTATGGACTATCAGACCATTTGTCTGATTGGATTGAAGAGATCCTAGATAACAGATCGCAGCATGTCACTCTCAATGGAGAGAAGTCTTCCGATGTAAGAATGATTACAGATGTGCCGCAGGGGGGTGTCGTAGGACCGTTGTTATTAACAATATATATAAATGACCTTATGGATAACATCTAAAGTTCACTGAGGCTTTTTGGGGATGATGCTGTAGTATATCGAGAGATTGTAACAATGGAAAATTCTATTGAAATGCAGGAGGACCTGCAAGGTATTGACGCACGGTGCAGGGAATGGAATTGAATCTCATTATAGACAAGTGTAATGTGCTGCGAAAACATAGAAAGAAAGATCTTTTATCATTTAGCTACAATATAGTAGGTCAGCAACTGGAAGCAGTTAATTCCATAAAGTATCTGGGAGTAGGCATTAGGAGTGATTTAAAATGTAATGACCATATAAAATTAATCGTCGGTAAAGCAGATGGCCGGCCGTTGTGGCCGAACGGTTCAATCCGGAATCGCGCGACTGTTGCGGTCGCAGCCGGCCGGGCAGGATTCGAACCTGCGACCGTAGCGTTCGCGCGGTTCCAGACTGAAGCGCCTAGAACCGCTCGGCCACACTGGTCGGCGATGTGTAGATGTCCTTAGTTAGGTTTAAGTAGTTCTAAGTTCTAGGAGACTGATGACCTCAGATGTTAAGTCCCATTATGCTCAAGGCCATTTGAACCATTTTTGGTAAAACAGATGCCAGACTGATTCACTGCAAGAATCCTAAGGAAATGCAGTCGGAAAACAAAGGAAGTAGATTACAGTACACTGCTTGAATACTGCTCACCGGTGAGGGATCCGTACCAGATAGGGTTGATAGAAGAGATAGAGAAGATCCAACGGAGAGCATCGCGCTTCGTTACACAACCATTTAATAATCGCGAAAGCGTTATGGAGATGACAGATAAACTCCAGCGGAAGACTCTGCAAAATAGACGCTCAATAGCTCGGTACGGGCTTTTTTTGTTGAAGTTTCGAGATCATACCTTCACCGAGGAGTCAAGCAGTATATTGCTCCCTCCCACGTGTATCTCGGGAAGAGACTATGAGGATAAAATGAGAGAGATTTGAGCCCACACACAGGCATACCAACAATCCTTCTTTCCACAAACAATACGAGACTGGAATACACTCCTGGAAATGGAAAAAAGAACACATTGACACCGGTGTGTCAGACCCACCATACTTGCTCCGGACACTGCGAGAGGGCTGTACAAGCAATGATCACACGCACGGCACAGCGTGCAGTGCCGTAGGGGAGCGCACCGCCACTTCCCAGCAAATTAGGGACACTGTTGCTCCTGGGGTATCGGCGAGGACCATTCGCAACCGTCTCCATGAAGCTGGGCTACGGTCCCGCACACCGTTAGGCCGTCTTCCGCTCACGCCCCAACATCGTGCAGCCCGCCTCCAGTGGTGTCGCGACAGGCGTGAATGGAGGGACGAATGGAGACGTTAGGTCGTCTTCGGCGATGAGAGTCGCTTCTGCCTTGGTGCCAATGATGGTCGTATGCGTGTTTGGCGCCGTGCAGGTGAGCGCCACAATCAGGACTGTATACGACCGAGGAACACAGGGCCAACACCCGGCATCATGGTGTGGGGAGCGATCTCCTACAGTGGCCGTACACCACTGGTGATCGTCGAGGGGACACTGAATAGTGCACGGTACATCCAAACCGTCATCGAACCCATCGTTCTACCATTCCTAGACCGGCAAGGGAACTTGCTGTTCCAACAGGACAATGCACGTCCGCATGTATCCCGTGCCACCCAACGTGCTCTAGAAGGTGTAAGTCAACTACCCTGGCCAGCAAGATCTCCGGATCTGTCCCCCATTGAGCATGTTTGGGACTGGATGAAGCGTCGTCTCACGCGGTCTGCACGTCCAGCACGAACGCTGGTCCAACTGAGGCGCCAGGTGGAAATGGCATGGCAAGCCGTTCCACAGGACTACATCCAGCATCTCTACGATCGTCTCCATGGGAGAATAGCAGCCTGCATTGCTGCGAAAGGTGGATATACACTGTACTAGTGCCGACATTGTGCATGCTCTGATGCCTGTGTCTATGTGCCTGTGGTTCTGTCAGTGTGATCATGTGATGTATCTGACCCCAGGAATGTGTCAATAAAGTTTCCCCTTCCTGGGACAATGAATTCACGGTGTTCTTATTTCAATTTCCAGGAGTGTAGAAGGGAGAACCAATAGAGGTACTCAAGTTACCGTCCGCCACACACCGTCAGGTGAGTTGGGGAGTATGGATGTAGATGTAGATGTGGAACCCATGTTTTATCGACTGTGATGATATTCGAAAAAAAATCATCGCAATCAGCTACATAATGCGGAAGCAATACGGCAGAGGTGGCCCTTTGTTGCTCTTTATAGTCTTCTAATAGGTGGCGAAAAACCTAGTGGGCACGCACCTTTGAATACCCCAACTGGCGAACGAATGTGTCAGCGTTACCAACAGAGACGTCCAGTTGAGCAGCGAGATGTTTGATTGCGACCCGTCGATCATCTCGAATGAGTGTGTCCTCACCTTCCAACATTGCAGGAGTCACACCTGTATGCGGTCATCCGGCACGCGGGTGGTCGAACAGGTTTGCACGACATTTTTGCGATGATGACAGACGTCTCACCCACGACTCATTTAGCTTTTGCTCAGTGCCAGGTCTTCGCAGACATTCTGCAACCACCTCTGATTATCGACGATACTGTGGTTTGTCGCCGAGAGAAACTCAGTGACAGCTCTCTGCTTGGAAGAACCTGTCTTTTACGAAGGCTAAGTATAGCGTTTCCACCTATCACGACTTTAGGAAGCTATAGGTGCTGATGTGGAAATATTCCTCTATGACCCACAGAAATTTCCGCCTTGTTTCAACGCATGTTAGCAATGAAAAGTAAAGTATTACATTACTTACTGAAAGGACCTCGTAGAAATTGGCGAGGTCGGTAAGGGCATTATGCAATTTTGAATTATGTTCTTGAGAGGTATCCTAAAGGACACATCAAAAGCACAACGACCGACCTCAGTTTCACAGAAGTGTAACATCTACTACGGAAATTACAGCCTGTGGGAACCAGGGATAACCGTGTTGTGACCCATTGGTATTACACACCATCACAGCAGGTGCTGGGCCTGTACTATGAAGATGGTGAATGCAATATGATAACGTTCGTTCTATTAAGGCTGGAGTCTGTTCTTCAGGACATGGCCGAAAGAACAAACACGAATCACTCATATAATTTGATAGGTCTATCTGGGAAATGAATCCACATTCTCCAGTGCAGATGCACAAACACATACGACCTCCTGTGAGAATCTCAGAGAGCGAATATGAAGGAACTGGACAGAGACTGCGAATAGATGGCGCTCGATGGGAGTGTGGATTGACCGTGAGGCATACCTCTTAGCACTATGGGACTTAACAACTGAGGTCATCAGTCCCCTAGACATAGAACTACTCTACTGGCCACTAAAATTGCTACACCAAGAAGAAATACAGATGATAAACGGGTATTCATTGGACAAATATATTATACTGAAACTGACATGTGATTACATTTTCACGCAATTTCGGTGCATAGATCCTGAGAAATCAGTACCCAGAACAACCACCTCTGGCCGTAATAACGGCCTGGATACGCATTGGCATTGAGTCAAACAGAGCTTGGATAGCGTGTACTGGTACAGCTGCCCATGCAGCTTCAACACGATACCACAGTTCATCAAGAGTAGTGACTGGCGTATTGTGACTGGCCAGTTGCTCGAGCACCATTGACCAGACGTTTTCAATTGGTGAGATATCTGGAGAATGTGCTGGCCAGGGCAGCAGTCGAAATTTTCTGTATCCAGAAAGGCTCGTACAGGACCTGCAACATGCGGTCGTGCATTATCCTGCTGAAACGCAGGCTTTCGCAGGGATCGAATGAAGGGTAGAGTCACGGGTCGTAACACATCTGAAATGTAACGTCCACTGTTCAAAGTGCCGTCAATGCGAACAAGAGGTGACCGAGACGTGTAACCAATGGCACCCGATTCCATCACGACGGGTGATACGCCAGTATGGCGATGACGAATACACGCTTCCAATGTGCGTTCACCGCGATGTCGCAAAACACGGATGCGACCATCATGATACTGTAAACAGAACTTGAATTCACCGAAAAAATGACGTTTTGCCATTCGTGCACCCAGGTTCGTCGTTGAGTACACCATTGCAGGCGCTTCAATCTGTGATGGAGCGTCAAGGGTAACCGCAGCCATGGTCTCCGAGCTGATAGTCCATGCTGCTGCAAACGTCGTCGAACTGTTCGTGCACATGGTTGTTGTCTTGCAAACGTCCCCATCTGTTAACTCAGGGATCGAGATGTGGCTGCACGATCCGTTACAGCCATGAGGATAAGATGCCTGTCATCTCGACTGCTAGTGATACGAGGCTGTTGGGATCCAGCACTGCGTTCCGTATTACCCTCCTGAATCCACCGATTCCATATTCTGCAGACAGTCATTGGATCTCAACCAACGCGAGCAGCAATGTCGCGATACGATAAACCGCAGTCGCGATAGGCTACAATCCGACCTTTATCAAAGTCTGAAACATGATGGTGCGCATTTCTCCTCCTTACACGAGGCAACACAACAACGTTTGTCTAGGCAACGCCGGTCAACTGCTGTTTGTGTATGAGAAATCGGTTGGAAACTTTCCTAATGTCAGCACGTTGTAGGTGTCGCCACCGGCGCCAACCTTGTGTGAATGTTCTGAAAAGCTAATCATTTTCATATCACAGCATCTTCCTGTCGGTTAAGTTTCGCGTCTGTAGCACGTCGTCTTCGTGGTGTAGTAATTTTAATGGCCAATAGTGTACTTAAACCTAACTAAACTAAGACATCACACACATCCATGCCAGAGGCAGGATTCGAACCTGCGACCGTAGCACCAGTGCGGTTCCGGACTGAAGCGCCTAGAACCACTGGGTCACAACTGCCGACCGTACCGAGATAGTCCGTGCAGTTGCGATAACGCTGTGTCCCGGATGGAGCAGTGGTTAACGCACCTGCCTAGTAATCAGGAGATCCCGTAGTCGAATCCCGGTCCGGTATTCAGTCATCACCGCTGGTTCCGCGTAATGTCCCAATGCAGATGACAGCAGTGATCCCCCTCCCTGTCCTTTCCTTTCTTCCCCTCTCCACCGTCAATTTACACATAACATTCGTTCTCTTGCTAGCATCCACACACCGATACGTTCACCTAGATGACGTACGCAGAGCCACTGGAATGAGGTGCCATTCCTGTGTCCAGTGCTCCCGCTGGACGCTCTGTTTGTGAGACGACGGTCTAATCGGACACCACCTCCCCATTGATGTTTCCGTATCAGCTTCAATTTTGTTTTCGATCAAAAAGTGAGTGACTACGAGATTCAGGGGTAAAGTTTCTTCAGTAATTTCTATCCGTAACTTTATCTTGAGTTAAGATTCTAATTGTGCAAGTGTACACAGGAGTTCATTTGGTAGAATTATTTTGGTTTGGGCCAAAGAAAAACCACCATTATACAGTCTAATTAGAATGGATTCACGAACAGATACGTAAAGCGATGATAACACAACTTTTTAGAAGGACCCGTGAATGACGCAAGTTGTTTGCACATATTACACACGTGGTTAATGCTCCAGCCTCTCTGGGCGTCAATGAACGCATATCGTTGCAGCAAGACGGAGTACCTGCTCGCTAAGGTCTTTCGATGCGCGACTTCCTAAATGATCACCATCACCTTTGAAATAGCCACCAAGACGAACTGACCTCACCAAATCTAACGACGCACTATGAGGTGTCACTAAGGCGCATGTATCTGCACGCCGTTACGCTACAAACGAAGAACTGTGTAATGCTGTTGAGAATGTATTTCCCGCTATAACATCGGATATGCTCAAAAATATGTCCAGAAGAACATATAGCGTATGGAAAACTGATTACAGCACGACTGGGAACATACTGGTACATTGGGCACGTAATACGTACGTAAGTAGTTGTACTAAAACAAATCAAATCAAATAGCATTCGATAGTAGGAGATACGGAGTCTTCTCGTCCACCCTTGCAGAATGTACGAAGGGACTTCAAAAAGTACATTCACTTGACTGTGGTATGTCAAGTTATTTTATTGAACGATGCACTAGATTTCAAAGTGACACACATACATGACACAATTTTTCAACATACTCACGAAGTCTCTGTAAACGACGGTCGGAAAGTTCTAACCATAGTTCAGTTTATCGACGATAGAAATCAGCTTTCTGACCAGCCAGCCATTCTAGAACCACTAGAAAACTTATTTCCCCTCAAATGTTCTTGCAGCACGCCGAACGATGGAAATCGCATGGTGCAATATATGGACTTCCCGGTCACCGTCACGCATGTCTCTGCGGCCATGGTCAGGTTGTTGCCACCATTTCACTGTAGCTCGACGAGACATTATGTTTGCTCCTTACGCCGCCAGGATTGCACGGTGTATATGTGCGTAATTTACATTTTATCCCACGATAATCGTACTGTCCACCTACTTCGGAGTACGTTTCCAGTTGGTGCCCCATTTTCAGAACTGTGTCTGTTGAAAACCAAATACATGCACTCCGTCCTGTTAATACGACACCCTTCTTGTGCAACAGTCTTAGCGTGGGACGAGATGTATAACTTTCTTTCTGAAGCCCTGCGTAGATAACATTAATCTTACGTACTTTGTGGAGATCATTTGCATATCCAATCATACAGTGAACTGCATCCCAATCTGACAGTTTCTGCATGCTACCTTTATGGTGTTGAAATTTAAATGGCCAGAGATGCGCAGGTGACCCAAGAATCCGTTAATATTTGAAAATGCACTGATCCACGCAATAATGTGGGCAGAGAGGTAAAAATTGACATACTTGCCTCAAATGGCGTGGGATGTTATTAAAAGCGAAGACGAGTACATAAAGTGGCAAATAGTTTGCGCTGAAGTGTAATACGTCAACAGTGCCACATGATTTTTGTTTGTAAAATGAGCTGTAATGAGAGAGGGAATCGTTCATCCCTAGCCTGGTTGATAAACACCTGCCGGAAGGTACAATTTTACTGCAAGATGGCACTCCACCTACTATTGCTACACGTGTGAACGATCTTTTCCGCACATCGTTTAGTGAGGATCTCTTGCTGAGCCACCACATCTGTCATATATGGCCACTCAGGCTCCCAGGCCACAATCCATGTGGTTATTGATTGTGCAGTCACCTCAACTCGCAAGTCCACCGCGATCGCCCGACGTCATCAGGGATGCTGAAAGACAACATCCGGCGGCAGTTTCTCACTGATATGTAGTATAACGCTATTCACAATATTGTCTCTCGAATACACGTATTGTTTGTTGACGAATAAGGACCTACCTGTTGAGCATGTATTATAAAAACATCATCTTTGCTATAAATAAATTGTTACGGCAGCGTTTGCTTTTACTGTAAATAGGCTGTTTAGGTTTTCTTATTGGTAACGCCACGCAGCGCTCTGTATGAAAATCACTGGCTGTGCTGTGTGCAGTCTGTGGCTAGTTTGCATTGTTGTCTGCCATTGTTGTGTTGGGCAGCTGGATGTTAACAGCGCGTAGCGTTGCGCATTTGGAGGTGAGCCGCCAGCAGTGGTAGATGTGGGGAGAGAGATGGCGGAATTTTGAAAGTGGACGATCTGGACGTGTGTCCAGCAGAAAGAGTAAATTTGTAATATTGGATTCATGGACTGATATATATATTATGACTTTTGAACAGTATTAAGGTAAATACATTGTTTGTTCTCTATCAAAATCTTTCTTTTGCTAACTGTGCCTATCAGTAGTTAGTGCCTTCAGTAGTTTGAATCTTTTATTTAGCTGGCAGTAGTGGCGCTCGCTGTATTGCAGTAATTCGAGTAACGAAGATTTTTGTGAGGTAAGTGATTTGTGAAACGTATAGGTTAATGTTAGTCAGGGCCATTCTTTTGTAGGGATTTTTGAAAGTCAGATTGCGTTGCGCTAAAAATATTGTGTGTCAGTTTAAGCACAGTCATGTATAATTGTTCAAAAGGGGACGTTTCATTATACCACATAAAGCGTCATCTATTAGTCATTTTGTGCACATTTTCGGTTTCAGTAAAACCTCATGTCATTCGAAGCACGTGCCTCATTTTTATCTCTCTACCTACATTATTCCGCGAAGTATTGAATTTGCAAATGTTAAATGTTTGGCTAATCAGTAGTTCCTCGGTTATGGAGCCAGTCTCGCGCCTCTTTGTGTGGAGGAAGCATATTGTCACGTTGATACTGTGAAAGTTATTCAATTTGTGATATTCGTCAGAAGATTGTTTATTATAGTCTTATGGTCGCAAAAGTAATTTTGCGTTTGTGATTTTATAACTATAATGTATACTAACCAGCAAGAACATTATGACTACCTACCTAAAAGCCTATATGTTTACTTTTGGCAAGGATAACAGCGGCGACGCGTCATGGCATGGGAGCTGTGAGGCCTTGATAGGTCGCATAAGGATGCTGGCACCACATCTGCACACTCAAGGCACCTGATTCCCGTAAATTACGAGGAGGGGGACGATGAGATCCGACGCCACGTTCAATCACATCCCAGATATTTTCCATCCGGTTCAGATTTAAAGAATTGTGGGGCTAGCACACCAATTGGAACTCGCCACTGCGTTCCTCGAAGAACTCCATCACACTCCTGGCCTTCTGATAGGGCGCATTATCTTGTTGAAAAATACCACTGCTGTCGGGAAACATGATCGTCATGAAGAGTGTACGTGATCTACTACCAGTGTACGATATTCCTTGGCTAAGTAATACTAGGGCCCGTGTTGCCCGGCAGCCTTGCACGAGCTCCACTGGACCCATGGATGCCCACTTGAATGTTCCGCATAGCGTAGTGGTGCCGCTGCCAGATTGTCTCCGTCTCGCAGTACAGGTGTCAACGACCTGTTCACCTGGAAGTCGACGGATTCGCGCGCTCCCTTCGGCATTATGAAGAAGGTATCGGGATTTGACAGACAAGGCAAGGTCTTGAGCCACGCGGTGTAGCCGCCCGGTCTGGGGGGCGCACTGCGACGGTTCGCGCGGCTCTCTCCGTGTGAGGTTCCAGTCCTACATCGGGCATGGGGGTGTCCTGAGCGTAAGTTAGTTTAAGTTGGACTAAGTAGTGTGTAAGCTTAGGGACCGATGACCTCACCAGCTTGGTCCCATAGGAACTGACCACAAATTTCCAAATTTTTTCCAACGTTTTGACACAGTGCCAACGTCAAATGCCGATGGTCACGTCCCCATTCCTGTCCTAGTTACCGATGTCGTGGTGTTAACATTGGCATACGCATGGGTCGTCGGCTGCGGAGACGCATCGTTAGGAGTGTTCAGTGCACAGTGCGGTCAGACACACTTGCACTCTGCCCAACATTGACATCTGATGTTAATTCCGCCACAGTTCGCTGCCTGTCCTGTTTTGCCAGTCTGCAGAACCTTCGACAGCCGACATTTCTAACACCTTGGTTTCGCCAAGTGTTGAAAACACTGACCACAGCACTTCTCGAACTCCCGACAAGTCGTGCAGTTTCCGAAACGCCCGTACCGAGCCTCGAGGCCACCACAATCTGCCCTAGGTGCAGCTCAGATATATCCTGCGCCTTCCCCATTCCCCATATTCTACACACAGACAGCATGCTCAGTGAAACTACAAGAAAAAAAAATGGCTCTGAGCACTATGGGACTTAACATCTATGGTCATCATGCCCCTAGAACTTAGAACTACTTAAACCTAACTAACCTAAGGACATCACAAAACACCCAGTCATCACGAGGCAGAGAAAATCCCTGACCCCGCAGGGAATCGAACCCGGGAAGCGAGAACGCTACCGCACGACCACGAGCTGTGGACAGCTACATGCACCTTGCTTGTGTCTGATTAGCAGTTATTCCTCGCCAGGTGAAGCTGTTAGCGCCTGGACGGGTTTGTATCGCTAGTAGGTCAGTGGTCGTAATGTTCTGGCTGTAGAGTCCTCAAAACTGAGCCAGATCGCTGTCGTCTTTCGTCACGAGCCCACTGCTTGAATACTGCTCAGCAGTGTGGGATCCGTACCAGATAGGGTTGATAGAAGATATAGAGAAGATCCAACGGAGAGCAGCGCGCTTCGTTACAGGATCATTTAGTAATCGCGAAAGCGTTACGGAGATGATAGATAAACTCCAGTGGAAGACTCTGCAGGAGAGACGCTCAGTAGCTCGGTACGGGCTTTTTTCAAAGTATCGAGAACATACCTTCACCGAAGAGTCAAGCAGTATATTGCTCCCTCCTACGTATATCTCGCGAAGAGACCATGAGGATAAAATCAGAGAGATTAGAGCCCACACAGAGGCATACCGACAATCCTTCTTTCCACGAACAATACGAGACTGGAACAGAAGGGAGAACCGATAGAGGTACTCAAGGTACCCTCCGCCACACACCGTCAGGTGGCTTGCGGAGTATGGATGTAGATGTAGATGTAGATCATACGAGTATTTCTACATGATGAATGTTTACCAACACACAGTGCTAGTTTTCAGTAGCATGGTCTTTGAAAGTCATTAATTTGAAAAACCATTACTAATTCTACCGTATTGTTTCAAAATGTACACTCATATTTTTCTAGTTTTTGGCTGGACAGAGAGGCATCCACTTTGAATGGTCTGTGACAATGGAGTAAAATGAAAACGCTGTTGTATAAGTGATGGGTCGTTACGCTATAATGGCGGTTCTGCACTCTGCTCGCAGTCTACACGGTTGCGGCTCCAGGCAGGTAGGCAGGCAGGCGCACATGCGGACACATTAGCCTGGCCTTCTGCAGCGGGGCGGCCACCCCTGGTCCCACGGCGAGTGACGTGGCGGCCGCAGCGGAAGTCGCGCTACATGTTTCCAATTAGCGCCGCCATCTGGCTCGCGCAATCGATACTCAGGCTGGCCGTTAGCCGAGTCTCTGCTCGTGTCGCACCAGTGTGCTGCCTTCCGTCTGCCAATCGCCACACCGGCCGGCACGCTTGAGAAAAACCTCAACCACTAGCACTACGTCTGCCTCTTCAAACGAGTTCTTCCACATTTTACTATTAGGGCCATCATTATTTCACCTGGTTTTATACCGTCACCATTGCTTCCTGACTTCTATTAACGTATTCCACCTGGATCGAAAGTATTATTTTTTATTTTATTTATTTTTAATACCACTTTTATCACTAGTTTCGGCAGCTGCCCAAAATCTTGTGTCAAAATTAAATAACATTTGCTGTCACACTCAACATCAACAGTATTGTACCCAAGGGTAGGTCTCAACATGTAACTCTTCATGCAGTCCTGTCATTTGCTACCCTCTTCGTTTTCTCAAACTTGTTTCCTATGCTTATACTATCCACCATTTGGTGTATTGTGTGTCCTCCTTTTCTTCTCTAGTCACCACTCAACCCATAGCATCCATCAGTAGATAACCTCGTCCAGTGCTGAAATCAACTGTCTTCCGCCGGCCGGGGTGGCCGAGCGGTTCTAGGCGCTACAGTCTGGAACCGCGCGACCGATACGGTCGCAGGTTCGAATCCTGCCTCGGGCATGCATGTGTGTGATGTCCTCAGGTTAGTTAGGTTTAAATAGTTCTAAGTTCTAGGGGACTGATGACCTCAGCAGGTAGGTCCCACAGTGCTCAGAGCCATTTGAACCATTTTTTGAACTGTCTTTCCTTTTCCTGATTACTTAAAAAATTTATCTTTCTTCCCACACTCTTGTCAACATCTCCTTATTTCTCACATTGTCTACCCATTTCATCCCTTCCATCTTCATGCAGATCCACGTATCGGATACCGGATACTTCTTCCTCTTTCTCAGTCTCTATTTCTCAACTCCCTACAACACCACGTTCCATATAAAGCACTTTTCCATTCTCTTCGACAGTTCCCCGTCCATGAACCAACATACAGGATCAGGACGTTTCCGTAAGAGCTTGCAATAATGTAACAAGACATAGAGAATGCTTCACTCGCCAATTTAAGGTGGGGAATCTGGGGTCGAAGAACGCAGCTTAAGGATATATAGAAGTAAACTTGTCTGCCGCTTTTTCTGACATTACTGCTTTCCACCTTATTTACAACTAACATATGTACTTGTTTACACGTACTGTGCTGTTTATTTACATCTACTTTCTTTATTTCCTGCAAGGAAAAAAGGAGGACGAGCCTTATTACTGGGAAGTTATGATGCAGGTTTTGTTTACTTTAGTTGTCCATAAGGTAGCTCTGTTGTATCGTATTTACGTTGACCCTTTGGCTGTTCGTGAGAGGATGAGGATACAACATGACGGTGCAACGACTCACTTCAGTGTGGATCTCCGCAAATCCCTCAATACTGTATATCCTGTTCACTGGATTGGAAGGGGAGGTCCTATTCCATGGCCTGCTGACCTGAATCTACGGCAGGTGGCGTTGCCTGAAACCCCTTGATTATTTCCTATGGGGATATATAATGCATCAGTGAATGTGGAGATGGAATTATTTGACAACTGCCTCTGGCCTCAGAATCTTATTCGCCGATATCATGCTTGCATTGGGATGACGGTCTTCAGTTTCAGCACATTTTGTAAGATACAGTACAAATGGTACTTTCATTGAGTCAGTGATGGTATTTGCAGTTAACTGTAACTTATCTAAATAAAAAAGTACAGAGTAATGTGATTTTACTCCTGTTCTCTCGTTACGCTGGCTTCTCCGACCCCAGGTTCCCTACCTTAAAGTTTTCCTTGGAGCATCCTCTGTGTTCTGTTAAACTTTTCCACGCTCTCACGGAAATATACTATAGAAGCCGCCTCATCTTATTACATGACACTTTGGGAATTGCTATACGCGTTTTCACGTCCTCATTGCATCTCTTGGGTTTCGTAATTATATTTCGCAGATATCTGAACAGAAATTGTTTTATCTAATGTCCTAAGTTTATAGTTTTTCTTATTTTTCTGGCGGTTGTCACCATATATTTTCTGTTTCTCTTATTAATTTTCATTTCGAATTCCTCACAGGTCTTACGAAATTTTTTAAACATTCCAATCATAGCTATTTCGCCCTCTGCAATAACGCCTTATCATGTGCAGATAGAATATATTCTATCTTCTCCCACCAACCTACACTCCTCGTTTACGTTTCAGTCATTTCTGAGTAACATGCTCCATACATCCATACACACACACACATACACACACACACACACACACACACACACACACACACACACACACATATATATATATATATATATATATATATATATATAGTGTTCAATTGAACGTGACCGGGTCAAATATCTCACGAAATGAGCGTAAAAAGAAAAAACTACAAAGAACGAAACTTGTCTAGCTTGAAGGGGGAAATCAGATGGCGCTATGGTTGGCCCGCTAGATGGCGCTGCCATAGGTTAAACGGATATCAACTGCGTTTTTTTTTTAATAGGAACACCCATTTTTGATTACATATTCGTGTAAAACGTAAAGAAATATGAATGTTTTAGTTGGACCACTTTTTTCGCTTTGTAATAGATGGCGCTGTAATAGTCACAAACATGTGGCTCACAATTTTAGACGAACAGTTGGCAACAGGTAGGTTTTTTAAATTAAAACACGTTAGAACATTTTATTTGGGTTGTTCCAATGTGATACATGTACCTTTGTAAACTTATCATTTCTGAGAAGGCATTCTGTTACAGCGTGATTACCTGTAAATACCACATTAATGCAATAAATGCTCAAAATGATGTCCGTCAACCTCAAGGCACTTGGCAATACGTGTAACGACATTCAACAGCGAGTAGTTCGCCTTCCGTAATGTTCGCACATGCATTGACAATGGGCTGACGCATGTTGTCAGGCGTTTTCGGTGGATCACGATAGCAAATATCCTTCAACTTTCCCCACAGAAAGAAATCCTCGGACGTCAGATCCGGTGAACGTGCGGGCGATGGTATGGTGCTTCGACGACCAATCCACCTGTCATGAAATATGCTATTCAATACAGCTTCAACCGCACGCGAGCTATGTGCCGGACATCCATCATGTTGGAAGTACATCGCCATTCTGTCATGCAGTGAAACATCTTGGTAATAACATAGGTAGAACGTTACGTAGGAAATCAGCATACATTGCACAATTTAGATTGCAATCGATAAAATGGGGGCCAATTATCCTTCCTCCCACAATGCCGCACCATACATTAACCCGCCAAGGTCACTGATGTTCCACTTGTCGCAGCCATCGTGAATTTTCCGTTGCCCAATAGTGAATATTATGCCGGTTTACGTTACCGCTGTTGATGAATGACGCTTCGTCGCTAAATAGAACGCGTGCAAAAAATCTGTCATCGTCCAGTAATTTCTCTTGTGCCCAGTGGCAGAACTGTACACGACGTTCAAAGTCGTCGCCATGCAATTCCTGGTGCATAGAAATATGGTACGAGTGTAGTCGATGTTGATGTAGCATTCTCAACACCGATATTTTTGAGATTCCCGATTCTCGCGCAATTTGTCTGCTACTGATGTGCGGATTAGCCGCGACGGCAGCTAAAACACCTACCTGGGCATCATCATTTGTTGCAGGTCGTGGTTCACGTTTCACATGTGGCTGAACTCTGTTTCCTTAAATAACGTAACTATCCGGCGAACGGTCCGGACACTTGGATGATGTCGTCCAGGATACCGAGCATATAACGATATGTTTACGTAATGTGTATACATAAACATACAGTTATAAATGTCCCCGTTCGTAGTCGCTAATTATAACAATATGTTTACGTTTGTGCTGTAACATATGGCTATAATCAGCGGTGGAAATATATTTGCGAACGCCGGCCGTGTGCGGCTGTCTCTTGTTGGATCGTCTGATCAGTCGGAAATTGCATTGCAGAGGAGAGTAAATGCCTATTCAAAATATAAGTATTTTTGGATAGCTCAACATGAATTTCCTAAGGGACCGTAGTTTATCATGAATTTACTAGTAGAATATGGCGCGGAGAAAATATTTCGCCGCATGCAACTTCCGTCCGATTTCGACGAAAGAATTCGTGACTGTGAATTCTCTATTTGGCAAAAACATAAAGAAAATTAAATAACTTCATGAAGGAGTGAGACATAGATTCTATACTAAAAAAACAGTCCATACACCAGTTTCATTTAACTCTGAATTTGTTGTTGTTGTGGTCTTCAGTCCTGAGACTGGTTTGGTGCAGCTCTCCATGCTACTCTATCCTGTGCAAGCTTCTTCATCTCCCAGTACCTACTGCACCCTACATCCTTCTGAATCTGCTTAGTGTATTCATCTCTTGGTCTCCCCCTACGATTTTTACCCTCCACGCTGCCCTCCAATATTAAATTGGTGATCCCTTGATGCCTCAGAACATGTCCTACCAGCCGATCCCTTCTTCTGGTCAAGTTGTGCCACAAACTTCTCTTCTCCCCAATCCTATTCAATACTTCCTCATTAGTTATGTGATCTACCCATCTAATCTTCAGCATTCTTCTGTAGCACCACATTTCGAAAGCTTCTATTCTCTTCTTGTGCAAACTATTTACCGTCCATGTTTCACTACCATAGATGGCTACACTCCATACAAATACTTTCAGAAATGACTTCCTGACACTTAAATCTATACTCGATGTTAACAAATTTCTCTTCTTCAGAAACGCTTTCCTTGCCATTGCCAGTCTACATTTTATATCCTCTCTACTTCGACCATCATCAGGTATTTTGCTCCCCAAATAGCAAAACTCCTTTACTACTTTAAGTGTCTCATTTCCTAATCTAATTCCCTCAGCATCACCCGACTTAATTCGACTACATTCCATTATCCTCGTTTTGCTTTTGTTGATGTTCGTCTTATATCCTCCTTTCTAGACACTGTCCATTCCGTTCAACTGCTCTTCCAGGTCCTTTGCTGTCTCTGACAGAATTACAATGTCATAGGCAAACCTCAAGGTTTTTATTTCTTCTCCATGGATTTTAATACCTACTCCGAATTTTTCTTTTGTTTCCTTTACTGCTTGCTCAATATACAGATTGAATAACATCGGGGAGAGCTACAACCCTGTCTTACTCCCTTCCCAACCACTGCTTCCCTTTCATGTCCCTCGACTCTTATAACTGCCATCTGGTTTCTGTACAAATAGTAAATAGCCTTTCGCTCCCTGTATTTTACCCCTGCCACCTTTAGAATTTGAAAGAGAGTATTCCAGTCAACATTGTCAAAAGCTTTCTCTAAGTATACAAATGCTAGAAACGTAGGTTTGCCTATCCTTAATCTTTCTTCTAAGATAAGTCGTAAGGTCAGTATTGCCTCACGTGTTCCAGTGTTTCTACGGAATCCAAACTGATCTTCCCCGAGGTCGGCTTCTACTAGTTTTTCCATTCGTCTGTAAAGAGTTCGTGTTAGTATTTTGCAGCTGTGGCTTATTAAACTGATTGTTCGGTAATTTTCACATCTGTCAACACCTGCTTTCTTTGGGATTGGAATTATTATATTCTTCTGGAAGTCTGAGGGTATTTCGCCTGTTTCATACATCTTGCTCACCAGATGGTAGAGTTTTGTCAGGACTGGCTCTCCCAAGGCCGTCAGTAGTTCCAATGGAATGTTGTCTACTCCGGGGGCCTTGTTCCGACTCAGGTCTTTCAGTGCTCTGTCAAACTCTTCACGCAGTATCGTATCTCCCATTTCATCTTCATCTACATCCTCTTCCATTTCCATAATATTGTCCTCAAGTACATCGCCCTTGTATAGACCCTCTATATACTCCTTCCACCTTTCTGCTTTCCCTTCTTTGCTTAGAACTGGGTTTCCATCTGAGCTCTTGATGTTCATACAAGTGGTTCTCTTATCTCCAAAGGTCTCTTCAATTTTCCTGTAGGCAGTATCTATCTTACCCCTAGTGAGATAAGCCTCTACATCCTTACATTTGTCCTCTAGCCATCCCTGCTTAGCCATTTTGTGACTTCCTGTCGATCTCATTTTTGAGACGTTTGTATTCCTTTTTGCCTGCTTCATTAACTGCATTTTTATATTTTCTCCTTTCATCAATTAAATTCAATATTTCTTCTGTTACCCAAGGATTTCTAAGAGCCCTGGTCTTTTTACCTACTTGATCCTCTGCTGCCTTCACTACTTCATCCCTCAAAGCTACCCATTCTTCTTCTACTGTATTTCTTTCCCCCATTCCTGTTAATTGTTCCCTTATGCTCTCCCTAAAACTCTGTACAACCTCTGGTTCTTTCAGTTTATCCAGGTCCCATCTCCTTAAATTCCCACCGTTTTGCAGTTTCTTCAGTTTTAATCTACAGGTCATAACCAATAGATTGTGTTCAGAGTCCACATCTGCCTCTGGAAATGTCTTACAATTTAAAACCTGGTTCCTAAATCTCTGTCTTACCATTATATAATCTATCTGATACCTTTTAGTATCTCCAGGGTTCTTCCATGTATACAACCCTCTATCATGATTCTTAAACCAAGTGTTAGCTATAATTAAGTTGCGCTCTGTGCAAAATTCTACCAGGCGGCTTCCTCTTTCATTTCTTAGCATCAATCCATATTCACCTACTACGTTTCCTTCTCTCCCTTTTCCTACTACCGAATTCCAGTCACCCATGACTATTAAATTTTCGTCTCCCTTCACTATCTGAATAATTTCTTTTATATCATCATACATTTCTTCAATTTCTTCGTCATCTGCAGAGTTAGTTGGCATATAAACTTGTACTACTGTAGTAGGCGTGTGCTTCGTGTCTATCTTGGCCACAATAATGCGCTCACTATGCTGTTTGTAGTAGCTTACCAGCATTCCTATTTTCCTATTCATTATTAAACCTACTCCTGCATTACCCCTATTTGACTTTGTGTTTATAACCCTGTAGTCACCTGACCAGAAGTCTTGTTCCTCCTGCCACCGATCTTCACTAATTCCCACTATATCTAACTTTAACCTATCCATTTCCCTTTTTAAATTTTCTAACCTACCTGCCCGATTAAGGGATCTGACATTCCACGCTCCGATCCGTAGGACGCCAGTTTTCTTTCTTCTGATAACGACATCCTCTTGAATAGTCCCCGCCCGGAGATCCGAATGGGGGACTATTTTAACTCCGGAATATTTTACCTAAGAGGACGCCATCATCATTTAATCATACAGTAAAGCTGCATGCCCTCGGGAAAAATTACGGCCGTAGTGTCCCCTTGCTTTCAGCCGTTCGCAGTACCAGCACAGCAATGCCGTTTTGGTTATTGTTACAAGGCCAGATCAGTCAATCATCCAGACTCTGAATTTATGGCAATTAATAGATGAACTTACACTGCAATGAAGGATTTAACATGGATGCCGTTTTGACTGGCACTTCTCTTCTCGTAATAAAAATAATTTCTTTGACGTTTTCACATACACGTCGCACAATAAATCTACTGCTATGCAGTATTGCACTTTTAGTATTGCACTTTTAGTATTGCACTTTTACTTTACACTAAAATAATATTATTTTTAACAATAATAATACGGCGGCAAGACATGGGCGTCCGACACAAGTTACAAGAGACAAGAGAAGAATGAGTAACTGAGTAACTGTTCATCGAGAATATCTCGTACCTCAAAAGAATGTGTAAAAGTGTTCTTCTTCGTTTTTCGCGCAGCGGTTTTCAAAGTCAGTAACTCAGTGCATCTCTGACGGCGCTGCGGCAATAAACACGTTACGTCACAGGTCGTTCACCTTTTACATTCTCACAACATTACTTGCTAAACGTAGCTGTTGCGTAACGACTGCTCGATTAGTGAATGATTTAAAATGATAAGGCAATCACATAATGTTACAAGCAGCATACACAGCACACGCCCGTTGGGTATTTTGATCGCAATAGCCATACATCAACACCATATCGACCTTTTCCGCAATGGGTAAAGGGTCCATTTTAATACTGGTGATGTATCACGAAGCAGATACCGTCCGCAGTGGTGGAATGTTACATGATACCACGTACCTAAACGTGTGTGACTATTACAGCGCCATCTATCACAAAGCGGAAAAAGTAGTCCAACTAAAACATTCATATTTCTTTACGTACTACACGAATATGTAATAAAAACTGGGGGTTCCTATTTTTAAAAAAACGCAGTTGATATCCGTTTGACCTATGGCAGCGCCATCTAGCAGGACAACCATAGCGCCATCTGGTTTCCCCCTTCAAGCTAGACGAGTTTCGTTCTTTGTAATTTTTACGTTTGATGCTTATTTCGTAAAATATTTGGCCCGGTCACGATCAATGGACCACCCTATACAGGGTGTTACAAAAAGGTACGCCAAATTTTCAGGAAACATTCCTCATACACAAATAAAGAAAAGATGTTATATGGACATGTGTCCGGAAACGCTTAATTTCCATGATAGGGCTCATTTTAGTTTCGTCAGTATGTACTGTACTTCCTCCATTCACCGCCAGTTGGCCCAATTGAAGGAAGGTAATGTTGACTTCGGTGCTTGTGTTGACATGCGACTCATTGCTCTACAGTACTAGCATCAAGCACATCAGTACGTTGCATCAACAGGTTAGTGTTCATCACGAACGTGGTTTTGCAGTCAGTGCAATGTTTACAAATGCGGAGTTGGCCGATGCCCATTTGATGTATGGATTAGCACGGGGCGATAGCCGTGGCGCGGTACGTTTGTATGGAGACAGATTTCCAGAACGAAGGTGTCCCGACAGGAAGACGTTCGAAGCAATTGATAAGCGTCTTAGGGAACACGGAACATTCCAGCCTATGACTCGCGACTGGGGAAGACCTAGAACGACGAGGACACCCGCAATGGACGAGGCAATTCTTCGTGCAGTTGACGATAACCCTAAAGTCAGCGTCAGAGAAGGTAACGTTGACCACGTCACTGTATGGAGAGTGCTACGGGAGAACCAGTTGTTTCCGTACCATGTACAGCGTGTGCAGGCACTATCAGCAGCTGATTGACCTCCACGGGTACACTTTTGCGAATGGTTCATCCAACAATGTGTCAATCCGCTTTTCACTGCAAATGATCTCTTTACGGATGAGGCTTCATTCCAACGTGATCAAATTGTAAATTTTCGCAATCAACATGTGTGGGCTGACGAGAATCCGCACGCAATTGTGCAATCACGTCATCAACACAGATTTTCTGTGAACGTTTGGGCAGGCATTGTTGGTGATGTCTTCATTGGGCCCCATGTTCTTCCACCTACGCTCAATGGAGCACGTTATCATGATTTCATACGGGATACTCTACCTGTGCTGCTAGAACATGTGCCTTTACAAGTACGACACAACATGTGGTTCATGCACGATGGAGCTCCAGCACATTTCAGTCGAAGTGTTCGTACGCTTCTCAACAACAGATTCGGTGACCGATGGATTGGTAGAGGTGGACCAATTCCATGGCCTCCACGCTCTCCTGACCTCTACCCTCTTGACTTTCATTTATGGGGGCATTTGAAAGCTCTTGTCTACGCAACCCCGGTACCAAATGTAGAGACTCTTTGTGCTCGTATTGTGGACGGCTGTGATACAATACGCCATTCTCCAGGGCTGCATCAGCGCATCTGGGATTCCATGCGAAGGAGGGTGGATGCATGTATCCTCGCTAACGGAGGACATTTTGAACATTTCCTGTAACAAAGTGTTTGAAGTCACGGTGGTACGTTCTGTTGCTGTGTGTTTCCATTCCATGATTAATGTGATTTGAAGAGAAGTAATAAAATGAGCTCTAACATGGAAAGTAAGCGTTTCCGAACACATTTCTACATAACATATTTTCTTTCTTTGTGTGTGGGGAATGTTTCCTGAAAGTTTAGCCGTACCTTTTTTTAACACCCTGTATATACTGCAGCGTTCTGTCTTGATTCTCCCTCCGTGGGTAAGTGGTGCTTGTGTATTGTGGAGTACCAGCATGTTAACTGTAAAATTATGCGTTAATACACTTGTCACACCATAAAAAATCTAATAATTGTCACATAATGTTATTATGGACGCACAGTCATGAATTACTACAAATAGTCAAAAACCAAATAAGAAACAATTCATAATCAGTCAACTGCTATCAGAAACATAAATCTTTTACAGCACCGTAGCACACACTTCAGTTATGATAGTTAAATTGAAATGCTTAAAGCTTCTGAAAAAAATTCTGCCAAATACAATAAACTTATATTAAATAGCAACTATCGGAATAATACACTTACTGGATTAATCTTAATGTTATTGGCGATTTCATGGACACTTTCTTTCTTTTCCAGTATCTCGCCCAGAAGCTGAAAACTATTATCCCTTTCATTTATCAACGTTCTGGGATGACCAGGCACGACAACATGAGGCGACTTGCGTGTAGCTTGAATTGGGAGGATGTAACCTTTTCTTGGGGTTTCTTTTGGATGGACACCATAGCTCTTCATGGCCTTGCAACGTGTTATAACATTTAAAGGCTTTTCTTTACAGAAGAAGTATTTTTAATTCGTCGTGCAGAAGAACATTTCGCAGTGGAATGTTTTAAAGGAAAACACGTTTTTTTTTCTTTACAGAAGAAGTATTTTATTTCGTCGTGAAGAAGAACAATTTCATTTAATGGCGATGAAGCCGGGCCGAGAAGGCAACTTCTGGCGAGCGTAAGGATGGGTTGAAGGGGAGGAAGGAGACCCCCCCCCAAAAAAAAATAAATAAATAAAATGAAATAAAATAAAATTAAGAGAAATAAAAAAGTGGTTAAGGCGAAGAAAAAAAAAAAAACAGTTGGTAGAGCACTTGCCTGCGAAAGGCAAAGGTCCCGAGCTCGAGTCTCGGCCCGGCACACAATCTGCCAGGAAGTTTCAAGCTTTGAAGTGCTTACAGAAAACGTCATGATGTCATTATATTACAGTATATCTGCCAATAGAACAGTATTTCTGCCCTTTTAACATCCCCACTATAACATCATACACACTAGTAATGCAGGGACAATGTAGATGTGGTATGTAGCAATAAATTATTTCTTTAAATATTGTGTTATTATCTGGAAATATCCATTGAAATTAGAGAGACATGTAATAAAAGTTAATACAGACTGCTTTTTCCTCCATTCACAGCTTTACAGTTATCATGTCCTCCTATTCCTCTGGTTAGTATTATCATGACCATTACCAATCTCATATACGAATGACTTTCATGATTGACGAGGTAGGGTGGTTCAGTTCTGAGCCTTCTGCTGTGGCCAGGTAATGTCTGGTGGCAGCCAACACCAGCGGCAATTGCTTCTGAGTAGCCTACCTGGAGAGTCAAATAGAGGTTATTGTGTAAAAATCTCCACACTACATTTTTAAACTTTTTTCTTTTAATAAAGTATATTTCTCTGCAATACCTATCCACTGGTGCAGAAATTTTTTACTGTGCAATTTAGCGATGTGATTCAAGTGCGAATATTATGAGTACACTGGTGGCATTCTTATAGTGACATCACACTATTGATACAGGGACATTGGAGCTTTGATATGTATTTGTTGCAGGATGTTGTTTGCTTCATGCAGAACAGGAGAGTGTTTGTTAAAATATCTTGCTGTGATAGATGTTTAACATGTACTATCGGTAATTTTGTTTAAATATCACAAAGAGTTTAAGTTTAACATCTAAAGTTTCAGGAAGAGTGTATTTGTTGTTATTTATGAAATTTGAAAAGAATTTTAAGGTGGAATGTCAATTTCATTTATTTAAAAATTGTGCTATGGTGTCTCTTTAATGTTTAAAGTTTCTATAAGAGTGTATATGTTGTTAATAATGCATTGCAGAATTTTTTAAACACAGAATATTGATGTCATTTGTTTGAACATTTGCACTGCGAGAATTGTTTAATTTTTAAAGTCTCTGCAAGAGTGTATTTGTTGTTAAATAAATATAGAAATTTTGTAACTAAGAATACTGGTACAATCAGTTGAAATAATGATACAGCAATCGGTTGACACAATATTTGCATGTATCTTAAAATGGAGAGTTCGTTATCTGGGAAACTGATAATACTGAAACAAAATACCTAAAAATGTTAAGTAGAGATTAATTATGGGAGTCTTACATGCCGTCCTATTCTTTTTAATTTGATTAATGCGTGGTGGCTCGTCTCTTCTGGTGCTTCATGATGAATCCTCCAATACAGGGTGCATAACACAAATGTTGAGGCTCATACAGTTGCTCCAATAATAAAAGGAGGAGAAAGGGAGGAGGAGTTTGGTTTTTATTAGTCCAGAGCGAAAAGAGGGAGGGAGAGGGTTGGTGGAACCTTAAATGTGCCACAGGTGTGTGAGCAGAGTGTGGAGTTCCTGGGGGAGAGGGAGATGAGTGATCACCTTGAAGCAAAGGAGCCCATTCCCTCAGGTATATCATTACATCCCAGATGTCTTAACTTATCAGAAACCTTGAATTTGGTCCCAGAATTGGCACTGTCCCTCCTCTCACCACACAGACAGTCACAGTATATCGTTTTGCATGTTATCATAGAAGATTGTATGCCTACAGTCAACTCTGACCTGCACAGGTGGTCATACAGCCAATTTCAGTTAGTGCTTATTAAATGTTATTACGAGGGCAGTTCAATAAGTAATGCAACACATTTTTTTTCTCGGCCAATTTTGGTTGAAAAATCCGGAAATTTCTTGTGGAATATTTTCAAACATTCCCGCTTCGTCTCGTATAGTTTCATTGACTTCCGACAGGTGGCAGCGCTGTACGGAGCTGTTAAAATGGCGTCTGTAACGGATGTGCGTTGCAAACAACGGGCAGTGATCGAGTTTCTTTTGGCGGAAAACCAGGGCATCTCAGATAATCATAGGCGCTTGCAGAATGTCTACGGTGATCTGGCAGTGGACAAAAGCACGGTGAGTCGTTGGGCAAAGCGTGTGTCATCATTGCCGCAAGGTCAAGCAAGACTGTCTGATCTCCCGCGTGCGGGCCGGCCGTGCACAGCTGTGACTCCTGCAATGGCGGAGCGTGCGAACACACTCGTTCGAGATGATCGACGGATCACCATCAAACAACTCAGTGGTCAACTTGACATCTCTGTTGGTAGTGCTGTCACAGTTGTTCACCAGTTGGGATATTCAAAGTTTTGTTCCCGCTGGGTCCCTCGTTGTCTAACCGAACACCATAAAGAGCAAAGGAGAACCATCTGTGCGGAATTGCTTGCTCGTCATGTGGCTGAGGGTGACAATTTCTTGTCAAAGATTGTTACAGGCGATGAAACATGGGTTCATCACTTCGAACCTGAAACAAAACGGCAATCAATGGAGTGGCGCCACACCCACTCCCCTACCAAGAAAAAGTTTAAAGCCATACCCTCAGCCGGTAAAGTCATGGTTACAGTCTTCTGGGACGCTGAAGGGGTTATTCTGTTCGATGGCCTTCCCCATGGTCAAACGATCAACTCTGAAGTGTATTGTGCTACTCTTCACAAATTGAAGAAACGACTTCAGCGTGTTCGTAGGCACAAAAATCTGAACGAACTTCTCCTTCTTCATGACAACGCAAGACCTCACACAAGTCTTCGCACCCGAGAGGAGCTCACAAAACTTCAGTGGACTGTTCTTCCTCATGCGGCCTACAGCCCCGATCTCGCACCGTCGCATTTCCATATGCTTGGCCCAATGAAGGACGCAATCCGTGGGAGGCACTACGCGGATGATGAAGAAGTTATTGACGCAGTACGACGTTGGCTCCGACATCGACCAGCGGAATGGTACCGTGCAGGCATACAGGCCCTCATTTCAAGGCGGCGTAAGGCCGTAGCATTGAATGGAGATTACGTTGAAAAATAGTGTTGTGTAGCTAAAAGATTGGGGAATAACCTGGTGTATTTCAATGCTGAAAAAAACAACCCCTGTTTCAGAAAAAAAATGTGTTGCATTACTTATTGAACTGCCCTCGTAGATACATAAAGTGTGGAGTAAACTCGAACGTATACAGTCCGATTACTTTAACGTTTTCACGTTAATTCAAATATATTTGCATTCACACAGGAGGCACAAACATCTGCATTGAATGAGTTATGAATAACGTGAGTGTAAGGGAAAACGGTTTTGAACTACAAGTTTAATAATTTCATTGAATCAACTCTCGGTCTACTTATTTGCATTGAATGTTTTATCCTAGACTCACACTGTCTCTCACATCACAGAGCTTTGGTATTGATGCTGTAAATGTGACTCAACCAAACATACATTTTCACAGGCAGTTTACAACAGAAACACAAATTTTCACTTGGGTTTCCCATACCAGGTTAAGCAGTTTCAAGAAGATGCAATATTCCGAAGACGTTTATCTGAATCTGAATTTCGATAGACATATCCGCTAGGACCTATATTATTAAGCCATAGAGTCATCTTTTCTTAGGTCAGTGCGAAGCTGAAGTGCTCTTTTTGGTTCTAGAACGTCCAGGCACCGCTTATATACTCTTTGAGTGGTGTGGATTTTTGCAGCTGACAACGTTGTAATTTGTAAAAATCAACATTGCAGGGGAAACGTGTACGTAAGAATTATTTAGACCGATTGTCATTCTGACTCTGAGTAAGAAGAAGTTGTTAAATGACACGGCAAGTATTCTGTCCGAACAGGCCGCGGAGGGCCCAACCCTACCGACCGGACACCGTGTCATCCTCTCAGCCCAGGGGCGTCACTGTATGCGGATACGGAGGGGCACGTGGTCAGCACAACGCTCTGCTGGCCGTTGTCAGTTTTCGTGACCGGAGCCGCTACTTCTCAGTCAAGTAGCTCCTCAGTTTGCCTCAACAGCTGAGTGCACCCCGCTTGCCAACAGCGCTCGGCAGACCGGATGTTCACCCTTCCAAGTGCTAGCTCAGCCCAACATCGCTCAACTTCGGTAATCTGACGGGAACTGGTGTTACCACTGCAGCAAGGCCGTTGGCAAGAGAATATTAGCTAACGATAAATTTACTTGCGACAAAAGCGTAGCAGAAAAGTCAGCAGTAAACCGTTTAAATTAAAACTTGGGGAATAGAATAGTAGAAAACATGAAATAAATTTCTTGGAAGTAAATTAAAGAGGCTAGATGGGGGAACAAAGATATCTGCAGGAAGGTGATAGAGATTATGTTTGATTTGTTCAGTGAAACATCTTCAGTTACAGGGGCTGAAGAACAAAAATCTTTAAGTTCCCGTTTGGAGCACAGCAATGTATGAAAATAAAATGTGGATTCTGATAACTGTGGCCAAGATGAAAGCAGTAATTTTCAAAATGCGGTGCTACAGAAAGATGTTCAAAATGAACAGCGCATACATCGACATGAAATGGGAAATTAATAGAAATAATAAACATGTACTATAGTATTACGTAATCCTGTTACCAGAAGAAGAATACCTTCAGAAAATACACTAAGTTCTATAAATCAAAAGTAAATTGTTCCAATACACAGGAATAGTAGCACTGGAAAGAGGTGTACAGGTGAAAAACTGAAAAATTTTAGAGGTAGAATTATATTAAAAGTACCATTACCTGCGCTCCATCTGTTTACGGTATAATCCGTGCTGTACTCTTACAATACGCCTCCATTTGTTCACTAAAGACAGATAAGTTGTCTCAGCGGACACCCGCAGTTCTTTCGCTGTATCGTCTCTCTCTCTGCCGTCCCCTGAGCGCCGGCAAGCCTGTGAGTAAAAGTCGTCGCCTGACAAATGGCTTACGCCGCGGTTAATGGCGCGTGCCCGGAAGCGGCGACCTGGCTTCCGGCCCGTAATGAATAACACGTCCGGCAGATGTCAGCGCGTGTCGTGTGCCGCCGTAGCCAAGAGGGCAAGGCAGGGTTCCGGTGAGTAACACTTTGCCTCTCGCCTCTCAGCTGTATGTCTTGCAAGGGACATGGCGCTGGGCATTGCTGACGGCTATTCACTGTGGATTTAAAGAGGCAAAATCTTCAACACATTAACAGGTCGTTTTGCTGTTTCTCACACTGTACCCAGATGAGTTTTGCAATATTTTAACTATCATTCAATTCAGATAACTTAAAAACTCGTTAGCAAGAAACTTCAAAAATTGTTCAAATGGCTCTGAGCACTATGGGACTCAACTGCTGTGGTTATAAGTCCCATAGAACTTAGAACTACTTAAACGTAACTGACCTAAGGACAGCACACAACACCCAGCCATCACGAGGCAGAGAAAATCCCTGACCCCGCCGGGAATCGAACCCGGGAACCCGGGCCTGGGAAGCGAGAACGCTACCGCACGACCACGAGATGCGGGCCGAGAAACTTCCAAATTTAAAAAAAAAGTAGGATCCTGAGTTCACTAAAATGTTTGTTTTTGCTGCTTACAAATGGATTACAAATGACATTAATAATACGATGTTGAAAATCAAAAAGGAAAACAAAAGGAACACATGTGACCTGGCTTCTAAGCTAGTCAAACGTTTTGATATTGACTGATAAAGTTGCTGTCATAATGCAGCCACAGACGGAGGATTATTTTCTAAACGGTTTAAAAAAGTAAATTTATGCACATACAAGGTGAAACACAACTCGATTGACGAAGTTTCAGAGGGGTTAATATGGAACAAAACAAGAAAAATAGTCTAGTAAATATGCGCTCTAAAATATGTACCTTAAGAACTATCAGCACTTGTTTATCTTCACTTGCCTATGTTCACTGGACATTCTTTCCTGGTTTCGTCCATAAGACCATATCCGAAAGTGTTTTGGTGAAGTTCTGGTTCACCCTGCATACATCTGTACCTATTTCACTCATATTAACCCTTCGCTGCCCAGACTATCAAATGCTGTAGCAAAATATTTAAAATTTTTGAAGAATATTACGAAAGCAACTAAAAACAGTATAATGCATTGTCATACAAATACATTTTTATTTTTTGTATACAGGCTGTCCCAAAGTAACGTATGCACTTTTTGAAATTGAATATCTCTTTAATTAAAGGAGACAGAAATACAGTACAATGTTTGTGATGTGCCTTAAGGTTCAACTAAAGTTGGTAAATATTCAAAATGGCCTCCTTCAGCCGCAATACCCAATCATCAATGACGTAGAACAGAGTGATATGCTAATTGCATTGTTCCTCTTGGAATAGCATTACAGGCCTCCTCAAATTTCTCTCTGAGATTTACGAGTGTTTGTTATCTTACAGTGTAAACTGTGTTCTTGAGAGTACCCAACAGAGAGAAGTCTAGGGGAGTTAAACCAGGGGATCAAGTTGGAAGCTCCACACTCCCTCTTTGTCCTATCTGTCTCGTAGGGAATGTACAACTGACACCTCACGTCAATGTTAAAAAATACATAGTGCACCACGCCGCTGACAGCAATAATCTTCATGTTCAAAAATGTCATTAAACCAGGAGTTATCATATGCAACATTTCTAAGTAAGAGTCACCTGTGACAGTGTTTTCAAAGAAGTACAGCCCAACCAACCTTCCAGAAGACAGGCCACACTAGACTCATGCTCCTGGTAGATTGACATGTCTTTCCTCTGTTACGTATGCGTTCTCACTGGCCCAGTACACGAAATTATGGTAGTTAATTGTTCCATTAAGTTTAAAGTCACTTCATCTGACTAAAGAATTAGGTCGTGAAAATGTGGCTCTTCTTCGCATGTGTTAACGAGCCACTCACAAAATTCACTTCAACTATTTGGATTATCCTCATTAAGAGCATGGAAAACTCTTGGAATGTAAGGCTCCAATTTCTGAACCCACTGAATCCTATGAACACTGCATTTACAGGTCCCAATCTCACGAGAGCATTGCCTTGCAGATTTATTTGGGATTGTGTGTATGCCTGGATCACTTCATCAACCCTTTCATTGTCTGATGAACATCTCTTTCTTCCGCAATGTCCCTTCTTCAAATCTTGTACTGTTCGTCTGATGTCAAACTTACCTCAAATTCTTCCAATTGTTACCCTCGTTAGTGATAGTGTTCCAAATTCAGCCCTCCAACATCATCATACCTCACTTTTCCAATAACACTTTAGCATGCATTTCCTTTGAGCCAACAATTACACCATGTTTACAGTCATGGAACAAAAGAAACTGGTGTTACGTTTTTCATTCCCTTCTGATCAATCACCCCCAAATACTGCGTTTCTATCTCCTTTAATTAAAAGAGAGATTCAATTCCAAAAAGTGTATACATTATTTTGGGGCACCCTGTATAACACAAGTGTGACTTTTGACTCCCTTCAGGATATAATCGCCGTAGTAGATCGGACAAACTACTTAGTAAGACTTACAGAAATAGGCATGAAAGTGCTTTTAGAGATTTAAACATCAAAACTTTCACAATAATGTCATTCACGTGAGAAGGGTTCATTAACTCTTATGACGTAATGAACGCCACAGGGGTAAGGCAGTCTGTTTCTTACTACCATCTAGGGGCAGAGATGTTGAATTACCATAGCCACAAAGATCGCACAGATGTCCCAACAGGATGCAAATGTATAGATTCAACTCCATACTGTTTTATGAGACTGGAAAAAGAACGAGAGTTTGAAATCTCACTCGGCAGGAGAGGGTTAAAGCAGTAGAGTAATAGATTTGTGTACGCTAGAAGTGGAGCAACTGAGATGAAGTAAAACTACACCTGTAATATGAGAATAAATAGTAGTAGCATTGTAATATGACCAATTGTTAGGAATCACACTTGAGGTCTATATAAATGGTTTTGTGTAAATGTACTGTAAAGCCAAATTGATTCTATTACTCCTACTATCCACGTTTTCAGCGGTGAATCGACGTTTAGGTCCATTTAGAGGTTTAACATATCTCACGTTCATTTGACAGCGTATAGATGTGGCTGTATGTGGTCAATTTATTTGAAAACCTACTATTTCGACCTACCATACCGTTCCGTTCTTTGAAACTACTCGTCCATTAAACTAACCCACAACCCCCTCTGCCACTCTTCACTTTCTTAGCATGGCATTCTTTTCAGGGAAACACTTTCTCACCACATTAGCAAACAGGTTTAGACTTTAACAGCTCCTATTATACTTTTGTCGAATCTGCAGAGAAATACAGGGCTATTACAAATGATTGAAGCGATTTCATAAATTCACTGTAGGTCCATTCATTGACATATGGTCACGACGGACTACAGATACGTAGAAAAACTCATAAAGTTTTGTTCGGCTGAAGCCGCACTTCAGGTTTCTGCCGTCAGAGCGCTCGAGAGCGCAGTGAGACAATATGGCGACAGGAGCCGAGAAAGCGTATGTCGTGCTTGAAATGCACTCACATCAGTCAGTCATAAAAGTGCAACGACACTTCAGGACGAAGTTCGACAAAGATCCACCAACTGCTAACTCCATTCGGCGATGGTATGCGCAGTTTAAAGCTTCTGCATGCCTCTGTAAGGGGAAATCAACGGGTCGGCCTGCAGTGAGCGAAGAAACGGTTGAACGCGTGTGTGCAAGTTTCACGCGTAGCCCGCGGAAAATTGACTCGTGCCACAACTGGGACCGACAGCGCCGACTTCATCTTTCAACAGGATGGTGCTCCACCGCACTTACATCATGATGTTCGGCATTTCTTAAACAGGAGATTGGAAAACCGATGGTTCGGTCGTGGTGGAGATCATGATCAGCAATTCATGTCATGGCCTCCACGCTCTCCCGACTTAACCCCATGCGATTTCTTTCTGTGGTGTTAGGTGAAAGATTCAGTGTTTAAACCTCCTCTACCAAGAAACGTGCCAGAACTGCGAGCTTGCATCAACGATGCTTTCGAACTCATTGATGGGGACATGCTGCGCCGAGTGTGGGAAGAACTTGATTATCGGCTTGATGTCTGCCGAATCACTAAAGGGGCACATATCGAACATTTGTGAATGCCTAAAAAAACTTTTTGAGTTTTCGTATGTGTGTGCAAAGCATTTTGAAAATATCTCAAATAATAAAGTTATTGTAGAGCTGTGAAATCCCTTCAATCATTTGTAATAACCCTGTATATTTCTCGTCATTCTGGGTATCTACTTTTTCCCGGATGGAGCAGTACGCACCATCCGTCAGGGGAAGAGCGGGAAGGAATGTGTTTGTGCAGTTGGTCGCTGTGCTGGAGCGGTGGTACAGTAGAAAACGTGGAGGGGGGATCAGGAGGTACGAAAACTTTATTTAAGGAATTTATAGGAAACGTGGAACCATAATTAAAACAACAGTCGAGATCGCAGTAATATTTGTTTATTATTACCTGTTTCGACTTACGTTAAAGCCATCCTCAGATTTTTAGGCTCCCTATGGCTGGTGATGACGGCTCCTCGGTTCTTCACGTGATATCACGATCGTACACTGAGAAGAACCCAAGAGCCGCCAGCACCATCCATAGAGGGCCTAAAAATCTGAGGATGGCTTTAACATAAGCCGAAACCGACAATAATAAACAAATATTGCTGCGATCTCGACTGTTGTTTTAATCAAAGTTACCGCCAGATCGCTGTACTCCGTAGACAATGTCTAAATTTATGAACCACAACGATGGACGTAAATTAGACATCGATCACTCGTGAAGACGTGACCCGTTCCTCGGCCGATGCAACGTTGGGACAGTGCTGAAATTCAGAAAGTTGAATCTCCATTGTGTTCGCTTTGTTCAGAGACTTATTTTTCGAACTACAAATTGTCATGGGCTCATACTTGCATTTATTATTCTGCAATGAAAACCGTGACACTCACCATCTTATACGAGAGAGAAGGTAACATGATGTAATGGCCACCTTGAAGGCTGGGAGAGCGACTACAGGATTGGGTCACCCATTTTGTCTTTGGCGGAAGTGGTCATAAACGAAGAGACACCGCAGCAGGGCCCACGACATAGTATAGCGAATGCAAAGAGAAATCGCAGAATAAAAGACTTGCTAGGGTAACCTAGTACCAGTGGTCCACGATGTCAAAATCTCTACATTATGTCTCTAGTCGAAGACAACTAAGAAGTGCCGTAAACCCACAACGATCGAGACAAAGAAGATATCCGAATTTTACAAACGTGGTTCACTGTAAAATATGAAACTAGAAAGAGAGAGAACAAAAATGGTTCGACTGGGCTTCCCAAACATGAATTGGCCAACCTCTAGGTAGTTCTGAACATTGCATGTCATCACGACCACTAGTTTCTGAGGCTGTATTGAAGTCTAGTCGACTGGTCAACGTTAAAACATAATTTTACGTAGGAGGTAGCTACTTCTTCGGTATTCAAAACTGTTTCCTAAATTGTATGAAGTGCTTACTTGCCCTGTCTTGAACCACAACCAATTTTATAGTTTTATGACATATTTTCCTTTTGCTTAGATAAATGGTATCATTTTCACCTGTTTCTAGAACACACACTCTCCAAGAACGGAGAGAATTTTTACGAGGGTCTATTTACAACGAAGGATGTTTCATGTATCGCTGTAGCAACAACTTCGGTTTCACGACAACCTTAACGTTTATTTCCTTTGTGAAACTCTGTGTGATGACAGCTCATACATATACGCTTAATTCCCATCACACTACCGTACTTCAAAGAGCAAATAATTAAGTTAATTTACAACACAGCCTGAAGGTTATCCTGAATATCATAGTGTTGTGAAAAGGCTCATTAGCTTTAAATGTCTTTCTCTTTACTTTCCTGTGACTCATAGAGAAAGCCACTTAGCCAATACTTACGAAACTGACGTTTCATGCGAGGATCAAGATGTAATAGACGTTTTTCTTGCTCACAAAGATTTGAGGCGCTCGAGGACTAGGTTTTGGTAACCAACACACTATGCATAATTGAGATTTGTAGGCTTTTCATATCTGATAAACGATCCGAAGAATCTGGTGCAGTAGTGTTTGAATAAAACAAGAGATGGCAACACGCACTCTGTTGTTATGTACTGCAACAAAATATAGCATGTCACTTTTGTGCTCTAGTATGGTAATCCATTACAAGATGTCGTCTTCCAGAGGAAAGAAAAGAGCTGCAGACTTGCGAAGTATACACGGAAAACATTAAGAAAGAAAGTGAAACTAAATTGCTTAAGAGTCTGGCAAAAACCTTTATTGTGTTTGGCCATCACAAACATTAGGACCATCGGTCATAGCCTTAAAATCTCTACGAGTACGTTTTTGTAGTTGGCTACTAGGTCGAATAATGTGCTATTATACAAGTATCTCGTGATGGATACTAAAGGAAAACGTCGTTTGATCAAATCATCCAAAGGGTTGGCTCTATTAGACATTTTGGGGAAAAAAGAGGCAAAACCAGAAATTGCGCTGTGCGAAGTGCGCTGAGGCGTATCTGCCTTTCACAAGTTTTAGTACCACATTATATTGTCCAGCCATGACGGCACAACCATGGTAATTTGAGCTACAAGTTGTGTACCACAGTCAAAATCACCTACGCAGCGAAACAGATGCTCCGCTAAGCTAGCTGCATTCATGTTACCACTGACATCAACAAATCCCAAACCTCTCTCACACACTTCGCCGGAGGGTAATAGTATAACAAAACAGTTGAAAGTTGGGACTGGCTTGAAAAATACCACATTTCATCCGTAATAACCGCAAAAAATGCCATTTCTTTCAGTTCTTTCCAAATTTCTGTACGAATAGTTCAAATGGTTCAAATGGCTCTGAGCACTATGGGACTCAACATCTGAGGTCATAAGTCCCCTAGAACTTGGAACTACTTAAACCTAACTAACCTAAGGATATCACACACATCCATGCCCGATGCAGGATTCGAACCTGCGACCGTAGCAGTCGCGCGGTTCCAGACTGTAGCGCCTAGAACCGCTTGGCCACTCCGGCCGGCGAACAACTCGGAAACATGTGGTACCAGTCAAGCAGCTCATAACGTGTCTGTTTTTCTACACTTGATCGTTTTTCTTCCGAACATTTAATGTCAAGGCACTGTCTAAACAAAAATCTATCCTTGTATTGCCAAATTAAGAGTCCATTGCAGATACAATATGATCCTTGGAATTTTCATGCTGTTTCTCTGAGTTGTTGAAATTGTTCATGTCACTCACGCCACTTTTTGTCCGCAATATAGTAAACAAAACACATGCTCAACAGTACAGTTTTTGTGCCTCTTTACAGACACGTAACCATTTGTAATAGGTGTGCCAGGATTCTTGAAAATGCCTAACATAACTTTTATTTACTGTATATAAATATGGAAGATTAGGTGTAGGCCAACACCATTTGATTGCGTCACTCTTCCCCTCAAAACAAAGTCTTCAAAACGAATGTTTCCACAGACTTTCCAGCACACATTTAGAATGTTGTGTGTTCGTACTTTTCAGGAGCACACTACTTCATCCATATTGCTTTAGCAACCCAACTTCATACTTACACAGAAACAAATTTGAAATCATCAAAATATATACCTGTTCATAAAAACTACAACAAGTAAATAGTAATACGTTTTAAAACACTATTAAACACTAAAATGTGTACCCTGATTTACATCTGAATCCTTGCAGCCCTATAGTGCGCGAAAGAATAAAGGAGCTATATAATCGCAGGCACTACACGGCTATAACTGCCTTTAACAGCTGCACAGCTCTCTCCTCATTCTCTAGAAGAAGCGAGAGAGGGGGAGGTCCATCCATTGGGATAAGCGCGCGCCGTTAATCGCTGTTACTGGGAAGTTTCGGGAACGTAGCGTGTAGTTCATCAGTCCCGTGGCCTTCCAAACTGACACCGGTTATACTGAGAGTCATATATAAATGCGTTGCGTCTGTTCTTTCCGACATATATTAAAGAACAGGCACCACACGAAATCCGCAGCTTATACTTAAACCGAAGATGGGAGTGGGGGGGGGGGGGGTGAGAAAGAAAGGGAAATTAATTACTGATGTCAGCTGAATCAGGAGATAACACGGAAATCAGCGGTGATGAGTGAAAACGTGTGCCGGATCTGGGTTCGAACCCGAGATCCCCTGCTTGCTAGTGCAGTTCGTTAACCATTGCGCCATCCGGGACACAGCGTTGTCGCAACTGCGAGGACTGTCTTGCCACTCCTCACTCCCGACCCACATTTCCACCGAGTGCCACCCATCTGCAATCCCTGATCATTTCCTCAATGCTCGCCACTTTGATGTTCTCAAAAAGGTCGGATGTACTAGTGCATCCGCACTGAAGAAGGTTGAACCATTGCACACCTAGGCGAATCAATTATATGAAAGCGTGGTGTCTGTTCTGTCGGATGTGTCCGAAAGAAGCCTCGGAACTTCTTGAACGGACGGTGTAGAACATCGTCGGCAGAAGGAATAGAACGTACTTGTTCTCTTACATGAAAATTCCAACTACCGGCTAGATACTCTTGGTACTTACAATGAACTGATGTGTAAAAATTACGGTCATTCATCATAAATCAGTAACCAGTCACGTTCTGATTGACTGGAAGAGATACGTGGAATACAGTAGTATGGATTATTTTTGTACCAGATGATTAATTTTTTCAAAGATTTTTATAGTGGAGAGCAGCCTCGTTGCTTACGTAACAGATGAGACTCAAAGAATGCTTGGAATACGTCCTTAAATACCTCAGCCACCTTTCAATAGATAGGTAGGCTACAGAGCAAGATTACTAACAAAGACGGTTATAGTATGTTGAGTGGATTATAGTGTGTTGAGTGTAACGAGTTTGACATCACGTGAGTTTGTACTCGTAACGTGGAGCTTAAAAATTTAGGAATACACATGTGTGACTAAAGCTATGCAAATATCCTACAACGGTTTTAAATGCTAGCACATAGAATTGCTTATATCGTCTGTTTTGGCGTAAATAAGAGATAGTATACCGTAGAAAGAAGTTATTATTCGTGCAGATATTCAGCTTCAAATTTTCATGATACTGATAGATGTGGACGTCGTGTGTTCGGTTGAGTGTCTGCAATTTTACTAACCAGAAACTTTACAAAAAAAGGAAGTTTAGGGTTTTACATGCCTTCGGCAATGTGGTCGCTAGAGACAGATAACTTTATAAAACTTTTCTCTCTCATAATGAGATTTTTTTTCACTCCGCTCTAGCTTCTCATCGCTGTTCGCCCTTTTTCACTTCCAGTGTTGCTCTCGAGTTTTCTGCCTCTTCACTGTTTTGCCAGCGTCATGCCGTATCTTCATATCTGTAGATAACAGAGTAGTCGGTCTCTCCTGGAATTGCCCTCGGTGTTCCTGCTCTGGAAATTTCATTACCGCTGCATTTGCAGTCATGCGGGATTTTTACCCGCAGTTCTGTTTCAGAATGCAGTGCTGGCTGGAGACGTCTTGACCCGTAAAATCCTAAGATAAGATTTTTCACTTCCTCTTCTCTCGTTCGTTATTTTCATATTCTACGGATATTGTACTGGATGTTTCATTCAAGAGATGTGGACCGTAGTGCTACATGTTTCTGCTGAATCACAGCCCGAATTGCACCATAATTTCTCCACAAACTTTTCGGATCTGAAGCCAGACTAAGTACAAAAATCAGGCAGAAAGCATCCAAAAATGTACAAGCAGTTAAAAGTTTTATATTTGTCAGCATATACTCCGTTTGAAAGGCATAGTGAAACACCAAGAAGACGTGGTCAATGTGAATGTAAATTTGTGCACATACATAACATCGGCGAGTATACAGGGTGTTACAAAAAGGTACGGCCAAACTTTCAGGAAACATTCCCCACACACAAAGAAAGAAAATATGTTATGTTGACATGTGTTCGGAAACGCTTACTTTCCGTGTTAGAGCTCATTTTATTACTTCTCTTCAAATCACATTAATCATGGAATGGAAACACGCAGCAACAGAACGTACCAGCGTGACTTCAAACACTTTGTTACAGGAAATGTTCAAAATGTCCTCCGTTAGCGAGGATACATGCATCCACCCTCCATCGTATGGAATCCCTGATGCGCTGATGCAGACCTGGAGAATGGCGTATTGTATCACAGCCGTCCACAATACGAGCACGAAGAGTCTCTACATTTGGTACCGGGGTTGCGTAGACAAGAGCTTTCAAATGCCCCCATAAATGAAAGTCTAGAGGGTTGAGGTCAGGAGAGCGTGGACGTCATGGAATTGGTCCGCCTCTACCAATCCATCGGTCACCGAATCTGTTGTTGAGAAGCGTACGAACACTTCGACTGAAATGTGCAGGAGCTCCATCGTGCATGAACCACATGTTGTGTCGTACTTGTAAAGGCACATGTTCTAGCAGCGCAGGTAGAGTATCCCGTATGAAATCATGATAACGTGCTGCATTGAGTGTAGGTGGAAGAACATGGGGCCCAATCAAGACATCACCAACAATGCCTGCCCAAACGTTCACAGAAAATCTGTGTTGATGACGTGATTGCACAGTTACATGCGGATTATCGTCAGCCCACACATGTTGACTCTGAAAATTTACAATTTGATCACGTTGGAATGAAGCCTCATCCGCAAAGAGAACATTTGCACTGTAACGAGGATTGACACATTGTTGGATGAACTATTCGCAGAAGTGTACCCGTGGAGGCCAATCGGCTGCTGTCAGTGCCTGCACACGCTGTACATGGTACGGAAACAACTGGTCCTCCCGTAGCACTCTCCATACAGTGACGTGGTCAACGTTACCTTGTACAGCAGCAACTTCTCTGACGCTGACATTAGTGTTATCATCAACTGCACGATGAATTGCCTCGTCCATTGCAGGTGTCCTCGTCGTTATAGGTCTTCCCCAGTCGCGAGTCATAGGCTGGAATATTCCGTGCTCCCTAAGACGCCGATCAATTGCTTCGAATGTCTTCCTGTCTGGACACCTTCGTTCTGGAAATCTGTCTCGATACAAACGTACCGCGCCACGGCTATCGCCCCGTGCTAATCCATACATCAAATGGGCATCTGCCAACTCCGCATTTGTAAACATTGCACTGACTGCAAAACCACGTTCGTGATGAACACTAACCTGTTGATGCTACGTACTGATGTGCTTGATGCTAGTACTGTAGAGCAATGAGTCGCATGCCAACACAAGCACCGAAGTCAACATTACCTTCCTTCAATTGGGCCCACTGGCAGTGAATCGAGGAAATACAGTACATACTGTCGAAACTAAAACGAGCTCTAACATGGAAATTAAGCGTTTCCGGACACATGTCCACGTAACATCTTTTCTTTATTTGTGTGTGAGGAATGTTTCCTGAAAGTTTGGCCGTACCTTTTTGTAACACCCTTTATAAATGAAGAGAATTGCAGTTGTCTGTGATAGGCACGCCGGCCAACAGAGTGCATTAGTTTAGCTCGTGATTGCTGTTCTTACCAGAACTGGTAGGACATACGAGTAAAGGCGGTATGAACAGTGTCGTGCCATGGACTCGTGTGAGACAGTGTTACAAAGGGGTCACGTTGTGTGTCCAAATTTGCTCAACATCGAATTAATCAGTATCTAGTTTTGTACGGCATTCTGGAATAGCAATGGCCCAATGTTGGACTGCATGGGAACCTGAAGGAGGCATAATCGTCGTCAAGATTATGGCCGGCTACATCTGACCACCACAAGTGAAGATCGCGTCACTATGGACCAGGTCATGCACAAAGGCACCCGCCACATGAGAACAAGTAATGGGCTTCCTGCAACGTTTTGCACCTTCCCACACCATTAATGGGGAACTAGCTGCAGCTGCACCATCCCATGTGTAGGCTGCCGATAACATCACAACGCAAATGGCTGAGTTCGAATTGGTGCTCTGACTGTGAAGTATAGACTGCAAATGAATGGCATTGCATTGTCTCCAGTGATGAATTGTATTTCTGCATTACTCTGGATGGCCGTCGCCTGTTAGTATGGCACGGTACTGGAGAGAGGTCGCATTATTGTGATGTTTTGGAGAGGAAGAGCACTGTTACTCCTAGCACTATGCTGTGGGTAGCCATCTTGTATAACTTCACATCACAGTTGGTAGTGAGTGAGGGAACTCTGACGACACAACAGTACATCGCAGACGTCCTGCATCCTCATGTATTACCAACCAAGCGACACTATCCTAGTGATCATCCACATATATGGCACATATCTTTATGAGGGGTCTGCGTAATTTTTACTCATGTGGCCAGCAAGATGTACAACTGATAGAAAATGTGTGGGACCAGCTTGGACGTCAGCTCCATGCCAGTGCTAGTATATCTGGGGGGGGGGGGGGCGAATACATGAAGGAAAGGATAGAACAACATTATGACACACTCTCCAAAGGAATCAGTGTCTGTATCCAAGCCTGAGGGGGTACAACTTCTATAATGGGAAAAACTGAATTCTGGCTCACTCTTGATTGGTGCCAGATCTTCTTATGTAAACAGACACATGTGTGACATTCAATATTACTCCCTTCCATTCCCCTCCACCCTCCCTCCTCCTCCTCCGCCACCACCAGTCTTCTCTGGACCAAATGTGGGACTTAAAACGGCAGAAATTTACTTGGTGTTACCCTGCTGGTCTAAGAAGGTATTTGGCTCAAATTTAATGGCTGCCAGCTCCACAAACAGCTGACTGGCCTATCATTACTGTGTAAATGATATGTCACTGTTGTAAACAAACCACTGATTTAGCTGGTCCCATCATGTAAACAGAATGGCTCTGAGTTCCTTTGATCCCTAAGTGAAGAACTGATCACTTGGCTGTGGTCCTTACCTAAGCACTTCTCCCTCCCCACCATCCATCATGTTCCTATTAGAGCAAAAGAATTGTGGAAATTCAAATGGGTCTTATCCTCTGGGCTGAGACATAGTTGCCATATACAGGGTGAGTCAGGATGGCAGGTACATACTTTGAGCGGTCATAGTATTAGTGATTGTGAGCAAAAACTTCATTCCGAATGGTTTCTGAGATACAAGATATTGAATATAAATTTTAGGCATTTTTATTGATTAATTCTAAAACCGCATCCTCCAGTGAAAAACTGTCACAGTACAAAATGTAATAACACATTTATCTGTGTGTTGACAATGAGAAGTCGAACTGTCAGGAAATATTGCGTTAATTTTATTATATATTTTTCATAACAACTACAGATGTAAACATTAAACGCTCAGCTCATGGACAAAGATCACGAATTGAGCCAAAGTGCCAGAGAAACATTATCAACTGCGAGAAAGAAACTCCATGCAATGACGAGTGTTCTGAGACATTATGGGCCAAGATTAAGAGTTGTAAAAGAAATTATAACTTTAGTCTTCAGCTGATGGTGAAGACAGAGATGGAGAAATATGAGAAAATTTTCCTATTCTTGTTTTTTGAGCAATATTAAACATATATGGTGTCCAATCTCTGCTATGGAGCTGAGTATCATGATGATAGCTGAACAGACTGGTCCATCACAGATGTATTTTATATCTCACACAGGCATGTGCAGTTAGTGTTCTTCTACTGTAGCTCATCTGAACCAATTTTATGAATGAGATCTCCCCATACTATAAAGTATTGTTTGTTTGTTTCACAGTAGATTAAAACTTTCTGCTGGACTGTGACTCCAACTCGGCACATTTGCCTTTCGTGGCAAGTGCTCTACCGACTGAGATACCCAAGCACAACAAAACCAGCTCTTTCACAGCTTCATTTCTGCCAGTAACCCGTTTCCTACCTTCCAAATTTCGCAGAAGCTCTCCTGCAAACCGTGCAGGACTAGCATTCCTGGAAAAAAGGATATTGAGGAGACATGGCTTAGCCGAGGCTTGGGGATGTTTCCAGCATGAAAGTTTCACTCGGAAGCAGAGTGTGCGCTGATACAAAAGATCGTGGCAGATTAAAACTGTTTGCTGGGCCGAGATTCGAACTCGGGACTTTTGCCTTTCGCGGACAGAGCCGATATTGTTTCTTTGAATTCATGCCACATCTGGTCTACACTTAGATTAATTTGGAAGGAGTGGAGATTGTCTCTCAGGCAGGCGTCAAGTGAATTTTTATCTGCTTTTTTGAACAGGTCTATTTTTCGTTTATTTTTGGGGGGTTTGGGGGCTACAATTTTCAATCCTTTACGACAACCCTGGTTCATTAAATCCCTGTATACGTTTTGATGATCGTTATTAACTATGGATTATTTGTTGCAAACAGGTCAAGTGTGTATTCACAACCGTTTATTATTTGCGTGGGCTCATGAACTAACTGCTCGAAATAATTTTCAGATAATGCGTTTAACACAATTTCGGATAATTTTTTATGCATAACTCCATAATTAAACATGTATTTTCACCAACATATCGAGGGTAAATTAAAGTCACACCAACTATAATTGGGTGAGTCGGGTATGTGTTTAAAAATAAAGTTTTCTTTGAATCTTTCAGTAATTGTATTATCTAAATTGGGAAGTCCGTAAAAGGATCCAATTATTATTTTATTCTGATTGCCAATAATGACTTCTGCCCATACTAACTCACAGGAATTATCTACTTCTATTTCGCGACAAGATAAACTACTTCTAACAGCAACAAACACGCCACCGCGAACCGTGTTTAACCTATCTTTCCGAACACCGTTAGGTTCTTCGCAAAAATTTCGGCGGAGCTTAGCTCCGGGTTTAGCCATCTTTCGGTGCCTATAACGAATTGAGCATCAGTGCTTTCTATTAGCGCTTGGAGCCCTGGTACTTTCCCAATAGCTATGACAATTTACAATTGTTATACCGATGGTTCCTGTATCTATGTTTTCCTGTGTTTGACCTGCACTCTTTGTGACTGAAGCCCTATGTATGTTTTCCCGAGACCTTCTAACCTAAAATTCCGCCCAGTCCACAAGTCCACACCACACAGCCCCTGCTACCCGCGTAGCCGCCTTCTGCGTATAGTGGATACCTGATCCATTCAGCGGAACCCGAAACCCAACCACCCTATGCCTACACGTTCGCAGAACCGCCTGAGCCTCTGATTCAGACCCTCCACCCAGATATGTACCAGAGGTCCGCATTCGGTCCTGTCGATTATGCTGTAAATGGTCAGCTCTGCGTTCAACTAGCAAGCAAGACTGGCAGCCTTTAGCACTTCTGTTAGCCGCTCGAAAGCAGAGAGAATCTCTTCTTATCCAAAGTGACACACATCATTGGTACCAACATGAGCCACCACCTGCAGTTGGTTGCACTCTGTGGGCTTCATGGCATCCAAAAGGACCTTTTCCGTGTCTGGAATGACTCCACCTGGTATGCACATGGAGTGCACATTGGCTTTCTTCCCATTCTTTGCAGCCATGTCCCTAAGTGATCCCACAACGTGCCTAACGTTGGAGCTCACAACTATCAATAATTCCACCCTCTGTGACTGTCTGGATCTTGCAAGCTGAGAGGTTTCCTCTGAAACAGGACAGGCGTTGGCATCTGGCTCAGTGACAGTGTCAGCCACAGACAGCACCTGGAACCTGTTTGTCAGACTAATTGGGGAGGCAGTATGATCAGCCCACTGGGAAGTCGTTCGCTTCCTGCTACGGTCCAGGGCGACCGCTCACTCGACCACAGGTGAGGGGTCAATCTCAGTGCGAGTAGTAACTGGACTGGCCACTGGTGAAGACCGATCGGAGGACTCGGACGTGCTGGACATCCGTTGGATCCCCACGCCAGCCCACAACAGTCGGGCCCATCTGCTGCAGCCTCAGGCTGTGTAACCGAAGCCATTACAGCCTGGAGCTGAGAGCGAAGGGTCACCAACTCTGCTCACACAAAACAACCACAGCCCCTGTTGATACTAAAATCCGTGTGAAACTAAACTACATAGATAATCAGAGTATCGGCACATGCTGTGGAACTCTACTGACTGCAGACGCTGACGAAACCGCAGGAACTGTGTCTAAGAAATTGGTTTAATGTGCTGAAGCACTCAGAAAACTATATAATTCGCACCTGATTAGGAACTTGTAATATGTCACAAAATCGGTTTACTTCCCTGTTGCTGCGCTTGTCTCGGCTGGCTGCTGCTGCCTGACTGCTACTGTGTCTTTCCATCGCTAAACTGATGATTGCTTGACATCTCAGGACGTTTCCCATAAACAACTCTGTTCTTTTAGTGAACTGTACCATGAATTTACTTTTACCCCAATTCGGTATAGTACCAACTCATTATTTATCCAATTTACATGACCAATCTTAAGGATTCTTATGTAGCAACACATTTCAAAAGCTTCTAGTAACTTCGTATCTTATCGGTTTATCGTCCGTGTTTCACATTTATACAAACTTATGATGTAGTAACTTCAGAAACGACATGATAACACTTAAATTTAATTCGATGTAAACAAATTTCAGAAATGTTTATCTTGCTTTTCTCAGTCTATAATTTTACACTCTCTCTACTTCGGCCATAGTCATTTATTTTCATGCTAAATATCAAACCTTGGCGTCTACTTTCACTTTCTCACTTCCTAAACTAATTCTCGCAATACTGTCTGACATTTCAACTGATCTTCCAAGTTCTTTGCCGTGTTTCAGATACTTAGTGTTGTGGCGTATCAAGACAGCCACGCCACTCGGAAGTACCCGAAATGCACGCGTTAAATTCAAGCAGGCTTGCTGAGGTCTGAAACAGGATACGTAATGAATGCTATAAAGAAAAGTACGTAGCTTCTTTAATACTTAACTTTAATCCATCATTTGTATACAGCATTCTTGATGATACAAGTGAGACTCTCTCTAGATATGGTTAATGGCGCCTTGCTAGGTCGTAGCCATGGACTTAGCTGAAGGCTATTCTAACTATCTCTCGGCAAATGAGAGAAAGGCTTCGTCAGTGTAGTCGCTAGCAACGTCGTCGTACAACTGGGGCGACTGCTAGTCCGTCTCTCTAGACCTGCCGTGTGGTGGCGCTCGGTCTGCAATTACTGACATTGGCGACACGCGGGTCCGACATGTACTAATGGACCGCGGCCGATTTAAAGCTACCACCTAGCAAGTGTGGTGTCTGGCGGTGACACCACACTTAGAACATGGCACGTTTTAACTGGTGCCAAACATTTTAGTATGATCAACCATGTTTAAATTAATTGTTGTGTAGTTCGTATCTCAAAATATATTTATTGAATCAGAATTATAGACATTATATTTTTCAGACAGAAAGTGCTCCACGACATTCCCAGATTTTATAATGGACTTTTTATTCAAATGTTATTTTGCACCATAACTACTTGTGTGCTTTATGTAATTACCTTTAATAGGCGACTTAAAATTGTCATCACGATATTACTTATTGCATGTTACTGTAAAATGTATATTTTAGTAGTTTCTGCCAAAAATTCATTATCTATAGGTCATAAACTTGCGTGGGACAAAGTGGAAAACAATGCTGTTAAACGAAATTGGTACAAACACTTTAAGAACTGAGCGTGGCTAGTTAATGACTTGAACGATTTAAAATGCCATTCAATAGCTTATGTAAAGCTGAGGAGAATACGCTCGTTACTCTAAACAGTTCTAGTGTATGGTGGGTTGTCTCGACAGGGTGTAAGTTTAACTCGATTCTGTGAAACTGCTGCACCTAAAGCCTGGTCATCTTAGTGTACACGCACGCGCACGTGCGCAAAACAAACAAAAAGTTAGAGGTTGAAAATACTTTTAACTATCAGTTTCTAAATATTGCGAAGAAAATAAGATTCAGATGTTCGTTACAAAAACCAAAGCTAATTTCCCAGTTTTTGCATCCTAATATATATATATATCCTAATATATATATATATTAGGATATATATATATATATATTAGGATATATATATATATATATATATTAGGATGCAAAAACTGGGAAATTCTCAAATGTTTCTGAAAAACTTGGATTCCTTGTTGTGTTATCTATCAGACAGGGGGAAGTATATTATTGTTTGTTGTCACAGATTTCCTGAAAGAGTCTGATAGGATGAATGATCTTGAAGTATTAGTTAGTGCTTTCAATTTGACATCATTTATTGATTTTCCTATTTGGGTAGTAAAGGAAATCAGCATACTGATAGATAATATTTTCATAGACTAAGATAAATTTATTCAAAAAACAGTTTATCCTGTTAAGAATGGTCTTCCTGATCACGATGCACAGCTAGTTACAGTATATGACACAGCTCCATACAGTAATGCAAAACGGTCCTCTAACATGGTGCATTCAATTAACGGTTTAACGAATGCTAATTTCAGGGGAAGCTTGCAGCAATTGGACTGAAATGATGTGTACTGGGAACCAGATGCTAATTTAAAATATAACTTATTTCACCATACGTTTGTGAGTATTTTTGAAAATAGTTTCCCTAGGAAACTGGTGAAATACAATCTTAAGAAAACATGGCTTACTAAAGGGATAAAATATCTTGTAACCGGAAAAGGGAGATGTATCAAATAGCAAGAAAGAGTAATGACTCAGAAACAGTGAAATATTATAAAAACTGCTGTACTGTATTACAGAAAGTTAATGAAAAATCCAGAAGTATTTGTATGATACCTGAATTTAGTAACTCTGATAACAAAATTAAAAGAATTTGGAATATTGTGAAAAGAAAACAGGGCAACCATCAGCACTGGAAGACTGTATTACCGTCAAACTGAATGAGAACTTAATTAACAAAAAGTTAGAGGTTGAAAATACTTTTAACTATCAGTTTCTAAATATTGCGAAGAAAATAAGATTCAGATGTTCGTTACAAAAACCAAAGCTACATATGAAAGAGGCAATGCCAAGGCATGTTGATAAAATTCAAATTCTACCCACTACTTCTTCTGAAATTAGGAAAATAATAAACTCACTCAAAAGAAAAAGCTCACATGGAATTTATAGCATCTCCAAAAAAAAAAATAATTACTAAAAATTTCTTTCATGGCATTTTCCCTAATAGATTGAAATATGCTGTTGTTAAACCACTGAATGAAATGTAGTTTATGTCTGATGTCAACAGACACCAGCCAATCTCACTTCTGACAGTTTTGACCAAAATCCTTGAAAAAGTAATGTATTCAAGAATAGCTTCACGTATTTGTAAAAATAAGTAGAAAAAAGAACGCCTATTTTGTTTTCAGAAAGGCTTTTCAACATGCTTTGACTGATCAAATAGTAAACGCTCTGAATAACTGAACGTTATCAACTGGGATTTTCTGTGATCTCTGAAAGTCTTTTGATTGCGTAAATCATGAAATTCTTCTAGATTCTTGTGGTATGAGAGGGACAATGCAAAAATGGTTTCCTTCTTATTTAACTGAAAGAGTTCAGAAGACTGAAATAAACTGTTCACATAATGTGCAAAAAGCAGCAAATTCCTCAAACTGGGGACGTATCAAGAATGGGGTCCTACAAGGTTCAATCCTGGGTACCTTATTGTTCTCAGTATATATTAACGACTTGCCAGTCTACATTCACGAAGATGTGAAGCTAGTTCTTTATGTTGATGATACAAGTATACTAATCACATCCAACAAACAAGATTTATCTGAGGAAATTGTAAATGTAATTCAGATAATTATTAAGTGGTTCTCTGCATAGATACTGAGATGCGTAAAAAACTAGCTTTCCTTAAAACGGAGCGAAAAATTAATTGGGGTTTTGCATCTTGAACCATAGACGTTGCATGCTGAACGTTAAACATTTAATACATTAACTCATTTGTAAAGCATTCGGAAGTTCGAATCTCTTTTACACATTCGTGAAAGTATGGAATGTCAGAGTAGGCGGGAGGAAGGAGATGTTGCTAGTACCACAGATTTTGACGAGGGACAAGCTTGCAACATTAGAATCGTGATATGATCTTAACTGAAGTATTACCTTAATGAGACTTATTTGTCCTACGTTACTAATGAAACTTGTTTTTATATCAATAATTCTCTATCTGCACCAGAGTAGGTCTAAAAATAATTATGCTTGCAACAATATACAGAATTTTAATCTCTGCTGGTTTTCAGAAATAGATACCCACAGTAGACAGCATATTGGTGTCGGGAGGAATGACGTATTGCATATTGGTGTGGAGAGGAATGTTGTGATTTTCGGAAAGCAGATTTGTGAAAACGCTTTTACTTTCTTGTGAGTACGGGTCAAGCTTTATTGTAACAATGGAAGCTGTGACTATTGATATAAAACCAGTCAGCAGTCAGGTAAGAGAGTGGGTAGAGGCTGCGTGCGAGCTGGGCAGCAGGAGCAGTGGTTCCAGCAACGAGATGGGGCACGCCTGGGCCAGCAGATGGCAGTCTTCTCCAGGCCGGTAGCGGCCCAGCTCTTCTCCAGCTCCCGCCGGCGGTCTGGAAAAACGGAAAAAATTCATCATGCAACACTGAGTAAAGTGTAGTATCCAGAAAGGCTGACAGCTTATAATTCAGTATTAATCATAAAAAGAGTTTCAATTTCCGAATAAATCAAAGCATTGACAGGTATGTCCAGTGAAACTTTAAGTATTGTCAAGATATTTCTTAAGAGGTTTGGCAGCTGGTAAGAGTAATTCGTTTAGTGGTTCTGATCAAATATCCAAACAGATACAACGCGCAGCTTCTAGTTGCCAAACGGTGGAGGTATTCAGAAAAACTGAGGTGAGATAAAACGACGATGACGCGAGACAAACTCTCCTCATTTACTAGCTGAACAGTCTTGCGAGTGCTGTATTGACAACATGTTCTGCACCCCCAGTATACATCTATTTCGACGCATTGTCTGATGCTAGAGGCGTTCAACAAGTTATGCAACGCTTTTTTTCTGGACAAATATTGATTAAAAACTGTAATTTTGTTTGTGATATCCTTAAACAAATGAAATGACAAAACTTCAGAGACTTTACTGGTCTCCAGTAAATACAATTTTATGTATATAGACTGAAGCGGCGAGTGAAAAATTGTACGAAGACCGGGAATCGAACCCGAGTCTCCTGCTTACCAGGCAAGTGCGTTAGCCACTAAGCCTTCTTGGCGCATCGGTTCCTACCACTGTACAGATTACCCAGGCACGCCTTCCTCCTCGATCTAAATTCTCATTGCCGCCTCAGTCTTCTTTAAACTCTGCCTTACACACGAACAGAATTTCCGAGGGTCTGCATGTTTTGGAAGAACATCTCAGCATCGAATGTCAATAGGGGGGCCTAGCCTGAAACCTAGGTGCAGGTACTTATACAAATGAAATGGCACAATTTCAGAGACTCTACTGTTCTCATGCATATATGATTTTATGTGTATAGACTGAAGCGGCGGTCTTCGTACAAATTTTCACTCGTTTTTTCAGTCTATATACGAACACATAACATCCTTAAACATCCCCGCATCACCTCATATATTTCCTGTGATTCTCCGTTTATGGCAGCCTATAACCAGTCTTCAAAATGACGTCCTCAACTGAGTTGTGTTCCAAGCAAATAAAAGGTAATGAATTCCTTTGGCGGAAAACTATGGTATCACAAATATTGAAAGTCATTTGTAGGATGCCTACGGACACTTGGTAGCGGATAGAAGCACTGTAAATCAGTGGGCGAATCGTTTGTCGTCAACAGAACAAGTAGAAAGAAATATGTCTGATATCTTGCGCGCAGGCCTCCCGCACACAGCTCTAACGCCTGCAATATTGCAACGTGCGGATATTTTTATTCGAGTTGATAAATGAATAAAAGTCAATCAACTCAGTGGCCAACTTGACATCGCTGTTGGTACAGCTGATACAATTGGCCATCAGGTTGCCAATTCAAAGCCTCGTGCCGACTGGGTTGCTCTAAGCCCAACAGACGAGCATAGAGAGGAAAGAAGGACCATTTGTCCCGAACTGCTTCCTCCCGTTGACGGTGATGGTGACGATTTCACAGACGAAGAAATATGCATTCGTCTCTTTGAGCCTGAAACAAACCAGCAATGCATGGAGTGGCACCTCGAACGTCTCCTTCGAAGAAGGAGATCACAACAGTACTCTCAGATGGCTACAGCCTTCTGGGACTCTGAAGGGGTTATACTGTGCGATGTACTCCCTCAGGGTCAAACGATCGACTTCAAAGTCTGCTGTCAGACTCTTACGAAACTGGAGAAACTATTAGAGCGTGCTTGTGGCCACAAGACTCATTCTCGACAATTACTTGAAGTCACCCACATGACTGCGCACCCCAGAGGAGATAATAAAACTTCGGTGGACTGTTTTTCCTCCGCCGCCCTGCAGGCCGGATCGCACACCTTCTCACTTCCGTCTGTTTGTCCCACTGAGAGGTGGCTCCATGGGAAGCGCTGCCGGCCGGAGTGGCCGTGCGGTTAAAGGCGCTACAGTCTGGAACCGCACGACCGCTACGGTCGCAGGTTCGAATCCTGCCTCGGGCATGGATGTGTGTGATGTCCTTAGGTTAGTTAGGTTTAAGTAGTTCTAAGTTCTAGGGGACTTATGACCACAGCAGTTGAGTCCCATAGTGCTCAGAGCCATTTGAACCATTTTTTTGGGAAGCGCTACGACAATGATGGGAAAGTTACTGAGCAGCAAGGACTTGGATGAGACGCATACTAGCAGAATGGTACCGAAACAACATATAGGCTCCCACTTTAAGACGGCGCAAGGCCACAGAGCTGAACGGAGATTGCGTAGAGAAACATGGGTTTTATAGCCAAAGAATTTTGTAACAACATGGTGTAATTAACTCATGAATCAAACGATATTTCTCTAAAGAAAAACGAAATGTGTTGCATTCCTTATTGAACGATCCTCGTAATTCATAATGAACAGTGTGAATCGGAATTCCATCAACAAAATTTCCAAGATGTCCGGTGATCACTTCTGAGTACTTTGCTATAAGAGAACCGCGGTTGTCGGTGGGTCGTTTTAGAGTAATTGTATTTTATGTGATTTCTGATCCACATTTCTCTTCGCATGAACCTGCACAATAGTGCAAATGTCGACGGATTGCACTGTGTGATACAAAAAGGATCTTCCTTTCACTTACGGTACTTGTTAAAAGCTGTAATTCCCATTTTACTCTCGACCCTCAAGCTAGCATTGAGTACCACTCGTTTCTGTCTAGAGTTTGCTTTTCTGGCAGTGTTACTTATAAGTTAACAGTTTTATATAGCAGTGTGGATAGATTTACCACTGAAGAGCTGCCAAACATACACCGCACGTATGGCTTCATCGAATGCAATGAAAGAGTGAGAGAGGTACGCAACGCTATTCTGATACCGCCGCGACAGCAACACTTTCTTAACTACTCCGTGTGTAACGTTGTACGTTTTCGTGATTTCATATTACAGACTGTTTCAGTGCTATGACAGTATCTTCAGCAGTTCGAGGAACTAACCGAACACATCGTAGTTACATAGTGGCTCTGTAATTAGCCACTGGAGACCAAGGCTCGATGATACCGAGATACTCATAAATTCATCCTGAGCACGCTCCGAAACTTTATCGTTGGAGTGGAACGACATTGCATCAGAATTATTAAGTTTATTGTTCAGGTTGTAATTTCATACGTATGGATTCGAAAATCGTGAAGTAAGTTCCGCATATGATCAAGCTGAGATCGTGAATAGTATCGCGTATGTTGGCTCCAGCCAAAAGTACTCGAATTTCAATGAACGTAATCTGAACGACTTACATAAACGATTATAATGCAAAGTGGGATTGTAGTTTTCACTATGGAAGTAAAACAAGATTTAACTTAGTGCACAAATTCTGTTAAATCGAAGGCAATGGCGTTCAGAAAAAAAATTTCAGAAGAAGTAATTTGCCGGTACTATTTTTGTTTTTACGAAAGTCATGAACTTACTTTTGTATGATAATGTTCGAATTTACGTAATATTAAATTTGTCAATAGTTAATTCAACATCATCGATCTCATGCACAACGGAGATTTTTCGATGAAAACATATAACGTGTACGCTGTTACGAATCTATCGAATGAGAATTTGGGCGTGCCTTACCTGATGCAGACGATGTGCTGCTGGTTACGAAGATCAATACATCTTGCAGAAATCTTGTCTTTAGTAATGAAGTTGTTGAATATTTAGAGCAATGTAAATGATTATATCACAGAGTAACAGTTCCTCTGTTGGCTTTAGAGTGTCATGTGACGCTCGTGGTCAGTAAATATTATCGTGCAAAGATGGTGAGTGTTACCACTACTTGAAGGTACGAAACGGCTGTTATTACTCACGTTACAGGGTTCGAACTCTGGCAAATGACCAGTCTATGTGAATACGATTTATCGAATCGTTAAACTGCAACCCTTGGCAAATGCAATGCTGTTACTGTTGTTGTGACTTCGCGAAACTGGAAGACAGCCGAGAAATATACGAGCACAAGAACACCTGCCCTTACGTGGCTATCATCTTGGTGATCAGCAGAAATACAGTAGTGATGACCTAAATACAGTAAACGTGCTGGAAGCAAATAGCAATACAGACAGGCAACGAATAGATGGAATAGGAAATTGCAGTATTAAGACAGAGACGAGAAATTACTTAAGGAAGTGGGCAGTGAATAACGAACTCTAGTAAGACGACAATGGCTTAAGTGTTGGAGGCGAAGATGTATGTGGAAAATTGGAAACGAGTGTTGAAACTAGCTGGCGGCGTAATGTGAGTGGTCGTCCCGCTCTGTGACGTAGAGGCTAGGAAAAATAAAACTGGCCCAGAAAACAGTTCACGAGTCTTAAGACAGGCAACCCAACTTACATGCTCTGCCCCATTTGCAGATGATGTAAGTTGTGTTGCCTACCTGAAGTTGCATTAACAAGTTCTGGCCCAGTTTAACTTTGCCCTCCTTCTATGTTGCATCTGTGAACTGAAACTTACTACTCCATGTCGCAAACCTGTCAGTAGTTCAAGAAACATCATGGCAACAGAGAAGTCACTTCACCGCAACAGATGTAATGGACTACAGGCATCCATCTCCACTGTTTCCGACATTCTCAGATTTATGGCCACAGCAAGTTCACTACAACTTCAAGCTTTTACTGATTCTCACAAACGTCTTCAACACTAATAACTGAATGTCTAGCTTGCTCCTGTGGTGACCTTATACAGCCCATGTATGGCTACTGATTGGTCGGTGTACTTCGAAGTTATACTTGCATATTATGGCAGACGATTCGCATTTGTTGTGTACTTGAAAGCTTTACGTAGTTTGGTAAATAAAATAGATAAGTTTATTTTCGTGTAAAGAGCGTATTTTTGAAAGATCAAACTTACTTCCATGCGTGGAAACATATTGCATAATTGTCTTTGGCTCTGTAGCACTTACATTTCACATATGGTACATTACAAAGTTGTACTTCCGTTACACAAAAATGAGTAGCACAAGTGATACAAGACATTAAAGACTTCGTCAAAACGCATAATTTTTAGAATATCTTGTAGCACTACAGTGTCAGAAAATGCAGCGTCGGTGATTAAGCAAGCTCTTAGAGGTATGTCCACAATCAAAAGCAATACAAATAAAGTTATATTAGGCAGTCAGAAGCATTATTTACATGTTCTTCATGCATTATCTTTTGATCCCCGAAAGTAGTTTTTGGCACGTTCGTTTTTGTGCGTAGTTTCAGATTGTCAGCTGCTTGCTTTCATGTTATTTTAGCCACCTATGTTCTGTAGAGCAATAATGTAGATTGTTCAGCCTTGTAAAAAGCGTTATGGTATTTTATGATTAGGCACCACATGCAAGTTACACATTAATTGCATAGAACAGTAATACAGACGGCCTCTTCGTTTTTATCACCTACGACTGATTGCCTGCTTCAACATATTATTTTAGCCATTACATGTTTTGCACAGTTATATAGAATTCAACGTGGCAACGCCTCTTATGATCATCGTACTACAAACTACAGGTGTCTACAAAGTAGTAGATGAACGACGAACGGCCCACCCGTGTGGCCGAGCGGTTCTAGGCGCTTCAGTCTGGAACCGCGCGACCGTTACGGTCGCAGGTTCGAATCCTGCCTCGGGCATGGTTGTGTGTGATGTCCTTAGGTTAGTTAGTTGTAAGTAGTTCTAAGTCTAGGGGACTGATGACCTCAGATGTTTAGTCCCATGGTGCTCGGAGCCATTTTGAACCTTTTTTTTTTTGTCTTTTTTTTTTTTTTTTTTTTTGAATGACGTACGGCAAGACAGCTTTCGAGAAGATAAACGAAGAACAGAAGGCAATAGCTGAGGAAGTCTTAACATTCAATAAGAAACAAGATTCCCAGTTCTTACTCCACTGACGTATCGGGAGGCTCCGGTAAAACATTTGTTTACAAAACATTTTGTTGCATTTTACGAGATGAAAACAAGATTGTTTTAATAGTTGCATGAGACAAGCACTGCTGCTAATCTCATACAAGGGGACGCACATCACATTCGATTCTCAAACTATCTGTACTCCTCTTGACCACATCAGTCTAATCGATACGCACTCATACCGAGGAGGCACATCTTCCCCGTGACTCTGACGTCATCATTTGGGACGCGATACTAGTGGTTCACAAAGATGCACTGATCTTCCCCCATCGCCTTTTAAGGAATACCGTGAATAATAACCTCTCTTATTGGGGAAAAATAATTCTTTTGGTGGAGATTTCTTCAAGTATTATCCGCCGTTAGACATACCGACAGAACAGCCATTTTCTAAACTACAGTGAAACGGTCACCCTTACGGTCTCATGATAAAATTCTTATGTTCACTCAAAAAACGAGGACAAATTGTGTGATCACGTTTTCACTGAGTGGTTGCTTAATTTGGGTAATGGTGATTTAGAAAATGAAATAAATTACTTCAACAGAGCGATCAAAATTTCTAAACATTTTTATTACTATAGTTTTATTACCACCATATTCAATGCCGTAGAAGTCAATGAATTCTATTCAACGATGATTCTGTGCCCATAAAATGATGACTGTACGTAGAACAATTGATGAATAAGTCGTTTCCAGTTTGTTACCTAAGGAGGCATAGTTTTACTTCAATTCTGATTCTGTACAACTTGAAGAAATAAACAACCTTCAGTTGTACCCCATAGAATTCTTAAACTCTTTGAATACGAACGGTTTACCGTCTCATAAATTGGTTTTAAAGAAAAAGGCTATTATTATGTTATTTAGAAATCTTAACGCTGCTCAGGGATTCACCAATAGTTCCAGATTAGTACTATTTGACTTACGAGAGTGCATCATCACTGTTAAATTCACTGACTCTGATAAAACTGTGCTCATACGCCACAATACCTTCTGATCCAACCACGCCCCTCCAAATGACAAGAAAACAATCCCAAAGAAAAGTAGTCTTTGCTATATCCATTAAAAAGCAAAAGGACAGATGCTTCAGAGAGCGGGATTGTATTTACCACAAGGTATTTTTCACACAGGGACTTATACTTTTCACAAGACAAATTCAGTGATATTTACGTTTCTGCCAAAGACGCATAAGCTTGAAAGTAAACGACGATCACGTTATAACTTCTAACATTGTTTTCAAAGAATCTTTGTAAAGTGAAGAATTTTTTTAAAAAGTAAATTAATCTGAAAAAGAAAATATCTGTGTTACATGTAGTTTACAATTAACCATATTGTATATAATCATATCGATTTTTAAAATGACACTTAATATTTGTTACTGCTATTAAAATATAATGCCTTTTATTAAATAAGCACTTGCATTTACTTATTTCCCCAGTACTATATTACCTGTTGGTGGCTGATCAGAATAGAATGTGAATTTCCTTGAGTTAACCAGTAAAGATGCGGAAATACTGTAAGTTACACCCTTCACATATTTCTGACTTCGATGTTGGATTTGGAAACCACATTTCGACACTTGACAAGCATCACGTGTTTTGTACATTTATCGAACAGACATTTCAAATGTCGAAGTATTTAAATTGAGGCGTGCACTGAGTCTTACGCCAAGTGTGGTACAAAAGTCGTCTGCACGTTGAAAAGTACAGCATAGCCTATAAGTTTCATCAGCATCAGTGTTATGTGTATTCTTAAAAATACTAGAGACATTTTAGAATTTTAATATTTAACTTTAGGGTGCATTACGGATTGCAAAAATCCTGATGCAACGATCGAACTACGCTTGTTGGCAAGTGCAGCTTACCGTGTAAGATAGATCATTAGCGCTAAATTACAACAGAATTGTCTATTTTTTACATGTTTTTATATAGTGACAGCCCAGAACATTACGACCACTTCATAACGCGACGTTGGATGCTGCCTGGTGGCTTTGCGAGCACGTGACGCGATAACTAATGTATGTAACCGGAGCAGATACGGAAGGGGGACTACCCTAGCGAAGATATGGGCTGCAAATGAGAAAGTCCGTTGAGATAAGCGACTTTGGAAAAGGGCAGATTATTATCACGAGAGTCTGTGAACGAGTAACTCGAAAACGGTAAAGTTGGTCCAATGTTCACGTACTGCTCTCGTGAGCATCTACGGAAAGAGGTAGAAGGGACAGTGAAACTAGCCTTAGGCGCTAAATGGTTGAGCGTCCACGACTCTTGACAGAACGTCGGATTCGGGGGCTTTTCTGATCTGCAAATTAGAATAGACGGTAAGTGTGGTGTCACCGCCAGACACCACACTTGCTAGGTGGTAGCTTTAAATCGGCCGCGGTCCATTAGTACAGGTCGGACCCGCGTGTCGCCACTGACAGTAATTGCAGACCGAGCGCCACCACACGGCAGGTCTAGAGAGACGTACTAGCACTCGGCCCAGTTGTACGACGACTTTGCTAGCGACTACACTGACGAAGCCTTTCTCTCATTTGCCGAGAGATAGTTAGAATAGCCTTGAGCTAAGTCCATGGCTACGACCTAGCAAGGCGCCATTAACCATTTCTATAGAGAGTCTCACTTGTATCATCAAGAATGCTGTATACAAATGATGGATTAAAGTTAAGTATAACCGCAGCTACGTACTTTTCTTTATAGCATTCAATACGTATCCTGTTCCAGACCTCACGCCAGTCGGCGTGAGTTGACGCGTGCCCTTTCGGTTTCCTCGCCTTGTGTCAAGACTGTCTTGTCTAGACACAACAGTAAGCATAATGTTAGTACACGCACAAGTGTTTCGGAGCACACCCTTCATCGTACACTGTTGAACATGAAGCTCCGCAGCAGACCACCCCTACGTGTGCAAATGTTGCCAGAACCACATCGTCAGTTACGATGGCAGTGGGCACGGGACCATCGGAATTATTCGACCGCCGATCAATGGAAAGTTATCAGCTATTCGAATGAATCACATTTTTGCTACACTCATGCTCATAAGTTAAGGATAATTGCAGAATGTGGTGCCTCAAAACGTGGCAATACACAAAACTGGCGCTGATAGCATAGGTACATAGGGAACACACACGACACAGGTCTATGAGTCTACGGTATTAGGGATAAGTTGAGAAAACCGTCCCGAAACACATGTGCTACAAAACGCCACTGTTTCCTGCGCATGTACCCCGGCATCAATATGGGATATGATCACCATGCACACACACGTATACAGGTGGTCGAGTAGCTGCTGGGGTATAGCCTCCCTTTCTTGCACCAGTGCCTATCGGAGCTCCTGAAGCGTCGTAGTGGTTCGAAGACGTGCAGGGATTCGTCGACCGAAAGCATCCCAGACGTGCTCGATGTGGTTTACATCTGGAGAACAGGCAGGCCACTCCATTCGCCTCATATCTTCTATTTGAAGGTACTCCTCCACGATGGCAGCTCGGTGGGGCCGTGCGTTATCGTGAATCACGAGGAAGGTGGGACCCACTGCACCCCTTAAAAGGCGGACATACTGGTGCAAAATGACGTTCCACCTGACCTGTTACAGTTCCTCTGTCAAAGATATGCAGGTGTGTACGTGCACCAATCATAATCCCAACCGACACCATCAAACCACGATCTCCACACAGGTCCCTTTCAAGGACATTAAGGGGGTTGTTATCTGGTTCCTGGTTCACGCCAGATGAAAACCCAGCGAGAATCACTGTTCAGACATTACCTGGACTCGTCCGTGAACATAACCTGGGACCACTGTTCCAATGACCACGCACTGTGTTCTTGACACCAGGCTTTACGGGCTCTCCAGTGCCCAGGGATCAGTGGAGCGCACCTTGCAGGTCTCCGGGAGAATAAACCATGTCTGTTCATTCGTCTGTAGACTGTGGGTCTGCAGTAAGGTCCCGAGCAAGGCTACCTGCAGTACTCCGTGGCCGTCTGCAGGCACTTATAGTGAGATATCGGTCTTCTTGTGGTGTTGTACGCTGTAGACGTCCCGTACTGTAGCGCTGGACACATTTCCTGTCTGCTGGAATCGTTTCCATAAACTTGAGATCACACTTTGTGGTATACGGAGGGCCTGTGCTATGACCTGCTGTATTTGACCAGCCTCCAGTCGCCCTACTATTCTACCCCTAATAAAGTCATCAATATGTGTTCTTTGAGCCATTTTCAACATACAGTCACCATTAGCACGTCTGAAAACGTCTGCACACTTTCTCGCTGCACCGTATTCTGACATGCACCAACACACCTCTGCGTATGTGGACTGCTGCCAGCACTACCGTGCGACGACCGCAGGTCAAATGCACCGTACGGTCATACACCGAGATGATCTAAACCCTCAAACCGCCCACCAGAGCGTTATTTCACCATGTATCAGCATTATCCTTAATTTATAAGTGTGAGGGTACACTAGATCGCTTGTCATCAGGACCAGTGATAGTTATCGAAGACACGCCGTCATCTGCGAACCATCTACATCCCTTCGGAAATATCTTGCAGCAGCATTATTGTCCGTGTCTCCGAGCCCGAACCGTGCAACAGAGGTTTGAGGAGCATAATAGTGAACTCACGTTGATATCTCGGGGATTAAATTCTCCTGATATAAATCCTATGGAACCCATCTGGATCGCTATCGGACGTCATCAATGCGCACTCAATTCAGCGGCCCGTTATTTACGCAAATTGCATGACCTGTGAGGAGAAATTTAATGCCACATACTTCCACAAACCTACCACCAAATTGTCGGATTACAATCAACTATCTATTTCGTTCCAAAGACGGACAGACAAGCTATTAAGATGGTGGTCATAATGTTTTGACTCATCAGTGTACATTATGGAACGATTTTCTACAAGGCACAAAATAAAAATCGTTCGAATACTTTTGAACATGCCCCCACTTGGGGCTACATTGTGGTTAGAAGTTTCGTTTTAATGCCCAGTGAAATACTGACCTGTGATTAGGTGTGTCATTTTAATGGATAGTGAAGATACTAAGCTGTAATTTGAAAATGTAAATATGTATACTTGAAAAAAGAGACAGCATTGGTCGTATTTTTTTTTTTTTTACTATCGCAAAATCGATTTTCTGTCACTGAGTGACCATCTTCAGTGCTATATTGTATAACTTAAATTAGGATGCACTGTTGTCACTAAGCTTACGGCTATGTGATTGCCGTAAGCTTAGTGACAACAGTGCATCCTAATTTAAGTTATACAATATAGCACTGAAGATGGTCACTCAGTGACAGAAAATCGATTTTGCGATAGTATAAAAATAAAAAAAATACGACCAATGCTGTCTCTTTTTCCAAGTATACCTGTTATCTGGTCGTAGTGCACAAGACAACATGGAGTCGCCAATCAATGTAAATATGTGTTCATTGGATTAGAAGCTCCATAATTACCTCATTTCTGTGCCTTCTTTTAGGGCATTATATGGGGATCTAGCTTGTGACAACATGGTTACCGTATTGATCAACAAATGTGGCATCGTAAATGTAAAGCAAGAGTGCTGGTTTGCCTATAGATATAACACTGACATCAATAGCGTCCTTGCTAGTAATGTTGAGAACATATCCCATAGTTCTGAAGGCGTGAGGAAGAGCATCCGTTTAAGAGATCCAAAGTGGAAAAAGAGAAAGTTTGTGTAGTAACTGGAAGGATACTGGGCAGTAGGGATAAAGTATAGAGATGGGTAAACAATGAATGACAACATTATTCATTGTAGGATCACATGTCATGGTAGTGAACGCTGCAAACATATTGTCTGGGCAATTTTACCACACGAAGACCTGAAATTTGCAGACACATGTGAAGTTTTGTTGCATCTTCTAGATGTTCAGAGGCATACATCACTACGAGTCCTCCAACGTGGTATGGTGAGGACAGTTATCTGTGACAGTGGCAGGAATTTCGAATGCTTAGCACTGCGGGAACATGATGTAGTCAGCGCGTCCAGTGGCTCTGTAGATCTCGTACAAATAGAGCTGTGAGACATGAAGCGAAATGTGCTTTCTCTGAGTCGATTCAGGCACCGACCTGTGATGGTCATGGAGATCTGCGGAAGCTTCATTTCCGGGGATTTTATCCACGAAGCCGTCGATACATGAGGATGTGATTTGGAGCGTGCTGGCAGTGCAGGGAGCGCTGCGAGCAGTGGAAGTGGAGACGGAGATTCCTGGCTCTGTGCCAGATCTACACTGACGAAAAGCATCTGTACACACCCATGTAATGTAGAGTTGACCACTAGACCTCACGAGAAGCGGACCAGACAGTTTAAAATGAGACGCGGAGTACTGTGCCTTCGGTAGAGGAGCAGTAACAAGAGAATGTGTCTGTCAAGAGAAGTCAGCGACTTCCAATGTGGGAAAGTCACGGATATCACGTGGGAAACAATTCCATTAGGGGCATTTAAATCCTTCTGAAGCTGCTCAAGTCGACTGTTGGTCATGTGACTGCGAAATGGAAACGCGAACGGACTGTTACAACTAAACCAAGACCTCACAGACCACGTAATGATGGACAGGGACCGTCGGACATTGCGGAACTGGTTGTAAAAGTCGAATCAAATCAGTGGAACGAGTCACTCGTGAGTTCCAAAGCGCTGTCAGACGTCCAGCTAGCACAATGACTCTGAGTAGGCAGTTAACAGGAATGGGGCACGATGGGCGAGCAGCTCATTTCGGTAGTGAAAGCTAAGCGGCGCTTGAGATGGTGTCAGGAGCGACGCCACTGGCGAGAGGATGACTGGAAAGGAGTGATTTGGAGAGATGAACCCCGCTATACCGTGTGGTAATCCGATGGAAGGGTTTAGGTTTGCCGAATGCCTGTAGAACGTCTCCTGCCATCGTGTGTATTGTCAACAGTGAACTGCAGATTAGGTGGTGTTACAGTATGGGGGTGATTTTCGCGGGGTGATCCTCTTCTCACGCTTTAGAAAATAGTATATGCGTAAGGATATGATAACCTTTTACAATAGTGTGTGCTGCGTGCAGTAGAGTAAGGACTGAAACACGATGGCTGTATCACCATGACAGCGTATGCTATCATAAAGCAATATATGTGCGTGACAATGGTCTGTGGACAATAACATTTCTGAAATGAGTCCTGATCTGAACCAAATGGATAAGCTTTGGAATGAATTAGAACTTCGACTTCGCTTCAGACCCCAGCGTCCAACGTCAGTACCCCCCCCCCCCCCCCCCCCCTGGTTTCGGCTCTTGGGGAAGAATGGACCATCACAGACATTCACAGAAAGTGTCCCAAGTAGAGGTAAAGCTACCATAAAGGCGAAGTTCAACTAAACTATGTCCGCATACTTTTGAAGAGATAGTATACATATCATTGTTTGACCAACTCACAGTCCAGTGCAACAGCAAAACATGCTGTTGGCCGTTCACCCGTCCTGGGGCTGAGACTGAGTGAGATGTGCAGTAACATCTGTATATCTTCGCTTGCTCTTCGTGTGTGGAAGGCATTGTTGCAGAAACGATAAAATGTGGTGTAATAATACCAGAAACTAAATGGTAAACAATTTTTCTAGGGTCATAAACATAAGTAAATGAACATAGACGATTTGACTCTATTAATATAGAGTAAGCATATAATTTATTCCTTCTTAGTACGAATATATGCTCCAAAATATACCATACGAAACGTAGTTGTAGCTTGCTAACTTATTAACTTGAGGTGGGTGTATAGTATCCTTATTTTCAGGAGCAGAATACATGTAAAATATCCAAGCAGTGGTAAGAACAGATGTAGCACTACCAGTTGTAGTTCCTTGGCAGCGGGTCAAAATTAAGTGCCAGAGAATAAATAAAAACAACCTGCGTACAAAATAAATCATGTTGTTGTCGTGATCTTCAGTCCAAAGACTGTTTGATGCAGCTATCTACGCTACTCTATCCTCTGCAAGTCTCTTCATCTCCAAATAACTATCACAAATTACATCCATTCGAACCTGCAGACTGTATTCAGTACCATACTGACAATTCTTTGATGCCTCAGAACGTGTCCTCAGTAACTTCTATTCTCGTCTGAACTGCCTATCGTCCGTGTGTCACTACTGTAGAAGGCTACGTGCCAGACGAATACCTTCAGAAAAAGCTTCCAAAATTTAAATTTATATTTGCGTTAACAAGTTCCCCTCTTTCCGAAATACCTTCCTTGCTCCAACCAGTAAGCCATTTTATATATTCTGTACGTCAGCCATCATTAGTTATTTTACTGCCCAAATAATGAAACTGATGGAGATTACTTTTATTGTCTCATTTCCTACTCTAATCGCCTCACCATCACATGATGTAATTCGACTACATTCCATTACGCTTTTATTTTTATTTTTATTAATGCTCATCTTGTAACCTCTTTTCAAGACTGTATCCATTCCGCTGAACCTTATTTACAAGACCTTTGCTGTTTCCGACAGAATTGCAATGCCATTAGCAAACCCTAAAGTTATTATTTCTTCCCCCTAACCTTTAATTTCTTTCTCAAATTTCTCCTTCGCAGCCTTTACTGTTTGCTTTACGTGAAGATTGAATGTATGGATTCAATAACATTCGGAATGGTCTACAAACCTGTCTATCTTCCCTGTCAATTATGCTTTCCTTTCACGTCCTTCGAGTATTATAAATGCCGTCTAGTTTCTGTAAAAGCTGTGTACAACCCTTTGTGTTGTACCGGACGAAAATACACTCATCGGTGCAACGGTGGGACCATTTGTTTTGTTCCGTGAGGCGACTGAGCAGATACTATAAAACATAAAATATTAGTTCATTTTTTATATTATGGATAACAAGAATTATTTAACTTTGTACGATCCATTTCGACAGACCTGTCATACGTATTTATAGCTGCCTCTGAACATTAAGATGTCACTTGATACAGGCGGAATACAAGTGTCTCACTCGGAGTACGTTTAACGAAAAGTTAAGGATTGGAAAAGGGCACAGGTCATCCCCGTTTTCAAGCAGTGACGTCGAACAGATGTGCAGAACTATAGACCTATATCTCTAACGTCGATCCGTTGTAGAATTTTGGAACACGTATTGTGTTCGAGTATAATGACTTTTCTGGAGACTAGAAATCTCCTCTGTAGGAATCAGCATGGGTTTCGAAAAAGACGGTCATGTGAAACCCAGCTCGCGCTATTCGTCCACGAGACTCAGAGGGCCATAGACACGGGTTCACAGGTAGATGCCGTGTTTCTTGACTTCCGCAAGGCGTTCGATACAGTTCCCCACAGTCGTTTAATGAACAAAGTAAGAGCATATGGACTATCAGACCAATTGTGTGAATGGATTGAGGAGTTCCTAGATAACAGGACGCAGCATGTCATTCTCAATGGAGAGAAGTCTTCCGAAGTAAGAGTGATTTCAGGTGTGCCGCAGGGGAGTGTCATAGGACCGTTGCTATTCACAATATACATAAATGACCTGGTGGATGACATCGGAAGTTCACTGAGGCTTTTTGCAGATGATGCTGTGGCGTATCGAGAGGTTGTAACAATGGAAAATTGTACTGAAATGCAGGAGGATCTGCAGCGAATTGACGCATGGTGCAGGGAATGGCAATTGAATCTCAATGTAGACAAGTGTAATGTGCTGCGAATACACAGAAAGAAAGATCCCTTATCATTTAGCTACAAAATAGCAGGTCAGCAACTGGAAGCAGTTAATACCATAAATTATCTGGGAGTACGCATTAGGAGTGATTTAAAATGGAATGATCATACACTCCTGGAAATTGAAATAAGAACACCGTGAATTCATTGTCCCAGGAAGGGGAAACTTTATTGACACATTCCTGGGGTCAGATACATCACATGATCACACTGACAGAACCACAGGCACATAGACACAGGCAACAGAGCATGCTCAATGTCGGCACTAGTACAGTGTATATCCACCTTTCGCAGCAATGCAGGCTGCTATTCTCCCATGGAGACGATCGTAGAGATGCTGGATGTAGTCCTGTGGAACGGCTTGCCATGCCATTTCCACCTGGCGCCTCAGTTGGACCAGCGTTCGTGCTGGACGTGCAGACCGCGTGAGACGACGCTTCATCCAGTCCCAAACATGCTCAATGGGGGACAGATCCGGAGATCTTGCTGGCCAGGGTAGTTGACTTACACCTTCTAGAGCACGTTGGGTGGCACGGGATACATGCGGACGTGCATTGTCCTGTTGGAACAGCAAGTTCCCTTGCCGGTCTAGGAATGGTAGAACGATGGGTTCGATGACGGTTTGGATGTACCGTGCACTATTCAGTGTCCCCTCGACGATCACCAGTGGTGTACGGCCAGTGTAGGAGATCGCTCCCCACACCATGATGCCGGGTGTTGGCCCTGTGTGCCTCGGTCGTATGCAGTCCTGATTGTGGCGCTCACCTGCACGGCGCCAAACACGCATACGACCATCATTGGCACCAAGGCAGAAGCGACTCTCATCGCTGAAGACGACACGTCTCCATTCGTCCCTCCATTCACGCCTGTCGCGACACCACTGGAGGCGGGCTGCACGATGTTGGGGCGTGAGCGGAAGACGGCCTAACGGTGTGCGGGACCGTAGCCCAGCTTCATGGAGACGGTTGCGAATGGTCCTCGCCGATACCCCAGGAGCAACAGTGTCCCTAATTTGCTGGGAAGTGGCGGTGCGGTCCCCTACGGCACTGCGTAGGATCCTACGGTCTTGGCGTGCATCCGTGCGTCGCTGCGGTCCGGTCCCAGGTCGACGGGCACGTACACCTTCCGCCGACCACTGGCGACAACATCGATGTACTGTGGAGACCTCACGCCCCACGTGTTGAGCAATTCGGCGGTACGTCCACCCGGCCTCCCGCATGCCCACTATACGCCCTCGCTCAAAGTCCGTCAACTGCACATACGGTTCACGTCCACGCTGTCGCGGCATGCTACCAGTGTTAAAGACTGCGATGGAGCTCCGTATGCCACGGCAAACTGGCTGACACTGACGGCGGCGGTGCACAAATGCTGCGCAGCTAGCGCCATTCGACGGCCAACACCGCGGTTCCTGGTGTGTCCGCTGTGCCGTCCGTGTGATCATTGCTTGTACAGCCCTCTCGCAGTGTCCGGAGCAAGTATGGTGGGTCTGACACACCGGTGTCAATGTGTTCTTTTTTCCATTTCCAGGAGTGTATAATGTTGATCGTCGGTAAAGCAGATGCCAGACTGAGATTCATTGGCAGAATCCTAAGGAAATGCAATCCGAAAACAAAGGAAGTAGGTTACAGTACGCTTGTTCGCCCACTGCTTGAATACTGCTCAGCAGTGTGTGATCCGTACCAGATAGGGTTGATAGAAGATATAGAGAAGATCCAACGGAGAGCAGCGCGCTTCGTTACAGGATCATTTAGTAATCGCGAAAGCGTTACGGAGATGATAGATAAACTCCAGTGGAAGACTCTGCAGGAGAGACGCTCAGTAGCTCGGTACGGACTTTTGCTGAAGTTTGGAGAACATACCTTCACCGAAGAGTCAAGCAGTATATTGCTCCCTCTTACGTATATCTCGCGAAGAGACCATGAGGATAAAATCTAGATAAAATCAGAGAGATTAGAGCCCACACAGAGGCATACCGACAATCCTTCTTTCCACGAACAATACGAGACTGGAATAGAAGGGAGAACCGATAGAGGTACTCAAGGTACCCTCCGCCACACACCGTCAGGTGGCTTGCGGAGTATGGATGTAGATGTAGATGTAGATGAAGTTTGACGTAGCGTTTCGGCTAATACGTTACTCACACAGCTGGCCTACCAGAAGACGATGCTGTCGTCTTAGTCGATGATTGCTGATCGAGGCAGAGCGGTCCTGTGCACGGGCGTAAGTGGAAGATCAGTTCCGGCGGCTTACGTTTCTGGACACGGAGACGCCGGTGTCTCCCGTTCGTCGATGCGGCTTGCAGCGACTACGTTTCCTTGTGGTTGCATTGCGAGGTATCAGCCTTCCTTTCACAGCTCTGTCTTTTGCCCATACCATATTTCCCTCCCAGTGTTTTTTCCCTGATACCCTCTTAATTACAAAGAGTGTCTTCTAGTCAACACTGTCGAAACCATTCTCTAAGTGGACAAATGCTATAAACGAATGTGTCCCAAATTGGTAAGAAATTACCACAGGCATCTCAGAGTACCCCTACCATTCCCATCCCCTACACCAAACGGTAGAAGGGGTGCCTCACACCCACATTATCATTTTCTTAATACTGTAATAATAATTACCTGTGTCAAACTTGACTGAAACTTTTTACTATCAAAACCAGTCTTGATCACAATTTATTTATTACGGTGACCAGCTTCGGCCAGTACTGTGGTCATCTTCAGACAAATGAGTAAGAACCTCTTTCTGCTGGAGAATCACTTGTGGTCATCTTCAGACCAATGAGTAAGAACCTCCTTCTGCTGGAGAATCACTTGTGGTCATCTTCAGACCAATGAGTAAGAACTTCCTTCTGCTGGAGAATCACCACAAGTGATTCTCCAGCAGAAACAGGTTGTTACTCATTGGTCTGAAGATGACCACAGTAGTGGTCGAAACCGGTCACCGTAATAAATAAATTGTGATAAAGACTGTTTTTGATAGTAAATATTTGTAACACATTGATCACTGTTCACTCCCATAATGTATTCAAAAGTAATTGACTGAAACTGCTGCAGGCGCCCACAGCTTTGTTGGAGAAACAAACCAGCATACGAAATTTTATAAGCGCAGTTGTCGGTTTACTCACGAGAAGATGAGGTGCAGCGCCTCCCTGAGCAGGTGGGAGCCGGGTGTGGGCGCCTCCCGCTCTGCGGCCTCGCAGAGGGCACGCCGCACGCAAGCCGTCCCGTCCAGTCCCAGGCTGCAACACACGCGCCCCTTTACTCCCAACAGCGTCACTCTTGCGATTTAGCAGTGCTAAAGTACCGCGCAGCAGCGTACGACATATAATCCTAGCTGCATGTTTAATGCGGAGCTTGTTGCGTATCTGTCCCACAGACACTGTATTCGGGGATCATACTTGTCCCGACAGTTAAGCCGGATTCGCAAGGAGCGTGACACGCTAGCGTGAGACATTCTGTCGTGGAACGACAGAGACGTCAGTTTGACTGCGACGTCACGGGCAGGCGTAAGGGTTCACGCTTCATGTCAAACGTGTTTGATTTTCAGTCGTGAGTTTGGCTCGTCTGTGGCTGTGTCAGATTACAACATCTAGTGCTGCGAACAATAAGATGGCAACTAGTGCAATTAAAGGTCGCGTGATCAAGTTGCAAGACAGTGAAACTTTATAATTTCTGGAACTTTACGCTACTGGGCAGCTCTTGTATGATGTAAGCAGAGAAGAAGACAGAGGCCGAGATGCAAGAATGGCTGCTGCCAAAAGAATTAGTGATGCGCTCCAAATTCCAGGATTCCGACCGAAAGAAGTAATTGCGAAATTTAAAAATTTGAGGAGTTCGTATTGTCAGGAACTGATGAAAATTATTATGCTGATCAGCCATTTTCGTATTATTGTTTCTTTCTAATCCTTAAATACTTAGACCTAGAATTCTCGTACATTACTATGTTGAAAATTCAAATAAAATAATAAACGAAAAAGTTGTATACTATATGTTATTGTAAGTAGCTATAAGTATTCCATAAGTGCCTTGTGGACCGTTTCGCACGTTTCAGATATAATTTTACTAATTATGTTCTTTGGAACACGAAATAAATATTCCAGACTTTTAAAAGAGTCCCCTGTGGCTAAATAGCGTAAAGTTACTTGAAGTTTAATTTTTGCTTTTACTGCTTGTCTCATATTGGTACCTGATTTTGAAATCAGAGGTGAAACGCGTTCCAAAAGGTAGTCAAACTGCGCCTGAGACATTCGTAATACGTTTTTGAAATCTTCAGGGAAATGGTTCCTTAGTTCCATCTCTACCAAATTATGTGCCCTCGATGTTCTTTGAAGTATCCAGTTCCTGACCCACCATTGTCTTTTCTTCCGTTTTTCTTGAGGTTCCACCAACCGATTCATTGTCTGTGCCAAAACAGTAACAAAAGCCGAACTCACCACTGCACAACTCTCGATAAGGAGCTCGTTCATGGCCGGCTTCGCGCGATCAACTGAATCACGCTTTCGTTGACACTCCTCTCCGTGTGAACTGTCCACGCCCCACGACTGATGATTTCACTCCTGTCATGGCACGAAATCAAGCACGAAAGCGTGGCACACATTCGTGCTCACGCCCCGTGGGAACCTAGCTTAAATAGTGTTAAGTGATCTACAGAAAAAAATACACGATTCAGCCACATCAATGTTCGACGTCAAAGTGCAATAACCACTCACAGGCGACAGGTGGCAGCACCGACACTGGAATCTGTCGTGGGAACGCGACAAACAGTCGTTATCGTAATGCAGAAACATATCGACTTATCTGATATCCAAAAGGGACGGGGAAAACAGAGCAGTCGTTGTCGTACTGAGGAAGTAGAGCGATTTATCTGACATCCAAAAGGGCATCGGCTTTCGGACCAAGGGAGGAGGCATTTCTGAAACGGATAAGTTTGTATACTGTTCATGCGCAAAGTACACCATATATGCCAAAATGATGCTTTCCGAAACCGGCGCCGACGCAACTGTGTTACACCATAGATCACATAATGACAGGGGTGAACGACGTCTAAAAAATGGTTCAAACGGCTCTGAGCACTATGGGACTTAATATCTGAGCTCATCAGTCCCATAGAACTTAGAACTACTTAAACCTAACTAACCTAAGGACATCACACACATCCATGCCCAAGGCAGGATTCGAACCTGCGACCGTAGCAGCAGCGCAGTTCCGGACTGAAGCGCCTAGAACCGCTCGACTACAGCGGCCGGCGGTGAACGACGTCTGCGGTGACATGTACAAGTGAATAGACGTGCAGCTGTTGAGCAACCGACGGCGCAGATGAACCAAGGGGTTATCAACAATGACTCCTTAACGACTGTTGAGCGAATGATACTTGTATTTGCTTCTTCAGCAGACACCTAGTTCATGCACCCGTGCCGACTGTTGTTCAGCAGTGACAGAAGCTGGAATTTGCACACCAGTACCGCAGAGGACCTCTACTGAGTGGTTGCAGGTGGCTGGTTCAGAGGAATCATGTTTTATTTTCCAAAGGACAGATAGCAAACACCTTGCAACAACCATCGGAAGGGTCCAGACAGGCGGAGGGAGCATTATGGTATGGAGAATATTTCCATTGCATTCCCTAGGTGATATCGCCATTCTGTAAGGCACAATGAATCAATGCAAGTATGCACCTACTCTTGGGGACTATGCCCACCTCTACAAATAGTTTGATTTTTGTCTACTCGATGACATCTGCCAGCAGGTCAATGCAACGTGTAACATATTTCGAAGTGTACGTGCCAGATTCGAAGAGCACCAGAATGAGTTTCGTGACAAAAAATAAAAACATCTACAGCCGTCCTTATGATTTTAATTTATTTTGTCGCTACCAGTTTCAACGCTTCATTGCGTCGTCTTCAGGCCTGTATGCATGAAATATTAAAGGTAGCATTATCAACTTATCAATCAAGTTACATAGAAACAGATTAAAACACAATGAGAACAATGGAAACACTCTACAAATGAATTTACACCGTACATTTGACAGAAAGAACAGATACATCCATTGTTACATATCTAAAAGGTATCATCACGAATTTCTGCTCAACACACTGTACAATTATACTATCTATTAAAACTTCTTTGCCCGCCGCTGTGGCCGAGCCGTTCTAGGCGCTTCAGTCCGGAACCGCGCTGCTGCTACAGTCGCAGGTTCGAATTCTGCCTCGGGCATGGATGTGTGTGATGTCCTTTGGTTAGTTAGGTTTAAGTAGTTCTAAGTCTAGGGGACTGATGACCTCAAATGTTAAGTCCCATAGTGCTTAATGCCATTTGAACCATTAAAACTTATTTAAATACTTTTCATGATTTTTATTTGAAAGTCGGACATACATTATCTGTACAACCCTGAAATAACTTGCTGTAAGACAAAATACCTGTAAAAGGTGATGAATGGAAGGAAACAATACCTCACAAAGAGGTAAAAACAAGGAACATGACATAGGTGCAGTGTCAAAGTATAAAATGCTTATTTGTACACAGATGAGGGGCATACACTATGTGATATCTACAAAACGAACGTCCAAGACGTGGTATAAACCGAATGTAGGACCCACATATCTAGAATGTATGAAAGACGCCCACAAGGAAACTGTTTATGATGCAAACATTCGTATGCTAATGCGTCATATATCGTGTACTGCCATGAAACAATCAGACGCAGGGATACTACGTAGCCCGCAAGGATGCACTGTATCATGAAGAATGACAACAATATATATATATATATATATATATATATATATATATATATATATATATATATATATATATATATTGTGTGTTCAAATAAGTCATCACGAGGAAATAATTGAGCGGTCCTAGGCGCTTCAGTTTGGAAGTGCGCGACCGCTACGGTCACAGGTTCGAATCCTGCCTAGGGCATGGATGTGTGTGGTGTTCTTAGGTTAGTTAGGTTTAAGTAGTTCTAAGTTCTAGGGGACTGATGACCTCGGATGTTAAGTCCCATAGTGCTCAGAGCCATTTGAACCATTTGAAATAATGGAAATATGAAATATATGGTTATGAAGAAATGCATTGTAACTAGTACACACTTAGGTCTTTCGATGAAATTGAAACCAAAAGCCATTACATGCCAGCAATTAGAAAATTTCCAGTCATTCAGATCGTGTCAAAGTCAAGCCACATTATTAACTGACCAGTGAGGAGGCCACACACCATGCTCATAATTAAAACGTAAGTAATTTAATGCTTTATGCATACAGGCCTGAAGATGACGCAATGAAGCGTTGAAACTGGTAGCGACAAAATAAAATAAAATCGTAAGGACGGCTGTAGGTGTTTTTATTTTTAGTCATCATAGTAAACGGCCGTCGTCCCGGAGACCTCCTGCTGAAAGGATGGACATACAAAGACATGAGTTTATCGTACTTCAGAGGTGACCAAACGCCCAGAATTTAAACCTCTTATGACCTGACGAAATTACAGTTGTCCGGTCGCAATTCTGAGTTCTTTGATTGCTCTGGGATATGGCTAATCGGAACTAGAACATATGACACATTAGTTCACTTTATTACAAGAATAATAATAACATTTACTTATGTTTACACACTCCATTGCCACAGGACTATGTTGAATATTTACGACTGTCTTCAAACAGTACAGCATCACTTGATGCACACAATTACAAAATCTTCTCTTGAAGTACAACATTTACGTAAAAGTACAGTTCCATCTAAGGCTTGAACAGGTCTGGAGTCCTAACTAAATGAGGCTGACTGGCCCATCAGTGGTCACTGGCGCAGAGCGAGTCAATGCTCGGCTCTATACTGACGTCTATGTGATGGTGCTGTTGTGCTAAGTGAGAGGGCATGTCTTCAGGACTGTCTGCCATTCGTCGCTGCGATTTGTAGCGAGATATCGCTTATGTCTGTGGTATCGTTGCTCGTAGCTGAGTTTGGTGTGGCACTGTGATCTTCAGGCGACACTACAAAAGCCTATAGAGAATTTGTGGGACCAACTCATTCGCACTGTACATGTCATAGAGCTTCTACCAAGCAACCTAGAGCAGCTAGCCACAATGCTGGAGAAGGGATGGCTCCACATCGCTGTCACCATTCTTCCAGGATATCATTCACTCTCTTCGAGCATATCTTGCAGCAGTCTGGGTTCTCCAAGCTTTTGATAGGAGCTCACATTAAGTGACTGGACAGAGTGTGTTGTCAGTTAATTGATCTTTTACTCTGCAAATGACCCACAGAATTGAGAATTTGCGGGTGCACCCTGAACCATATTGCTTTTCCATTATCTGGACATACACTGATCAGCCGGAACACTGTGACCACCTATCTAATAGCCAACATGTCCGCCTTTGCCATGGACAACAGCAGCGATACATCGTGGGATGGAAGTAATGAGGTCCTGGTAGGAGGGAGTTGGCCCCACATCTGCACACACAAGTCACCTAATTCCGGGGGAGAGGGGCGATGAGCTTTGACGCCACGTCCAATCACATCCAAGATGTGTTCGATCTGGTTCATATCTGATGAGTTGGCGGGTCAGCTTATCAATTGGAACTCGCCACTGCGTTCCTAGAATGACTCCATCACACTTCTGGTCTTTTGACATGGGGCATTGCCTTGTTGGTAAATGTCACTGCCGTCGGGAAGCATGATCATCATGAAACGGTGTAGGTGGTCTGAAGCCAGTGTACGAAAATTTCTTGGTCGTCATGGTGCCTTCCACGAGCTCCTCTTGACCCATGGATGCATACGTGAATGTTCACCAGATTATATCGGAGCCGCCACCAGTTTGTCTCCATCCCACAGCACACATGTCAAGAAATTGTTCCCCTAGAATACGTCGGATTTGCACCCTCCCATCGGCATGATGAAGAATGTATCGGGTTTCATCAGACACCCAATACCAATGGTAATGTGCCCATTTCAGTTGGCACATGCATCAATTGTCAGCTGCAGGGGCCCATAGTTAGGAGTATTGGGTGCGCTGTTTTTCCAGTCACACTTTTACTCTGTTCCACCACAGTTCGCCTCCTGTCCTGTTTCACCAGTTGTCCGGCCTACACAATCTGACATCTGTAATGATGGCTAGCCACCCAGCCTCATGACGTCTGCACATGGTTTCACGCTGGTTTCGCCACATGTTTAAGATACTCACCACAGTTCTCTTCTAACATCCAACTATTAGTGGAGTTTCCGAAATGCTCGTGCCGAGCCTCCCAGCCATCACAATCTGTTCTCGATCAAACTCAGATAGATCGCGCGCCTTTCCCATTCTACACACGGACAGCACGCTCACTGATACAAGTTGCACAGTGCATGTGTCTGACTAACAGGTATCCCTCGTCAGGTGACGCTGCTACCGCCTGGACGGGTTTATATCAATACTGGGTCCGCCGTCATAATATTCTGGCTTATCATTGTACACTGATGAACCAAGAGTTTATTACCACCTGCAAAATACACTGCTGCTTTACAAATGGAAAGCAATATAGCAGTTGTTTGTATGGTAGAGATTCGACAAGACCTTGGTGGTTTTCTTCAGGATTATGTCATCAAGAGTCTGCCTACAGATTACGCAATCCTAGTAAATTACCAGCCAGTGGCTTGTGAAAGCGGAGCTGTCGACCAATAGTGTCACATAAGTAGTACATCGAGTTTCTATCAGCCTTACTTAGTGGCCAAGATAACTAAGTGCGTTCATTATCATGCTCTACAAATCACAGTAGCACGATTATGGCCTCTTAACAGTGATAGTTATCCTGCTGGAACATGCAACCACCATCGGAGGAGACATCACGCATGAAGTGGTGCAGGTGGTCAGCCATAACGTTAACGTGTTCACAGCTGATATGTGCCTTCGATTACTACCACGATTCAAATGGAACACAAAGTGATTGTCCCCTATAGCACAAAATTGTCCCTTCATCTTGAAACGTCCCCTTAGAACAATTATGCATGACTGTGCTTAAACTGACACACAATATTTTTAGCGCAACGCAATCTGACTTTCAGAAATCCCTACAAAAGAATGGCCCTGACTAACATTAACCTATGCGTTTCACAAATCGCTTACCTCACAAAAATCTTGGTTACTCGAACTACTGCAATACAGCGAGCGCCACTACTGCCAGCTAAATAAAAGATTCAAACTACGGAAGGCACTAACTACTGATAGGCATAGTTAGCAATTGAAAGATGTTAATAGAGAACAAACAATGTATTTACCTTAACAGTCATAATATATATAGTAGTTCATGACATCCAGTGTTACAAATTTCAAAACTCCGCCATCTCTCTCCCCACATCCACCACTGCTGGCGGCTCACCTCCAACTGCGCAACGCTACGCGCTGCTGTTAACATCCAGCTGCCCAACACTACAATGGCAGACAACAATGCTAACTAGCCACAGACTGCACACAGCACAGCCATTGATTTTCATACAGAGCGCTACGTAACGTTGCCAATAAGAAAATATAAACAGCCTACTTACATAGCCCCCATGCTCCCCACAAAAAAATTTTACAAATTGTTTTGGGCAGTGGCCAATAATGATTTGATAAAATTTTTCATAATTACAATAACAAAGATATCAAATGCACACACTTATTGATACAATGTTGGTCAAAAGCTAAAATTTTCTCACAGTCCATAAAGATAGCCCTGATCATTCATCATAATAGTAATTACAGTTTTATGAAACGTCCCCTTAGAACAATTATACATGACTATGCTTAAACTGACACACAATATTTTTAGCGCAACGCAATCTGACTTTCAGAAATCCCTACAAAAGAATGGCCCTGACTACCATTAACCTATGCGTTTCACAAATCGCTTACCTCACAAAAATCTTGGTTACTCGAACTACTGCAATACAGCGAGCGCCACTACTGCCAGCTAAATAAAGGGTTCAAACTACGGAAGGCACGAACTACTGATAGGCATAGTTAGCAATTGAAAGATGTTAATAGAGAACAAACAATGTATTTACCTTAACAGTCATAATATATATAGTAGTTCATGACATCCAGTGTTACAAATTTCAAAACTCCGCCATCTCTCTCCTCACATCCACCACTGCTGGCGGCTCACCTGCGCAACGCTACGCGCTGCTGTTAACATCCAGCTGCCCAACACTACAATGGCAGACAACAATGCTAACTAGCCACAGACTGCACACAGCACAGCCATTGATTTTCATACAGAGCGCTACGTAACGTTGCCAATAAGAAAATATAAACAGCCTACTTACAATCTGGTTGACGGCGTACCCAGAAACGATCGTCGACCTGCTGTAGCAAGAAACGTGATGTATCGAACCAAATTCAGTTGATCCACGATTCATCGTCGATGATCGTGGTGCAGTGCGTGTTTAGAACAACCATTGACCTTGATGCCAGAGTATGTGGGATCGTTCGTCGACCTAGTGTAGCAAGAAACATGATTCCTCCAATCAAGGACACACTTACAGTCGCCGAAGTCTTGATCCCATTCATTCGTGTCCAGTACACCCAAATTTATGCACTACAACATCATCACTATAGGGCTTCAGTTCATGAATATGTTTGAAACTTTTAGAATCACCGTCATCAAGGTAAGTTACATATCGCACTTTATCACACACAACAGAACGTTTAGATATACTAGCACACCAGCCACTTGCATTCCTCCACTACTGCTTGTGTAGTTAGCTGTGCAATGATTTTCACGTGTGCCTTTATTTGTTTGTGGACACCTACAATATTTAGATATTACTGCTACATCTAGAAATTTCCTTGTACCCATACTGGTGGCAGATGCTACACCATGAAGAGATGTGTGTCCCCGTTTATGCCAGGTCACAATCGAATGTTGCAGTCAAGTCTCTGTTGTTTTCTATTACTGCCTCTTCCACAGCTTCTTCATGGGTTCAACACAGAAATCTTCTACTTTAGACCCTGTAAATCTATTATAGTTTGTAAACTTGTTTGGGAGATTTGGAAGATTATCATGCAACAGAAAACTGCACCTGCACCTGCACCTGCACCTTACCAATTGTACGCAACGCATACACAAATCTTACGTTGTGTTTATAGATTTTGCTATCATTTTCTTCATTTTGAGTTACTGCAACACTGTTCGTAAAGGTGGTTATGTATGAACACTTACCACGCTTCAGTTCCATTTCACTGGCAAGTCCTACGTGATTTTCTATAGAGAGCTCCAGACCGTATTCACTACATTCAATGCATCCTCCACAGTTTGCAAAAATTTCATTCACTTCCGATTTGCCCATAAAACGTTCGTGCTTTTCAGTAACAGAACCAAGAACCTAGCGTCTTCTGCGATGTACTTTCTTCTCACTTTCACTGCAATTGGCAGGTGTACCAGCAAAGTTAGGTTCACACAACTGGTTATAGTCTTTATTGTTTACTGCAATAACACCTACCTTCGATTTTCCAACATTTCTCCTTTTCTTAAAGGCCTTCAGAGGATTTCTAGTCACTTTACGTTTACCCGTGATTATCCTTAAATAAAACAGAGGCTTCAGTGAACAGAATTCACAACGAATATTTTCAGGATTAAAAAAGAGTAAATAAACACTAAACACACGACAATCGAGCCAGAGATACCGAACTATCACAGGTTAGCCACAACACATTGTAACACTTATTTTCTCTCACATCATTAAAATGTACATGAGCATATAGATTCATGAGTACAACATTTCACACCAGTTTAACAGCGCCACAGTGGATCACGTCCATGCAGAACATATTTCAAAAATATCTTAAAAATATTTGTAGTCTTCTGAACTGAATAAATTATACATCAGTTGAAAGGGGAAATCTGTAGATTTTTAAAACGAAAAAAGTAAATTTTTTACATTTCATGATTTTGAATCTTTCCGGTACTCCTTAACGGAGTGCTTCTAAACGTTTGTGTATGGATCAGCATTGTTCCCTGCCGTTAAATCTGACATAGATGGCCCCTTACGATGCTTTACAGAGTCGGCCAGCCTCTGACCTACATATTCTGTGATAGGGTGTGGGCGTCTGTCACCTACTCATGGTTTCAGTGCTCAAGACAGATGTCGCAAACAGCCGATCAGCTTCCCCGTTTCCGAGAAGTTCGTCCCCTGATACCAATCGATGACAGAGTGCCTGGAACGACCATCGACATACTGTAACAAGACATGCGATTCACCCAACCAATCGACAAGTTTCCACTGATCCACGATCTAAACTCGATGATAATGTGCCCTTTGTAAGTGCCGCTTATGGCAGCGGATTTCCACGTTTGCCGTCTGTATCGTCGCTAGGCTATAATAATTCCTCATTCGTCTCTACTTTTTTTTTTAGTCATCTGTCATTTGACTGGATTGATGCGACCCGCCACGAATTCCCCTCCTGTGGCTACCGTTTCATCTCAAATAATTTTTGCTGGATGTATTCCAATCTATGTCTTCCTTTACAGTTTTTGTTGTCCATAGCTCCCTCTAGTACCATGGAAGTCACTCCCTGATGTCTTAACAGATGTCCTACCATCCTGTCCCTTCTTCTTGTTAGAGTTTTCCACATACTTCTTTCCTCTCCGATTCCGCGCATAACCACTTCATTTCCTATCAATCCACCTAGTTTTTAGAATTCGTCTGCAGCACCACATCTCAAATGCTTCGACTGTCTTCTGTTCCGGTTTTCCCAAAGTTCATGTTTCACTACCATACAATACTGTGTCCCAAGCGTATATTCTCAGAAATTTTTTTCTCGAATTAGGGCTTACGTTACATACTACACTCCTGGAAATTGAAATAAGAACACCGTGAATTCATTGTCCCAGGAAGGGGAAACTTTATTGACTCATTCCTGGGGTCAGATACATCACATGATCACACTGACAGAACCACAGGCACATAGACACAGGCAACAGAGCATGCACAATGTCGGCACTAGTACAGTGTATATCCACCTTTCGCAGCAATGCAGGCTGCTATTCTCCCATGGAGACGATCGTAGAGATGCTGGATGTAGTCCTGTGGAACGGCTTGCCATGCCATTTCCACCTGGCGCCTCAGTTGGACCAGCGTTCGTGCTGGACGTGCAGACCGCGTGAGACGACGCTTCATCCAGTCCCAAACATGCTCAATGGGGGACAGATCCGGAGATCTTGCTGGCCAGGGTAGTTGACTTACACCTTCTAGAGCACGTTGGGTGGCACGGGATACATGCGAACGTGCATTGTCCTGTTGGAACAGCAAGTTCCCTTGCCGGTCTAGGAATGGTAGAACGATGGGTTCGATGACGGTTTGGATGTACCGTGCACTATTCAGTGTCCCCTCGACGATCACCAGTGGTGTACGGCCAGTGTAGGACATCGCTCCCCACACCATGATGCCGGGTATTGGCCCTGTGTGCCTCGGTCGTATGCAGTCCTGATTGTGGCGCTCACCTGCACGGCGCCAAACACGCATACGACCATCATTGGCACCAAGGCAGAAGCGACTCTCATCGCTGAAGACGACACGTCTCCATTCGTCCCTCCATTCACGCCTGTCGCGACACCACTGGAGGCGGGCTGCACGATGTTGGGGCGTGAGCGGAAGACGGCCTAACGGTGTGCGGGACCGTAGCCCAGTTTCATGGAGACGGTTGCGAATGGTCCTCGCCGATACCCCAGGAGCAACAGTGTCCCTAATTTGCTGGGAAGTGGCGGTGCGGTCCCCTACGGCACTGCGTAGGATCCTACGGTCTTGGCGTGCATCCGTGCGTCGCTGCGGTCCGGTCCCAGGTCGACGGGCACGTGCACCTTCCGCCGACCGCTGGCGACAACATCGATGTACTGTGGAGACCTCACGCCCCACGTGTTGAGCAATTCGGCGGTACGTCCACCCGGCCTCCCGCATGCCCACTATACGCCCTCGCTCAAAGTCCGTCAACTGCACATACGGTTCACGTCCACGCTGTCGCGGCATGCTACCAGTGTTAAAGACTGCGATGGAGCTCCGTATGCCACGGCAAACTGGCTGACACTGACGGCGGCGGTGCACAAATGCTGCGCAGCTAGCGCCATTCGACGGCCAACACCGCGGTTCCTGGTGTGTCCGCTGTGCCGTGCGTGTGGTCATTGCTTGTACAGCCCTCTCGCAGTGTCCGGAGCAAGTATGGTGGGTCTGACACACCGGTGTCAATGTGTTCTTTTTTCCATTTCCAGGAGTGTAGTAGACGTCTCCTGGCCAGCATTCCCCTTTTTTCCAGTGCTAGTCTGCTTTCGATGTTCTCCTTGCTCCGTCCGTCATTGGTTATTTTGCTGCCTAGGTAGCAGAATTCCTTAATTTCATCTACTTCGTGACCATCAACCCTGATGTTAAGTTTCTCACTTTCTCATTTCTGCTACTTCTTATTGCTTTCGTCCGCGCTGCTCCCTCCGTTCGAGTCCTCCCTCGGGCATGGGTGTGTCTGTAGTTCTTAGCGTAATATAGTTTCAGTTAGATTAAGTAGTGTGTAAGCTTAGGGACCAATGACATCAGCAGTTTGGTCCCATTAGATCTTACCACAAATTTCCAATTACTGTAGTCTTTCTTCGATTTACTCTCGATCCATATTCTGCATTCATTAGACTGTTTGTTAAATTCAGCAGATCCCGTAATTCTCCTTTAGTTTTACTCAGGATAGCAATGTCATCAATGAATCTAATCATTGATATTCTTTCACCTTGAATTTTAATCCACTCCTGAACTTTTATTTTATTTTCATCATTGCTTCTTCCATGTACAGATTGAACAGTAGGGGCGAAAAACTACATCCTTGTGTTACGCCCTTTTTAATCCGAGCACTTCGCTCTTGGTCGTCCACTCTTATTATTCCCTCTTGCCTCTTGTACACGTTGTGTATTACCCGTCTCTTCCTATAGCTTAGCCCCATGTTTCTCAGGATTTCGAACACCTTGCACCATCTTACACTGTCGAACGCTTTTTCCAGGTCGACCAATCCTGTGAACGTGTCTTGACCTTTCTTTAGCCTTGTTTCCATTATCAGCCGTAACGTCAGAGTTTCCTCTCTCGTGCATTGACCTTCCTGAAGTCAAACTGATCATCGTCTAACACATCCTCAATTTTCTTTTCCATTCTTCTGTATATTTTTCTTGTCAGCAACTTCGTTGCATGAGCTGTTAAGCTGATTGTGTGATAATTCTCGCACTTGTCAGCTCTTGCAGTTTTCGTAATTGCGTGGATGATATTTTTCCGAAAGTCAGAGGGTATGTGGCCAGACTCATACACTCTACTCACCAACGTGAATAGTCGTTTTTTTTTTTTTTTTTTTTTTTTGCAACTTCCCTGAATGAATGTCAGATGGAATGTTATCTGTCCCTTCTGCCTTATTTGATCTTAAGCCCTCCAAAGCTCTTATTAAACTCTGATTCTAATACTGGATCCCCTATCTCTTCTACATCGACTCCTGTTTCTTCTTCCATCACATCAGACAAATCTTCTCCTCAAAGAGGCCTTCAGTGTGTTCTTTCCACCTATCCGCTCTGTCCGCTGCATTTAGGAGTGAAATTTCTGTTGGACTCTTAATGTTACACCCTTGTTTTGATTTTCCTATATGCTGAGTCAGTTCTTCCGACAGTCATTTCTTTTTCGATTTCTTCACATTTTTCATGCAGCCATTTCGTCTTAGCTTCCCTGTACTTCTTATTTTTTTAATTATTCAGTAATTTGCATTTCTGTATTGCTGAATTTCCCTGAACGTGTTTGTACTTTCTTCTTTCATCGATCAGCTGAAGTATTTCCTCTGTTACCCATGGTTCCTTCGCAGTTACCTTTCATTGTACCTATGTTTTTCTTTCCAATTTCTGTGACCTATTTAGAGATGTCAATTCCTCTTCAACTGTACTGCTTACTGAGCTATTCCTCATTGCTGTACCTACAGCTTTGGAGATCTTCAAGGGTGTCTCGCCATTCCTTAGTACTTCCGAATTCCACTTCTTTGCATACTAAATCTTTCTGACTAATCTCTTAAACTTCAGCCTACTCTTCATCACTACTAAATTACGACCTGAGTCTACATCTGTTCATGGGTAAGCCTTGCTTGCCTTATCGCGTCAAGTGCCCGTAACGCTACAACGGCATTCATTTTCGTAGTGGAGATTGGTCATAATCTTCTGGTTCATCAATATATATGTCAACACGTTTTTTCTACAGTCAGTGAATATTCAGAAGAAACAACCAGAAGAATTATTGCTAAAATTTAATATTTATCATGTTTGTCGAACATCTGCCGAAACAGGGTAAAGAAGCTTTATTGTCTCACGAGCCATTATCTCCGATTATTATGTAACTGCTACCGAGTGCATATTAAAATACAACAACCGACCTCCAATATGTTCCCTTGTTGTTAGCAAGTAATTGATTGTTTGGTTTTAATTCCTCTTAAATTTCGAATGTAGTGCAATGCTTGCACTCAATAATAACATTTTTGACTTTACACATACACTACTGGCCACTAAAATTGCTACACGACGAAGATGACGTGCTACAAGCGAGAAATTTAACCGATAGGAAGAAGATGCTGTGACATGCAAATGATTAGCTTTTCAGAGCATTCACACAAGAATGGCGCCGGTGGTGACACCTCCAAGTGCTGACACGAGGAAAGTTTCCAACCGATTTCTCATACACAAACAGCAGTTGACTGGCGTTGCCTGGTGAAACGTTGTTGTGATGCCTCGTGTAAGGTGGAGAAATGCGTACCATCACGTTTCCGAATTTGATAAAGGTCGGATTGCAGCCTATCGCAGTTGCGGTGTATCGTATCGCGACATTGCTGCTCCCGTTGGTCGGGATCCAATGACTGTTATCAGAATATGGAATTGGTGGGTTCAGGAGGGTAATACGGAACGCTGTGCTGGATCCCAACGGCCTCGTATCACTAGCAGTCGAGATGACAGGCATCTTATCCGCATGGCTGTAACGGATCGAGCAGCCACGTCTCGATCCCTGAGTCAACAGATGGGGACGTTTGCAAGACAACAACTGTCTGCACGAACAGTTCGACGACGTTTGCAGCAGCATGGACTATTCGCCCGGCGGTTAACCTTGACGCTGCATCACAGACAGGAGCGCCTGCGACGGTGTACTCAACGACGAACCTGGGAGCACTAATGGCAAAACGTCATTTTTTCGGATGAATCCAGGTTCTGTTTACAGCATCATGATGGTCGCATCCGTGTTTGGCGACATCGCCGTGAACGCACATTGGAAGAGTGTATTCGTCATCGCCTTACTGGCGTATCACCCGGCGTGAAGGTATGGGGTGCCATTGGTTACACGTCTCGGTCACCTCTTGTTCGTATTCAAGGCACTTTGAACAGTGGCCGTTACATTTCAGATGTGTTACGACCCGTGGTTCTACCCTTCATTCGATCCCTGCGAAACCCTACATTTCAGCAGGATAATGCACGACCGCATGTTGCAGGTCCTGTACTGGTCTTTCTGGATACAGAAAATGTTCGACTGCTGCCAAGGCCACCACATTCTCAAGATCCCTCACGAATTGAAAACGTCTGGTCAACGGTGGCCAAGCAACTGGCTCATCACAATACGCCAGTCACTACTCTTGATGAACTGTGGTATCGTGTAGAAGCTGCATGGGCAGCTGTACCTGCACACGCCATCCAAGCTCTGTTTGACTCAATGCCCAGGCGTATCAAGGCCGTTATTACGGCCCCATGTGGTTGTTCTGGGTACAGATTTCTCAGGATCTATGCACCCAAACTGCGTGAAAATGTAATCACATGTGTAGCTCTAGTGTAATATATTTGTCCAATGAATACCCGTTTATCACCTGCATTTCTTCTTGGTGCAGCAATTGTAATGGCCAGTAGTGTACCTTTATTATTTAGGAAACGTCTTGCCCTATTTTATGTATCCAGTGGTTCTACAGCTGAAGAGCAGGTCATTTACTCTGTCCACACACATTAATGTGACCACCTGTCAAAAGCCTGAATACCTATCTTTTGTAGCGTCGACAGCAGAGAGACGCGGAGGAAGAGAGTCAATGAGCTTCTGGAAGGCCCCGACAATGATGTGGAAGCATGCCGACTCCAGTGCCGCGCCCATCTGCGCCAGGATCCATGGCTCAGTCTAGGTGGGCCCACAAATTCTAGATTGAAATCAGGGGAGTATGGTGGTCAGGGGAGAACGGAAAACTAATGTGGTGCTCTTCGAACGACGTCCGTACCCTATGAGCTGTGTGACACGTTGTATTGTTCTGGTGGTATATGCCATCATACTGAGGAAAAACAAACTGCTCGTAGGGATGGGCATGGTCGCCAAGGATAGATGCATACTTGTGTCGATCCATTTTGCCTTCGGGAATGACGAGATCACCTAGGGAATGTCACGGAAACATTTCCCAGACCATAAGGCGCTCTCGTTGTTTGCTCTCAGACTTTAACATCCTACGTGCCAATGGCTGTCTGCCTGATGAAGCGTAAACGTGATTTATCTCGTAAGGCCACCTGGCGGCGGTGGACGCCCATATGTATCAGCGATCGTTGAGCGGACACTGTTGGTAACCCGTTGGTTCATTTAGGTGGTCAGACGCTCAACAGCTGCACGGCTATTCGCCCGTACACCTCTCCGCAGCCATCGCTCACCCTCGTCATCTATGGTCCATAGTGCACCATAGTTGCCTTGGTGCCGGTTTTAGATAGGGCTGTTTTGCCATGCACGGTATATTTTAATCATGGCACCACTCGAAAATGTTACAAAATTAGCCATTTCGGGAATGCGTCCACCGTTGGCCCGAAAGCCAATGACCATGGCCTTCTGCAACGGCAGATAAATATCTCTGTTTCCGCGCTACGATAATGACTGCACTGTTTTCCGTGCCCCCCCCCCCTTCTCAACCTTAACATATCCACCACTGCTATTGCTGCTGCTGCCGTTTTGTAAGTGGTTACTGCACGTTGATGTCGAATGTAATGTGGTCGTCACATCAACGTGACTGCATCGTGTATTTTAAGGAGTGAATACTGCCGTGACCATGGAACACCAGATGTATGTATATTCCATGAAATTATAGTGTTCCTGTGTTGGTGGTGTGACGAGCAGCTGAATGCGACCATAGACAACACAATGTGTCACGATTTTCTACGATACCACTGACCATAGACGTCATACACATTGAAGAGTTAGCCACAGGACGCAACCACATAGATACAATTTGTGTTATGCCTCGATATGACAACATAATTCTGAAAATAGATTAGCTTCATCAGCAGTTTCACGTTCCATGCAACCTTTTGAATCAGACACCATTCCTGCTGCCTGCATTACGATGTGTTAGACGAGTAATTGTTTAGTGTGTGTGAATGCAAACAATGCAATGTGCCGGTGTTAGTGTTGTGGAGTTGGTATACTGGGGTTGGTGCTGGTGTTGAACAATGGAAACTCGTATGGTCACAAATTTAAATGCCACTGTCTCTCCATTCCCCTTACAAGTCAAACGCTAACGATGTGGATTTCTTATAGTCCCAGGATTCGAATTAGCAGTCTTCGAAAGAAGTACTAACGCCCAAGTTTAAATTACTGATCAGCAGCAGATTTATGTAAAGTTTTTAAAAAAAAATTACCGCTACTAGTCACAAACTTTGTCACCTATTGTATTACTTATTTATTTAGCGACTTGTTTCGAGGTTTAAACCTCATCTTCAGGCTAAATGACATTACAAAAACAACTCTACAATAACGTCATACTGATGTTACATAGTCTTTTCGCAAATGTTGTGGCCATCCTGTGCAAGAAGAGAAAATTTAGTAATAGGCGATGTCACTGTGGAAGCTGGACTGATGTTTGCACGAAAATCTTTTGTAATGGTCACCATTACCAGCCATTTATCTGAAAGAAGCAAATAACTTTCTGTTCATTAACACGGGTCTACATCACTCATTCGAATTTATTTATCAGACTAAATCATTACTTTGTGAGCACATTTGTCTACTTCTGAGAAGTTTGTTAATCTGCATGCACATTACAACTTCAACAATAATAATGAATAGTATTCAGGTGGCAGCCATCCAAAGAAGTATAATATTGTTAACGTATTCAAACATTATCTGCATACTGACATCAGCGTTAAAAATTATTTCGATGAAGGTTTACAGAAATAAAATGGCTCAAAATAGACACAATTAATAATTAATTTAATAATTGCAGCACATATACCTAGTGGTTCATGGTGTGGGTTCCTGTAGTCATGTCCTAGTTCATGAACCACAGACAACGTATGAGTGGCCAAGTAAGTGGTCCCGACAGTCGGGATACCAGTTACTTTGGAATAATACTGGGCATCTCGGACATATTCTGAGTCGAGGTCACCTTTGTGCTCATACGGCAAAGACTACCAAATCCACCGGTTAGTCCCTCAGCCGTTAGGGGTAAAACCCAATGGGACTCGGGGCAAGTAAGGCTAGCAACCTGCTTCCCTGGTACTTCAAATATGATGCTGGCAACAATCAGAGCAAAATGCCTCGGACCTTTGGAGGTGACGGAGTCCCACCTCTAACTGACAAAAAAAAAATGGTTCAAATGGCTCTGAGCACTATGGGACTTAACATCTATGGTCATCAGTCCCCTAGAACTTAGAACTACTTAAACCTAACTAACCTAAGGACAGCAGACAACACCCAGCCATCACGAGGCAGAGAAAATCCCTGACCCCGCCGGGAATCGAACCCGGGAACCCGGGCGTGGGAAGCGAGAACGCTACCGCACGACCACGAGATGCGGGCTCTAATTGACAAACCAGGGACTCCTCAGATACGACTTGGCAAGCAAATGGTAATGAGATGGGGAGCTATTAATATCAATGGGGGCTACTCTGGGAAGAAGGTAGAGCTGGCAGAGGCTGCAAGTAAGATGGGGCTGGACGTTTTAGCTGTTAGTGACATTCGGGTAAGGGGTGAGAAAGAAGAGGAAGTGGGAGAGTACAAGGTCTACCTGTCAGGAGTCAAAACAGGAATAGCACAATGGGGTGTAGGGCTTTACATCAGGAAAGAAATGGAACCCAGCGTAGTTGCAATAAGGTATGTAAACGAACGACTGATGTGGACAGATTTGACAGTGTCTAGCAAGAAAATTAGGATTGTGTCAGTATATTCGCATTGTGAAGGGACAGATCAAGATAAGATGGATAGTTTTTATGAGGCACTCAGTGATGTAGTTCTTAGAGTAAAGGACAAGGACAGTGTTCTGCTCATGGATGATTTTAACGCCAGGATTGGAAATCGGACAGAAGGGTATGAAAAGGTTATGGGTAAATTTGGAGAGGATATGGAGGCCAACAGGAACGGGAAACAACTCTTGGATTTCTGTGCCAGTATGGGCTTAGTAATCACAAACTCCTTTTTTAAACATAAGAACATTCACCGGTATACTTGGGAAGGGAGGGGAACCAGATCTGTCATTGGCTATATAACAACAGATCAGGAATTCAGGAAGGCTGTGAGGGACACACGTGTATTCAGGGGATTCTTTGATGACACTGATCATTATTTAATCTGCAGTGAAATTGGGATTGTGAGGCCGAAAGTGCAGGAGGTCAGGTCCATATGTAGGAGGATAAGAGTGGAGAAACTTCAGGATAAGGAAATCAGGCACAAGTACATAACAGCGATCTCAGAAAGGTACCAGTTAGTTGAATGTAGTCAATTACAGTCATTGGAAAAGGAATGGACAAGGTACAGGGACACAGTACTAGAAGTGGCTAAAGAATGTCTTGGAACAGTAGTGTGTAAAAGTAGGATGAAGCAAACAGCTTGGTGGAATGATACAGTCAAGGCAGCCTGTAAAAGGAAAAAGAAGGCGTATCAAAAATGGTTACATACCAGAACACAGGTATACAGAGAAAGTTATGTTGAAGAAAGAAACAAAGCCAAACAGATAATTGCAGCATCCAAGAAGAAATCGTGGGAAGACTTTGGAAACAGGTTGGAGACTATGGGTCAAGCTGCTGGAAAACCATTCTGGAGTGTAATTAGCAGTCTTCGAAAGGGAGGTAAGAAGGAAATGACAAGTACACTCCTGGAAATTGAAATAAGAACACCGTGAATTCATTGTCCCAGGAAGGGGAAACTTTATTGACACATTCCTGGGGTCAGATACATCACATGATCACACTGACAGAACCACAGGCACATAGACACAGGCAACAGAGCATGCACAATGTCGGCACTAGTACAGTGTATATCCACCTTTCGCAGCAATGCAGGCTGCTATTCTCCCATGGAGACGATCGTAGAGATGCTGGCTGTAGTCCTGTGGAACGGCTTGCCATGCCATTTCCACCTGGCGCCTCAGTTGGACCAGCGTTCGTGCTGGACGTGCAGACCGCGTGAGACGACGCTTAATCCAGTCCCAAACATGCTCAATGGGGGACAGATCCGGAGGTCTTGCTGGCCAGGGTAGTTGACTTACACCTTCTAGAGCACGTTGGGTGGCACGGGATACATGCGGACGTGCATTGTCCTGTTGGAACAGCAAGTTCCCTTGCCGGTCTAGGAATGGTAGAACGATGGGTTCGATGACGGTTTGGATGTACCGTGCACTATTCAGTGTCCCCTCGACGATCACCAGTGGTGTACGGCCAGTGTAGGACATCGCTCCCCACACCATGATGCTGGGTGTTGGCCCTGTGTGCCTCGGTCGTATGCAGTCCTGATTGTGGCGGTCACCTGCACGGCGCCGAACACGCATACGACCATCATTGGCACCAAGGCAGAAGCGACTCTCATCGCTGAAGACGACACGTCTCCATTCGTCCCTCCATTCACGCCTGTCGCGACACCACTGGAGGCGGGCTGCACGATGTTGGGGCGTGAGCGGAAGACGGCCTAACGGTGTGCGGGACCGTAGCTCAGCTTCATGGAGACGGTTGCGAATGTTCCTCGCCGATACCCCAGGAGCAACAGTGTCCCTAATTTGCTGGGAAGTGGCGGTGCGGTCCCCTACGGCACTGCGTAGGATCCTACGGTCTTGGCGTGCATCCGTGCGTCGCTCCGGTCCGGTCCCAGGTCGACGGGCACGTGCACCTTCCGCCGACCACTGGCGACAACATCGATGTACTGTGGAGACCTCACGCCCCACGTGTTGAGCAATTCGGCGGTACGTCCACCCGGCCTCCAGCATGCCCACTATACGCCCTCGCTCAAAGTCCGTCAACTGCACATACGGTTCACGTCCACGCTGTCGCGGCATGCTACCAGTGTTAAAGACTGCGATGGAGCTCCGTATGCCACGGCAAACTGGCTGACACTGACGGCGGCGGTGCACAAATGCTGCGCAGCTAGTGCCATTCGACGGCCAACACCGCGGTTCCTGGTGTGTCCGCTGTGCCGTGCGTGTGATCATTGCTTGTACAGCCCTCTCGCAGTGTCCGGAGCAAGTATGGTGGGTCTGACACACCGGTGTCAATGTGTTCTTTTTTCCATTTCCAGGAGTGTATTTTGGACAGGTCAGGAAAACTGCTGGTGAATCCTGTGGATGCCTTGGGCAGATGGAGGGAATATTTTGAAGAGTTGCTCAATGTAGGTGAAAATGCGATCAGTAATGTTTCAGATTTCGAGGTAGAATGGGATAGGAATGATAATGAAAATACGATCACATTTGAGGAAGTGGAAAAAATGGTCAATAGATTGCAGTGCAATAAAGCGGCTGGGGTGGATGAAATTAAGTCGGAACTCATCAAATACAGTGGAATGTCAGGTCTTAAATGGCTACACAGGATAATTGAAATGGCCTGGGAGTCGGGACAGGTTCCATCAGACTGGACAAAAGCAGTGATCACACCAATCTTTAAACATGGAAACAGAAAAGATCGTAACAACTACAGAGGTATCTCTTTAATCAGCGTTGTGGGTAAAATCTTCTCAGGTATTGTTGAAAGGAAAGTGCGAGTATTAGTTGAGGACAAATTGGATGAAAATCAGTGTGGGTTTAGGCCTCTTAGAGGTTGTCAGGACCAGATCTTTAGCTTACGGCAAATAATGGAGAAGTGTTATGAGTGGAACAGGGAATTGTATCTATGCTTTATAGATCTAGAAAAGGCATATGACCGGGTTCCTAGGAGGAAGTTATTGTCTGTTCTACAAGATTATGGAATAGGAGGCAAACTTTTGCAAGCAATTAAAGGTCTTTACATGGATAGTCAGGCAGCAGTTAGAGTTGACGGTAAATTGAGTTCATGGTTCAGAGTAGTTTCAGGGGTAAGACAAGGCTGCAACCTGTCTCCACTGTTGTTCATATTATTTATGGATCACATGTTGAAAACAATAGACTGGCTGGGTGAGATTAAGATATGTGAACACAAAATAAGCAGTCTTGCATATGCGGATGACTTAGTTGTGATGGCAGATTCGATTGAAAGTTTGCAAAGTAATATTTCAGAGCTAGATCAGAAATGTAAGGACTATGGTATGAAGATTAGCATCTCCAAAACGAAAGTAATGTCAGTGGGAAAGAAATATAAACGGATTGAGTGCCAAATAGGAGGAACAAAGTTAGAACAGGTGGACGGTTTCAAGTACTTAGGATGCATATTCTCACAGGATGGCAACATAGTGAAAGAACTGGAAGCGAGGTGTAGCAAAGCTAATGCAGTGAGCGCTCAGCTACGATCTACTCTCTTCTGCAAGAAGGAAGTCAGTACCAAGACTAAGTTATCTGTGCACCGTTCGATCTTCCGACCAACTTTGTTGTATGGGAGCGAAAGCTGGGTGGATTCAGGTTACCTTATCAACAAGGTTGAGGTTACGGATATGAAAGTAGCTAGGATGATTGCAGGTACTAGTAGATGGGAACAATGGCAGGAGGGTGTCCACAATGAGGAAATCAAAGAAAAACTGGGAATGAACTCTATAGATGTAGCAGTCAGGGCGAACAGGCTTAGATGGTGGGGTCATGTTACACGCATGGGAGAAGCAAGGTTACCCAAGAGACTCATGGATTCAGCAGTAGAGGGTAGGAGGAGTCGGGGCAGACCGAGGAGAAGGTACCTGGATTCGGTTAAGAATGATTTTGAAGTAATAGGTTTAACATCAGAAGAGGCACCAATGTTAGCACTGAATAGGGGATCATGGAGGAACTGTATAAGGGGGGCTATGCTCCAGACTGAACGCTGAAAGGCATAATCAGTCTTAAATGATGATGATGACATATACGATCAACTCAAAGGTCCATATTATTTCGGAGTCATTTAGAGTTCTAGCCTCTAGATGTCGTAGGCGTCTCCTTCCTCACTCTCAGCACCACGCTGTATCGGACACGTCATAAACGGAGAGGGTTTATGCAAAGCAACATGGCTCTTATCTCACAGCAAAAAGTCACAGTACAGATCCTTCATATCCACTGGGAGTACTATCGAATGAGGTGCTGAAGTGGTTAACACATTGGACTCACGTTCGGGAGAAAGTGGTTCAAATTCGCGTCTGGGCATCCAGATTTTGGTTTTGCATGATTTACCTAAATCACTACTGTCAAATGCCCAGATGGTTCCTTTTGAAAAAGGAAAGGCGGATTTCTTTCCAAATCCTAAAAACAATGCCAGTTTGTACTGCGTCTCTTATGACCTTTATGTCGACGAGACGTTAAACACTACTGAATGCTTGCAAGCCCAGTTACGAATAACTTAAACTGAAATTGTTTTATCCATGTTGAATCTTGTGATCTTCGCGGCCTTTAATGGTAGTTGGTGAATGAAGCCACTAGCCACAAATACTTTATAAATGTTTTATTTTAGTGCCATAACCTTTTTCGGGCTATCATGCCCATCTTTAGGTTGCTAATATTTTTAGTTGCACAGATGCATGTCGTCTGCTCACACAGTAAGTTCCAGTAGATAGGGATTTGTTTTTTTGTGGTCCAGCGGTTTTTCAGGTCGATGTATATGTTTTCGAATTCCACACAGTACACAAACTGTAAATAAAGACCTGTGGCACACACTACGGTCGCAGGTTCGAATCCTGCCTCGGGCATGGATGTGTGTGATGGCCTTAGGTTAGTTAGTTTTTAGGTGTTCTAAGTTCTAGGTGACTGATGACCTCAGATGTTAAGTCCCATAGTGCTCAGAGCCATTTGAACCATTTGAACTGTGGCACACTTCGTAATATACTTAATGTCAGTATTGAGTATCACACATGTACTATACACAAAGCATTGCAAACAAAAACATCAAAAGTGTAGCACTTCAACACTGACTTCAAAAATGTTATGAAGTATAGCACACATATTTATTTAAGTAAGTGTGCTATGCGAATTCAACAACATATACATCGACCTGGAAAACCGCATAGACCACAACAAAACACACTGCCATCTACTGGAAGTTATTGTGAGAGCGGACGACATGCTCTTGATCAAAACATCTGTGTACTAAAAATATTAGCCATCTGAAAGTGGGTATGGTAGCACGAAACCGGTTGTCGCACTAAAATAAAACATTTAAAAAGTGTTTGTGACTGGCTGTATCATTCACCAACAGTTTAAACTGATGATTCACTAGGAGCTGGAAGCTGCAGAGCGGTCCGATTTGGACTGATACAAACCTGTAGAGGAGGTCGTCGAGGCGAGAGTACAGCTGCCTTCGATCCCTGCGGTGACGCCGCCACTTGTCTTTCCTCCTGCTCTTCTTCTTTTCTTTCTTCTTGAGCTTCTTCTTGTGGAGGAACAGGTCTGCCTCGCTGGGCAGCTGAAGGGACGTGTCTACGGACTGAATGCACACCCAGTCGCTGAGAACGTCAGGTACCAGTCGCGTGTTCTGGTTGACCTCGACCTGAAGACACCATCACGTTTCACATTAGCTCATAATACTCGTATATTCTGTAGTCAAAGTGAAATTGATAGATTCTTCCCTCTCAGAGTCATTCACATACGTTTAATGAGCCAAAACATTATGATCACCGCCCACTGCGGGACAGAAAGCCACCTGGTGGCGTTGTAGGAGCGTGAACGACGAAATGGGACACAAACGGGAATATCCATTGCCGTAAGTTACTTTGTGAAAGGGCAGGTTATCATGACCCAGTGCATGTAGACGAGCATCTCGGAAAGGCTTTTCGTGTGCTACTACGGGAAGTGGTTAAGGTACAGTGGAACAACGAGCGGGGGACAAGGCATAGGACGTCCATGCCTCATCACAGAACGTGGTTGGAGATTTGCACGCTGTCTAAAGGAGGGTATGCGATATTCTGTGCAAACCTGGCAAGAGGGTACAATCCGGTCCGGGCACAAGTGTTTCAGAACACATCGTTCAGTGCACGCTCTTGAACATTGGCCTTAGCAGCATACAGCCGCTACGTGACGATCCATTGACGTCATCAGCTACAATCGCATCATCGAGACTGTGCATTCGATCAATGGAATCGTGTAGACTAGTCGGAGGAATAGATTGCCTTGTTACGCTAGGTCGATTGTCATGTCCATACATGCGCTACCGATGCAAGCCTTTGGAATCGGTATTATGCTAAGGAGACATTTGAATGGGCTTCCGTGGGATGGGACCTACATTAGTAATCGAAAGCAACATCACAGCTGCAGTATACCTGAACATAACTGCGGACATCCTGCATCGCTTCTCGCTTAATGTCTTCCCTGACTGCGATGGCATCTCCCAGAAGGATAGCTGTTCATTTCACAAGTCAGACTTGTGCTATAGTTGTTTGAAGAGCGTGAAGATGATGTCTTGTCCATCAAATTCGACTGATCTGAGCCCGACGGAACCCATCTGGGATGCTGTCAGTTGCCAGTTCCGCGTTCGGAAACCACCGTCCCTTAATTTACGGAAATCGCATATTGGGCCTAGATATCTGGTGCCACATACCTCTGGAAACCTACCAAAGGGTTATCGAATCGATGTCACACGGGATCGCCGCTGTGTTTCGTTCCATAGGTGGAAAAACATGCTTTTAACCAGGTGGTCATTAAGTTTCGCCTTTGCAAAGACAGACATAATGCCTGCAGGGATTCCGCAATCACTTTTTATACAATGTTACTTATAATCCATCTTGATTGCAAAAATGTTTATTCACATGACCGGTTTCGGTTCCCCTAGAACCATCTTCAGATCTCCAATTTCGGTTACAGGAGTAACCCGTCCACACTCAGGAACCTTCACATGCTGCGTCACATTCAACGCAGCATTTCGGTTACAGGAGTAACCCGTCCACACTCAGCAACCTTCACATGCTGCGTCACATTCAACGCTGCATGTGAAGGTTGCTGAGTGTAGACGGGTTACTCCTGTAACCGAAATTGCAGATCTGAAGATGGTTCTAGAGGAACCGAAACCGGTCCTGTGAATAAACATTTTTGCAATCTACATCTACATCTACATCTATACTCCGCGAGCCACCTTACGGTGTGTGGCGGAGGGTACTTATTGTACCACTATCTGATCCCCCCTTCCCTGTTCCATTCACGAATTGTGCGTGGGAAGAACGACTGCTTGTAAGTCTCCGTATTTGCTCTAATTTCTCGGATCTTTTCGTTGTGATCATTACGCGAGATATATGTGGGCGGTAGTAATATGTTGCCCATCTCTTCCCGGAATGTGCTCTCTCGTAATTTCGATAATAAACCTCTCCGTATTGCGTAACGCCTTTCTTGAAGTGTCCGCCACTGGAGCTTGTTCAGCATCTCCGTAACGCTCTCGCGCTGACTAAATGTCCCCATGACGAATCGCGCTGCTTTTCGCTGGATCATGTCTATCTCTTCTATTAATCCAACCTGGTAAGGGTCCCATACTGATGAGCAATACTCAAGAATCGGACGAACAAGCGTTTTGTAAGCTACTTCTTTCGTCGATGAGTCACATTTTCTTTGAATTCTTCCTATGAATCTCAACCAGGCGCCTGCTTTTCCCACTATTTGTTTTATGTGATCATTCCACTTCAGATCGCTCCGGATAGTAACTCCTAAGTATTTTACGGTCGTTACCGCTTCCAATGATTTACCACCTATGGCATATTCGTACTGGAATGGATTTCTGCCCCTATGTATGCGCATTATATTACATTTATCTACGTTTAGGGAAAGCTGCCAGCTGTCGCACCATGCATTAATCCTCTGCAGGTCTTCCTGGAGTACGTACGAGTCTTCTGATGTTGCTACTTTCTTGTAGACAACCGTGTCATCTGCAAATAGCCTCACGGAGCTACCGATGTTGTCAACTAAGTCATTTATGTATATTGTAAACAATAAAGGTCCTATCACGCTTCCTTGCGGTACTCCCGAAATTACCTCTACATCTGCAGATTTTGAACCGTTAAGAATGACATGTTGTGTTCTTTCTTCTAGGAAATCCTGAATCCAATCACAAACCTGGTCCGATATTCCGTAAGCTCGTATTTTTTTCACTAAACGTAAGTGCGGAACCGTATCAAATGCCTTCCTGAAGTCCAGGAATACGGCATCAATCTTCTCGCCAGTGTCTACGGCACTGTGAATTTCTTGGGCAAATAGGGCGAGCTGAGTTTCACATGATCTCTGTTTGCGGAATCCATGTTGGTTATGATGAAGGAGATTTGTATTATCTAAGAACGTCATAATACGAGAACACAAAACATGTTCCATTATTCTACAACAGATTGACGTAAGCGAAATAGGCCTATAATTATTCGCATCTGATTTATGACCCTTCTTGAAAATGGGAACGACCTGCGCTTTCTTCCAGTCGCTAGGTACTTTACGTTCTTACAGCGATCTACGATAAATTGCTGATAGAAAGGGGGCAAGTTCTTTAGCATAATCACTGTAGAATCTTAAGGGTATCTCGTCTGGTCCGGATGCTTTTCCGCTACTAAGTGATAGCAGTTGTTTTTCGCCCCCTTGGGCGAAACGATAAAATACCTGACGGCTTACCAGAGAGGACATTATCATCGTTGATAAAGAACGTCCGTCCTCAGAGACCAAAAACAGGAAAAGTTAACGTAATATTGGTAAACTGCAGGAGTATCCAGGGCAAGGTTCCTGAATTAGTATCTCTTATTGAAGGAAATAGTGCGCATATAGTATTAGGAACGGAAAGTTGGATAAAACCGGAAGTGAACAGTAACGAAATCCTAGACACAGAATGGAATATATACCGCAAGGATAGGATAAACGCCAATGGTGGAGGAGTATTTATAGCAGTAAAGAATTCAATAATATCCAGTGAAGTTATTAGCGAATGCGAATGTGAAATAATCTGCGTTAAGCTAAGTATCAAAGGTGGGTCAGATATGATAGTCGGATGCTTCTATAGACCACCTTCATCAGCAACCGTAGTAGACGGATTATAAATAACGTTGTAAGTTTCGGCTCATCAGTGTACAACAGAGCGCTTTCCAGAGGACCGGAATCCATTCTCCGTCTGGCTGTCGAAATTTAGCCCCTCCGTGGTTGAACTTCATGAGTTATGGTGATGACAGGGAGGGTTTGTTTGACCTAGATACTTGCATTCCCTTCCTATTTTCTACCCAAGCTTATGCCTGATGTCTTCACCATCGGACGTTTCTACAGTTAGACTACAAACATTAATAAAAATAGAAACGGTCCTTCTCCAACCGTATTTTTAAATAAACTAACGGGTGGTATTTCGGCATGGAAAGAAAAGCAGTGGCCATGAATTTGTAGCATGTTGATACAGTCATTCACACAGCAACACAAGAAGCTTAAAACCTGCTCTACTACCTTTTGCAGGCTATATCACAGAAAACGTCTTGGGTGCAAGACCAATTATCACAAAAAAAGGAGCAGATATCACACCATCCTACTGCGAGACGAATTAATAACAATACATTGTTATATCCAGTGACAGCACAACAACAAATAGTGTCAGACTGTTAGATACAATAACCAACATCTTGAGAACAAAAAATTTATTTCACATAATGTGTTAACAAAACTATTCAGCTATCGACTATAATACATAGCAACAATAGCTGTGTTACTCTAAAACAAACGAACAATAATGAGATGTAGAATATAACCTACAAAAAGTTTGATTCACGCCGTGTGGGGTAACAGGGAGACCAATTTGTTAGAAATTACAAACCACTGAAATTTGTTTTTGCCACTGTAGAAAGTTTTGGATTAAAAAAATAATAAAAAAATTTATGACTTAAATACGAATTCAGTCATTGATCCAGAATGTACAGGAAGGTATTGGACGAGATATTCAGAAAAATAAAAAATCCAGTGTAACATTATTCTTCTCAGATAATTGCTATAGTATTATCTCCTTTAAGAAATGTGGTAATCAGTTAACTAAAATAGTATACGGAGAACATGGCAGAAGCTAAAGCAGAATGAAAGGGCTAAAAATTCAACGTTTAATCCCTCGATTAAAAATTCAGTGTTAAAGAATTGTGCAACGTAAATACATGCGAAAGTTTTCCACTATCTTCCTAACGTAAGTCTGTCTTTTCATCTCTCCACGATATGAGTGCCTACTCGATAATCAGTTTTACAAGCACTAATGTTTATCTGTGCCGATACTATTTTTTCCTCCTAATCGTTTTTATTTCTGAAAAACAGTTTTCATAACGTCCACTCCAGGCTTATCGTGTCCCTCCTCAATCAGTTTCTTGACAGCCTGCTGTAACTCCACGTTTCAATTAATTCTTTAACATCCTTCAGTTGTTTACATTACAGACTCATAAAGAGCTGTCCCGAGTGAGAAGAGCTTCTGAATGGTCTGCTCGGTTCTGTCAGTATTTTGTTGTAAGAAATCTGCTTCTGACGTCTTCTATACCTCAGCCATCTTATGCAGTATTGTTCCAGTATAAATATTTTTGAACTTCACCTGCTGATATCGACGGCAAGCGCTCGCTATTTTCCTTAATACTAATCTAACTGCTATCGAAAAGAACGACTGCACTGTTGACAAGTCTTAGCACTGTAATGTGTGTTCCTCTAGCACATGCAGTCCTATTAACTTTTTTCAGCACATTTTCACTATACAAGCTGAACAGCAATGACAATAAACGATGAAAATGTACATTGAGGTATTTTCCATCTTTGCAACTAAATGAAAGGCAGTTTGTTTTTGCCATCGCGTTTCCCTTCTTTTATTTATGAAGCATCTTCAACAGCCTATAATACACCTTTGAATAAAAGTATTGTGTGGCAGTTAGAAGTATGGTACATGTTCCGTTACCTCATTTTATTCACTTGTTTTTAAAGTTAGAAAGACCTCCACAGCACAAGTTTTGTGAGGTGTAATTCCCGTTAGACGTAACTTATGATTTCCAATGTTGCTAGTTCACGTATGTGGTCCAGGAGATGCGTTTACTCGGTCCCAAAACGCCAGATGGCTGATTTCCGTCGTTTTTTCACCCATTTTATCACGACACTTCACGTGCACTTTTCATTTTGTGCTGAGCATCTGTGTGCTCACAGTGTGATGTGCTACCAACTACCGCTGTGTGGTTATGTTTCTTTTACTGTTTTTGTTGTATGTGTGGTTTGATATTTTTTCAAAAATGGTTCAAATGACTCTGAGCAATATGCGACTTAACTTCTGAGGTCATTAGTCGCCTAGAACATAGAACTAATTAAACCTAACTAACCTAAGGACATCACACACATCCATGCCCGAGGCAGGATTCCAACCTGCGACCGTAGCGGTCGCTCGGCTCCAGACTGTAGCGCTTAGAACCGCACGACCACTCCGGCCGGCAAGAGATATTTTTTCGTTCTGGATGTGTATACATGTGTGTGTTTGCGGATGTGTCTGGTTATATGTGAAAGTGTTATTCGTTGTGTTTTTTCTGAGTCCCTCTGTGTATTCTGTATTGTATGGATCTGTTATTATCCATGTGAGTGGTTTCTTTTACTGATTGTGTGTGTGTGTGTGTGTGTGTGTTTTGCACTCCATTCTGATTCACTATGCACGCCTTTCATATTTTATTCTTCTTGTGTTCAAACTTTTTGCCACCAGTCTCTTACATTTGCAGTTGAATGCCTACATGGATAGGTAAGTTTTTATGTTAGAATCACTCTGATTACTGAGGGAGGATGGATGAAGTCAATTCAATGACCGTTGTTTTGGGGGGGGGGGGGGGGGGTGAGCACGGGGGACCAGTTTGAATGCTAGGCGGTAGCCAACGTTGTCTCTCTTCTTAGTCTCCCAAGCTGTCGTTCCAATCCTGAAATTACACTTCTTCTCCTCTTTTAACGCCGCAAAGTAGCCTCCGTGAGAACTCCGGGATCTTTGATTGGATGATGTAGGAGCGCGTCAGGATTCGCTACGTAACGCCCCCAGCTCCCCTCTGGAGACAAGGAATCTTCGGTGAGTTCTAGTTTGTTGCTGCTCGTGGGTGGAGGCGCAATGTCTTGGTGCCGCATCGGCTTCGTTGGTTACAATATCGTAAGTGAGTTAGGAAATCGTTCACTTAGAGCGCGTTTGTGGTATTCGTTTTCTTACGATGTTTATCCCGCAAATCTACGGATTTCTTTGTCATGCTGGGTTTGGTGTCCGACCACTGTCCATTAGACGCGAGAAGACCATTTAGTTCATATTATGGTAAAGATTCTCACTCTCAATGTCACAGTTGCGCCTCTTGCATTATATACACTGCAGAGCCAAAGTAACTGGTACACCTGTGTAGGGCTCCCGCGAGCACGCAGAAGTACCGCAACACAACGTGGCATGGACAGGACTAATGTCTGAAGTAGTGCTGCAGAGAAACCATGAATCCTGAAGGGCTGTCCTTAAATCCGTAAGTGTACGAGGGGGGTGGAGACCTCCTCTGAGCACGTTGCAAGGCATCCCAGATATGCTCAATAATGTTTATGTCTGGAGAGTCTGGTGGCCAGCGGAAGTGTTTAAGCTCAGAAGAGTGTTCCTGGAGTAGCTATGCAGCAATTCCGGTCGTGTGGAGTGTCACATTGTCCTGCTGGAATTGTCAAACTCCTTTGGAATGCACAATGGACATGAATGGATGCAGGTGATCAGACAGGGTGCTTACGTACGTGTCACGTGTCATAGTCGTATCTAGACGTATCAGGTGTCCCATATCACTCCAGCTGCACTCACTCCACACCATTACAGATCCACCACCAACTTGAACAGTACTCTACTGACATGCAGGTTCCACAGACTCATGAGGTTGTCTCCATACCCGTACATGTCCATCCGCTCAGTACAATTTGAAACGAGACTCGTCCGTCCAGGATATATGTTTCCAGTCATCAGCAGTCATCAAGGGAACAGGAGGTGGGCCTTTGACTCCGAAAGCCCTTATCGATGATGTTTCGTTGAATCGTTCGCACGCGGACACTTGTTGATGACCCAGCACTGAAATCTGCAGCAGTTTGCGGAAGTATTGCACTTCTGTCACGTGGAATGATTCTCTTCAGTCGTCGGCAGCAGCGATGTCAGAGATTAAAAGCTTTACCGGATTCGTGATATTGACGGTACACTCTGGAAATGGTCGTACGGGAAAATCCCTACTTCTTCGCTACCTAGGAGATGCTGTGTTCTATATCTCGGTCGCCGACTGTAACACCACGTTCAAACTCACTTAAATCTTGATAACTGGTCATTGTAGCAGCAGTAACCGATCTAACAACTGCGGCAAACACGTGTTGTCTTATAAAGACGTTGCTGACGGCAGCGCCGTATTCTGCCTCTTTACATATCTCTGTATTTCAATACGCATGACTATACCAGTTTCTTTGACGCTTCAGTGTATATACGATTGTGGAATTAACTTTAAACTGCAGCCTTTGTGAAATGAGCTTGGTCCTTTATGCTAGACCATCTGACCATGTGGCGACTGCCTGGCTTTACTTTAGGATGAAGGTTCGTATCCATGGTAATTTGACCCTCTTTGCTTAGACGAAAGCTATTACCATGGACATTGATGATTTGATTCCCGGACAAGAGGACACTTTGGCGTGTTCCTATCCTAGTACTAAGCATTTGTTCTGTTTAGTTCACAATAGTGGTGGAGGCGTGCTGATAATTTCATTCTCTTGTTAAGAAGTAACATAACTTTCAGTCAGGACGATCAGGTTCCTCGTTTTTGTGCCCGCCATCATTTTGTTTTCTCGTCTTTGCTGGACCAAATCCCTCGCACCCTTCCCCCTATAAGGCCATGTTTAACTCTATCAGAGACAGTAAGAATAATGAGGAGATTTCATTTCTATCCTTTTGTTAATAAAGACGCAATGTTGATGTCAATCCACCGTTTTTCATTCACTAGAAATTCACCTCCTCACATAAGAATAGTTTTCAAGTCACCTATAAAATCATTCTGATTAGGAAGGTAAGTAATTAATAAACACATTATGTGGGTGGCCTCCTCAAAGTCGAGCCATTGCACTTGCGGTACCACTAATAGTCAAAGCAGAATCTTCCCCTTTAGACAAAGGAAGAGGTCACCAATAAAATTCCACTCGATGTGGTGAAAGTAGTATTCTGAATATGTGGTAATGAGTGTTAGCGTTACTGAGTTGGGAACATTTTTACAGAAGTCGTATTCCATAGTTAGATGCGTATGACCAAAGTACTATCCAAAAGAACTTTGTCCATTCGATTAGTGTATTACAAGATCTCTTTATCAGTTCCAATAAGAATGAGAAAGCAAGGCACCGCTTTTAGTGTGTTTTGTTATGTATGTATGTTATACTTGAGTTGATCCTTGCCTCTGTGTGTACGTGTGTGTGTGTGTGTGTGTGTGTGAGAGAGAGAGAGAGAGAGAGAGAGAGAGAGAGAGAGACGAGAAGAAGGAGGATTAATTAATTATTAATTATTTATTGTCATTATGTTTCACATTTCTGTTTGTTATTGTTTCAGTAACTAACATGATCAGTGAGTCATTGCTTCTATCGATTCGGCGATTGATTACTTTCGTTTTCTTTGAGTGTGAGCTCAATTGCAGCGTGGGCTCGTCGTTTCTGAGTTTTTTGTTTCGTACAAGCACTTGGTTATTGCGGATACTCAAGAGACATCGACGTTTTTATAATGTGCCTTTTCTCTTAAGTTTTCCAAGATTTTATTCCACTTATGTTCCCAACTGTTCTAGAATGACGGTAGACTGGATTCTGTCAGTTATAATTCTAGTAAGAAATTCACAAGCCAAAGATGTCAGAACTATTGACCAGAAGTTCTCGCGTTGACCTTTCATCGTTTGTGTGACACTGCGTTAGCTGATTGATACCTTTCACACATCAAACCGAATAATCTAGTTTGATTGTATTTATCCTGTCCTTAAATAAAATTAAATTTCCAGGCTTGCATTAGTCCTCTAAAGGTCATAATGCACATTCGCTGGTAATTTTTGACTCATTTCTTGCCGACCATTTCGTGTGCTAGTCTTTGGGCACTTGGTAATTGGTATGAATGTCAATTATTTAACATTCTTCTTTGCTGGATTTTTTTCGCAGGACTTCTTTCTTCACATTACACAAGAATTCTATTGCAATGCTTAACTGCTGGCTGATGATTGGAGGACGTGATTTGTTTCAATTTCATTTTGCTAATTTTGCGTCATTCACGAATCGCAACGGGTGCATCATAACAACAATCTGCAGCAAAGGAAAAGTTTCACAACTTATTTACAATGACAATTTTTCAGTTTTTGTCCGCTTTCGATTTGAACTGGCGGATGCTATTAATTATTAGTTCGTTGGACTGCTGATGCTACCATGTCAGACGAATTGGGGAAGACAAGTAGAACATAAATCACCCAGGGGAAACTTTTCGCAGCCTGATGTGCTATCACAGTTGAAGAGAAGGTGGAGGGGGGGAGGGAGGGGGGGGGGGGGGAAGAAGGGCCGTCACGTCGCGCCGCGTTATTCCAGCCGTTCCCCGCAGACGAGTTTGTCGATACTTTGTCTCTCCGCGCTCTGTTAAGCTTGCGAGAGAGCTTAGGGCACGTCGGGTCGGCCCACCCACACAGGAGACGAGTAAACCGCACAGCGGACGGCATCTGCCCCATATTTACTGTGGGGAAAGCGCGCAGCGGTGAAGGAAACTAATCGAAGTACACATGTGATAAATATAAAATTGTAGCGGCAGAGCAGCCTGTCAGTTTCATGTGTTGTGCTCAGCTTCTCTACGTCATTAACGTATATTGTAATGTAACATACCTAGGAAAACGTACTGAAGCATTTAATACCACATTAAACATAAAACGCGAGCCAGATTTTGTTACGTTCGTAAATACTCAAACTTGTCACTTCATTCATTCATTTATGTTAAACGATGATCATTATGTCATTCTTGAATCCAAAAAATATTATTGTTACACAGTTACGTAAAAGTTCTATTTCTTTGCTATGTAAATACAGTCATATTTTCATTTTTTACGTAGTTTCAAACAAGAACAAACACATTTCATGGATTGATTGGCGACTCCATGTTGTCTTGTGCACTACGACCAGATAACAGGTATACTTGAAAAAAGAGACAGCATTGGTCGTATATTTTTTACTATCGCAAAATCGATTTTCTGTCACTGAGTGACCATCTTTAGTGCTATATTGTATAACTTAAATTAGGATGCACTGTTGTCACTAAGCTTACGGCAATCACATAGACTATGTGATTGCCGTAAGCTTAGTGACAACAGTGCATCCTAATTTAAGTTATACAATATAGCACTGAAGATGGTCACTCAGTGACAGAAAATCGATTTTGCGATAGTAAAAAATATACGACCAATGCTGTCTCTTTTTTCAAGTATACATTTCATGGATATAACCAATGCTGAATGATGCCATAAATGTTATCAACGTAATTGAACCACTAATTACATGTTAGACCAAAATTTTGTAATTTCCAATAATTAAAAATATGTGTATAGTATATGTGAAACTAAGATGTTTCACATTTTGAATTTCAGAGCAACAAACCTGTTTCCACAGTCTGTTATGTACGCCATAGTACATCTCGACGGTATCGTTATTATAATTTTATGGAAATTGTAGTATTATAAGTAAGAGGATTGGTTTTGATTGCAACAACTATATTTATAGACCCGTGGCTGCTTTCACCAAACTAATTCCATTCTGAGTTCAGATGAGGCATAGTAGCCAATTAGCCCAATAGAGATAGCTCAAGAAAAGGGGCTGCAATGTAACGGATTAACATTGATATTCAGGTATATTCCACATATCTCAGTGGTTTCGGCTTAATAACTTTTTTGGTGCAGTTTTGCGCAAAGTGTGTAGTAATCAGTGTTTCAGTGAACTGAATTTCCTTCAGTAACCAATATCCACACAAAATATCTGTAATTACTTCCAATAGACGTCGAGAAAGGTTGCGTTAACAGTTTTAGTGAAAGTGGACTCAAAAGCGAAAATACCTTCCTGAGTCACAAATAGCATACCTGAACGTAACATCATTTTTAAGAAGTACTTCCAATAAACGTCGCGAAAGGTTGCGGTAACAGTTTTAGTGAAAGTGGACTCAAAAGAGGAAATACCTTCCTGAGTCACAAATAGCATACCTGAACGTAAAATCATCTTTAAGAAGTTATTTATGCCATATATACATGTAGTTCATGAGATTCACGTAATTTCTAGGAAAGAAGTATTTTTCAAAAAGAAAAATTTAGATTTTCAACACTTTTACATATACTTGTGTTTCAACGAAATGAAATTTAAAAATGGGTATGATTTCATTTTCATTGTTGTCCCATTGTTGATATGAGTTCCCCTTCTTCCCTTGCTTTCTCCCTCTCCAAAATTCACCCTTCCAATGGACAGCCTATGAGGTTTTGGAAAACTTCAGTCAGTTACTGTTTAACTGATTTGAGCGCAAGTTTTGTGCTGTTTTTTAGTACTTGCCCGTCCGTTCCAAACGCCGAATTCACAACGAGCTGTGTGCTGCATCCGTGCTGAAGTCTGAGTAAGGGTTAAATGTCATTAGTCAAACAGGAAGATGTAAATAGGGTAGTTGAGACGAGTGCAAATGTAAACTTTCTAAATAACGTGAACGGAGTCCACGTTCATTCTTCAACCCAAGTGAGACATAATACTGACAAGCTAACAGCAGCTTACCTCCGAAGAGTGGTTTCCCAGTCTGCATAATGATCGTCTCTTAGGTTGTTGAATGGAGATGTTTTCAAGTGTGTGAACAAAGTACCTACGGATTTTGTGGAGAAACGGAGAAAATTCCTTTCAGCTAGACGTGATCGAAAATTTTTTGTGGAAAATTGTCCGTGGAAGAATCAAATTCAAATGTCTCCAAGCCTATGGGACTTAACATCTGAGGTCCTCAGTCCCCTAGACTTAGAACTACTTAAACGTAACTAACCTAAGGACATCACACACATCCATGCCCGAGGCAGGATTCGAACCTGTGACCGTAGCAGCCACGTGTTTGTTCCGGACTGAAGCGCCTAGAACCGCTCGACCATAGCGGCCTGTGTGAAGGAATCAATTCAGAAGATTGTCAGTGGACGAGGAAACTAATAGGCACAGGAAATACATCATACATTTCCTCTCTACGTGAGGGAACTGACTTAGTCGCAGCTGATGCACCATACCATTTATCAAGCTACAACGAATTGTACAGTAGAGTAGCTACTGGAATGAAACTAGAGCACCGCCTAGCGAGTGACGTCGATGAAACCATGGATTTCATTTCCTCCCGTTTGTAACAGAATTCTGACGATCTCATGTTTCCATCTGAAGACTCGATTGAGCAGACTGAACGGAAATTCCGTCCGGACATCACAATCATAAAAGCAAGACTTCGAAAACCTTGTGGAGATGATGCATTGTTTGCTGACTTGCATTGCCAGAAACCAGGTTTGTGTTTCAAAAAGAGTGGTTACAAATTTGATAGTGATAGCTTGTACAGCAGAAGGAAAAGTAACTTGGAACATGACCGTTTTCGAATCCTTAAGGCTGCAACTGACTCAGTGTAAAAAACATGCATTGTCAAATTAATGCAGCAGCGTGTATATACTTCCTTCAGACTGTGTAGTTTGTGATACCGTTTTCTTTACTTTTTTTCATTGAAAATGGGGTTGCAGTACCACTCCGTTCTGTATGGACAGCGGAAAACCAAATATTTGCACCGCACTTGAGAGTGATGCTTCAAAGATCCAGCTGCAAAAAAAGAGAAGATAGTGGAAGCAATTTCATTATGGCATTGTATTGTGGTGTCTCGAACACCTCTATAGATGAATTGCGATATCTTTGCTTTTCTGTAACTGCTACAAACATTAAATTAGATTTGGGACGCCTACTTCCATCATGGATGCCGTTAAATATCATGGATAGAGAACTAACCTGCGAGTTCAAAAATAGGTGGAGTGTGAAAAAAACGCCCTCAAGTAGAGTTGGAAGAAGGTTATTTGTGGTCTAGCTCCAGTGCCAATGAAACCAGCTCCACAGGCATTCCTGAACATGTTTTGATGCCAATGCAAAAAGACTTGCGACAACATATGCATTGCAAAAAAGCAGGACTTCTGTTGTATGTGTTCATAGTGGATTATAATCACACGGCAATAAACCACAGGCTGAATTCAACATGGAAGATGACGACTTAGATGATACGCCGCCTATTGGTGGAAGAGATGAATTGTACACATCTACCACGTCTGAATCAAAGCAACATAAACTGATGAATTCTAACTTAAAATTTTGTGTATATCAATAAAATAAAATTTATGATCTATTTTTAAATTTTATTTTCTTGAAATATAAGTATACGTAAAAGTGTTGAAAATTTGTATTTTTCAAAGAAAGTTTATTTTCAAAGAATGTTTATCCCCCAGAAATTATGTGATTCTCATGGAATACATGTATATAATACATACATAATGACTTAAAGATGATATTGCATTCAGAAATACCATTTTTGACTGAGGGTGGGATTTTCAGTTTCGAGTCAAATTTCAATAAAAGTGTTCAAAAATGGCTCTGAGCACTATGGGACTTAACATCTGAGGTCATCAGTCCCCTAGAACTTAGAACTACTTAAACCTGACTAATCTAAGGACATCACACACTCCATGTCCGAGGCAGGATTCGAACCTGCGACCGCAGCGGTCACACGGTTCCAGACTGAAGCGCCTACAACCTCTCGGCCACAGCGGCCGGCCAATAAAATCGTTAATGCAACATTTCTCGGCGTCTGTAGCGAGTAATTACAAATAATTTGTATGAATCATGAGTCCTTTGCAACACTGGTCATTATGCATTGTATACAAAATTACACTAAAGATTTTATTAAGACGACAACGCTGACATATTGTAAGTAGGCTGTTTATGTTTTCTTATTGGCAACGTTACGTAGCGCTCTGTATGAAAATCAAAGGCTGTGCTGTGTGCAGTCTATGGCTAGTTTGCATTGTTGTGTGCCATTGTAGTGTTGGGTAGCGGCAGCTGGATGTGAACAGCGCGTAGCGTTGCGCAGTTGGAGGTGAGCCGCCAGCAGTGGTGGATGTGAGGAGAGAAATGGCGGAGATTTGAAATTTGTAAGGCTGGATGGCATGAACTGCTGTATATATTATGACTTTTGATGACTATTAAGGTAAATACATTGTTTGTTCTCTATTAAAATCTTTCATTTGCTAACTATGCCTATCAGTAGTTAGTGCCTTCAGTAGTTTGAATCTTTTATTTAGCTGGCAGTAGTGGCGCTCGCTGTATTGCAGTAGTTCGATTAACGAAGATTTTTGGTGAGGTAAGTGATTTGTGAAAGGTATAGGTTAATGTTAGTCAGGGCCATTCTTTTGTAGGGGTTTCTGAAAGTCAGATTGCGTTGCGCTAAAAACATTGTGTGTCAGTGTAAGCACAGTCCTGTATAATTGTTCAAAGGGGACGTTTCAATATCTAAAGTTTCGCGATTTCTTAACTTTTAGCGCTTTTTCACAGCCCCATAGCTCAGGAGTGTTCCGAATTTCCCGCCACGTTATATATGAAGCCAGCAGGAAATTTAACATTCTTTAAAATTTATACGGAAGTATTTTTGCCTAAGACACACTGGAAGCGAGTTGTTGAGGAAAAACTGAAAAAAAAATGCCGTCTCCTACCTTTTCTTCAAGATGGCAAATAACACTCAAATGGGAGGTCTAAAACTTGAAATTTTCACAATAGGGGCAATACATACAACGCTCCTGAAATCAAAATTACTCCACCTTTAGCAATATAAAACGCTACCTCTACTGGATTAATTCGGAATCGCCGAGCTCCAGCGTCGTAGCGAGCCGCACAGCATGTGTCTGTCAGTGCTACTGCCTCGGTGGTGTGCCTCCACCTGTAAAACATTGTCCCCGCAGCCAACATTACAGGGGAGGTTGCGCTGAACTCTACCGTCGCTTTTGATGGCATGCAGCAGGGGAGACCTCCAGGATCTTAGATGTCCATTGTGGTGTCACCGCCAGACACCACACTTGCTAGGTGGTAGCTTTAAATCGGCCGCGGTCCATTAGTACATGTCGGACCCGCGTGTCGCCACTGTCAGTAATTGTAGACCAAGCGCCACCACACGGCAGGTCTAGAGAGACGTACTAGCACTCGCCCCAGTTGCACTACGACTTTGCTAGCGACTACACTGACGAAGCCTTTCTCTCATTTGCCGAGAGATAGTTAGAATAGCCTTCAGCTAAGTCCATGGCTACGACCTAGCAAGGCGCCATTAGCCTTTCAGTGCTCGTATTTAAAGACTCTCAATTGTATCGTCAAGACCGATGTACCACAATGATGGAATAAAGTTAAGTATTCGAGGAGCTATGTACTTTTCTTTATAGCATTCATAACGTATCCTGTTTCAGACCTCACGCAAGCCGGCGTGAGTTAACGCGTGCATTTCGGTTACCCGTCTGAAGTGGCGCCACTCGAATGCACGGAGAAAGAAGGCCTTGTTCCACGCAAGCGTGACTTCCAAACCAATTCGAACCATATGACGAGTATACTGTCAAAATTTCTCTGATCTTATATTCTGATTGTCCTATACATCCGTAACATATTAGTGGGTCAAGAATCCCAAGAGAAAACGATTCTATACGAGAAATTTAAGTTTACCAACTCATTTACGCTCATTCACCACTGTAACACGTTTCTGACTCCGAGACACGGACAATTACCCTGCTGAAGGCTGACATCACCGTCGAGGAAGACACCAAGCATGAAGGGATGCAGGTGTTTCGCAGCTGTCAGCGTGTTTTCGATTATTGGCACAGGTTCCACGCAAGCGCAGGGGAATGTCTCCCATCTGCTCCCACCAGCCCGCGTCCGTGGCGCGCTGCACGTTTCGAGCCGCAGTTCACTTCGATGACGGCGTTTATGGAAACGACCAGCGACCTAGTGTAGCGAAAATGTGATTCACCCGAAGAGCCGAAACGTTTCGATTGATGGACGGTCGAACCCCGATGATCCCGTGCCCACTGCAATCGTAGCTGACGTTGTCGCTGCGTCAAAACGTAGGGACGGTCTGCTGCGGAGTACGACGAACGGTGTGCTGCGAAAAACTTAAAGCGTGCTCTTTCGGCAGAGATGCCACAGATTGCAGTTTTCGATATATTCGTTCACAGACTTCACGTAATAATAATGATGTGTCCTTTGTCAAAGTCGCTTATATCTCAATGGATTTACCCATTTGCAACTTGGGAAGGAGTAAGACAGGGTTGTAGCCTTTCCCCGATGTTATTCAATCTGTATATTGAGCAAGCAGTAAAGGAAACAAAAGAAAAATTTGGAGTAGGTATTAAAATCCATGGAGAAGAAATAAAAACTTTGAGGTTCGCCGATGACATTGTAATTCTGTCAGAGACAGCAAAGGACTTGGAAGAGCAGTTGAATGGAATGCACAGTGTCTTGAAAGGAGGATACAAGATGAACATCAACTAAAGCAAAACGAGGATAATGGAATGTAGTAGAATTAAGTCGGGTGATGCTGAGGGAATTAGATTAGGAAATGAGACACTTAAAGTGGTAAAGGAGTTTTGCTATTTGGGGAGCAAAATAACTGATGATGGTCGAAGTAGAGAGGATATAAAATGTAGACTGGCAATGGCAAGGAAAGCGTTTCTGAAGAAGAGAAATTTGTTAACATCGAGTATAGATTTAAGTGTCAGGAAGTCATTTCTGAAAGTATTTGTATGGAGTGTAGCCATGTATGGAAGTGAAACATGGACGGTAAATAGTTTCGACAAGAAGAGAATAGAAGCTTTTGAAATGTGGTGTTACAGAAGAATGCTGAAGATTAGATGGGTAGATCACATAACTAATGAGGGAGTATTGAATAGGATTGGGAAGAGGAGAAGTTTGTGGCACAACTTGACCAGAAGAAGGAATCTGTTGGTAGGACATGTTCTGAGGCATCAAGGGATCACCAATTTAGTATTGGAGGTCAGCGTGGAGGGTAAAAATCGTAGGGGGAGACCAAGAGATGAATACACTAAGCAGATTCAAAAGGATGTAGGTTGCAGTAGGTACTGGGAGATGAAGAAGCTTGCACAGGATAGAGTAGCGTGGAGAGCTGCATCAAACCAGTCTCAGGACTGAAGACCACAACAACAACAACATATTCGCCAGGGTAATCCCCCGTCCCTGTCTGCTCCATTTACATACTTTTGTTACCGCGTCACGTGTACAGAGCGCCACCAGGCGGCATCCAGCGTCGCTTATCATAATGTTTTTGCTTGTCAGTATACAGGGTGGTCCATTGATCGTGACCGGGCCAAATATCTCATGAAATAAGCGTCAAACGAAAAAACTACAAACAAGGGAACCTCCCCATCGCACCCCCCCCCCCCTCCTCAGATTTAGTTACAAGTTGGCACAGTGGATAGCCCTTGAAAAACTGAACCCAGATCAATCGAGAAAACAGGAAGAAGTTGTGTGGAACTATGAAAAAAATAAGTAAAATATACAAATTGAGTAGTCCATGCGTAAGATAGGCAACATATAGGGAAGATCAGGAGGGCCGTGGTCCTGTGTTTAGCGTGAGCAGCTGCGGAACGAGAGGTCCTTGGTTCAAGTCTTCCCTCGAGTGAGATGTTCAATTTTTTATTTTCAGACAATTATTATCTGTCCGTCCGTCTGTCGGATGCGAGGTAACTGCGCCGTATTATGGGGACGCTACACCTAAACAAACATCGAAACACACTCTTTTGGGAGTGATTATCACATCCACAAGAAAACCTAAATCGGGCAAGGTAGAAGAATCTTTTTACCCATTCGCCAAGTGTACAAGTTGGGTGGGTCGACAACATATTCCTGTCATGTGACGCACATGCCCTCACCAGTGTCGTATAGAATATATCACACGTGTTTTCCTGTGGAGGAGTCGGTTTACCTATGACCTGGCGATCAGATGTTTTCGGTTCCCATTGGAGAGGCACGTCCTTTCGTCTACCAATCGCACGGTTTTGCGGTGCGGTCGCAAAACACAGACACTAAACTTATTGCACTGAACAGAGACGTCAATGAACGAACAGACAGATCATAACTTTGCGAAAATAAAGAAAGTAAACTTTTCACTCGGGGGTAGACTTGAACCAAGGATCTCTGGTTCCGCAGCTTCTCACGCTAATCACGGGACCACGGCGCTCCTGAGCCCAGATTATCATTGATGTTGCATATCTTGCGCATGGACTACTCAGTTTGTATATTTTCCTTATTTTTTTCATAGTTCCACACAACTTCTTCCTGTTTTCTCGATTGATCTGTGTTCAGTTTTTCAAAGCCTATCCACTGTGTCAATTTATAACTAAATCTGAGGGGGGTGCGATGGGGAGGTTCCCTTGAAAGAACGAAACTTGTCTAGCTTGAAGCGGGAAACCAGATGGCGCTATGGTTGGCTCGCTAGATGGCGCTGCCATAGGTCAAACGGATATCAACTGCGTTTTTTAAAATAGGAACCCCCATTTTTATTACATGTTCGTGTAGTGAACTACTCGCTGTTGAGAGGAATGTCGGAACGCGTATTGCCAAATGCATTGAGGTTGACGGACATCATTTTGAGCATTTATTGCATTAATGTGGTATTTACAGGTAATCACGCTGTAACAAAATGCGTTCTCAGAAATGATAAGTTCAGAAAGATACATGTATCACATTGGAACAACTGAAATAAAATGTTCAAGCGTACCTACGTTCTGCATTTTAATTTAAAAAACCTACCTGTTACCAACTGTTCGTCTAAAACTGTGAGCCATATGTTTGTGACTATTACAGCGCCATCTATCACAAAGCGAAAAAAGTGGTCCAACTAAAACATTCATATTTCTTTATGTACTACACCAATATGTAATAAAAATGGGGGTTCCTATTTAAAAAAAACTCAGTTGACATCCGTTTGACCTATGGCAGCGCCATCTTGCGGGCCAACCATAGCGCCATTTGGTTTCCCCTTTCAAGCTAGACTAGTTTCGTTCTTTGTAGTTTTTTTTCATTTGATGCTTATGTCGTGAGATATTTGGCCCAGTCCCTGTCAATGGACCACCCTGTATATGTAAAACACCTAGGAAAAATCACTACTTTATAGAATGATTTTGATGTCGCCTCAACTAATCGATTTTAATTATGTTGGTACAAGCGGCACTCTAGCGAGGGTAATTTGTGTGCTTAATTTGTGGCATAGTGTCCTTTACACAACTTTTGAAGGTAGTCATATATGTATGCGTAAATACGGCCAAGCCATTTCATTATGAAGAAATGTGTCACCAGATATAATGAGACGTCGTCGTTTTAATGACGCAGCAAAGGTTGAAACTCGTTGACGAATGCAACGTGGTTTTTCAAAAAATCACATTTCGTCATAACAAACAGGTTTGTATTGACAATGGAAAATTTAGTTATTTTCTGTACAGACTGCTGGATAATGTATTCTACGCTGAAGTTTGAGTAACTTGACGTTCGCCCATTCCCATGTCATAAAGTACAGCTGTGTCTATGTTAGGGGTACAGCAGTTACATGGAAGGCTTACTAGTGGAACATAGGCCAAACTTCGAAGACAGTTTCAATGGCTAAAGGAGTTTATTAGATTTGACCGATAGTTTTAAAGACATGTCTTACAGGCAACACTTCAGTAGTTGGAATAGGATGTACTGCACACCTATAAGAGGTACTATTTTGTTCATACTTCTCTGAGCTCATCATTACGTTATTAGAGGTCTGAGTAAATACGAGGGACATGTCATAATGAGGCACACATTTTTTTTACTTATATTTTTTCCAATATCTCTTTACAGGTATTCCGTACAGTCGCCCGCTTCTCTGTGACCGAATCCCAACGTCTCAGATTCCCTATTATTCCATCCAGAACACCATTATGTTCACCTGTCGAATACCTCGGGTAACGGTGGTAGAAAGCTCTTCCGGTGAAAGAAAACAAGTCCAGGCATAGGGTTTTTCAACTACGGGAACTACCCGAAGTCTGTTGGACCCATGTCCGGGCTGTAGGGGGAATGCAGCAACACTTCCCATCCGTATTCGCGCAGGTTTTTAACTACAACATTGCCGACGGGCGAGCATGAGAATTGGCGTGGAGAATGAGTTGCTCAGCCTCGAGTAACTGTGGTAGGGGGGCTGGTGCCTTTTTCTGCACAGGTTTCGCGTGAAGTTACAGTGATATACTGCTGTGACACTTGTTCCACATGGAACGCTGTCATGATAATTTTTTGGTGATAATAAGCAAAACTCATCTTTTGTTTGAGCTTTCATTGAATGCGTTGAAATTTTTTTGAATGTAGAGAATCTGAAACCCTCTACTCGTTGGACTGTGATTTCAACTTCGGTTCAAAGTCCATCCATGTTTCATCAAAAGCGACAATTCGGCGCAAGAATCGTTGTTCAAGCAAGGTTGCAATGTCCAGGCGTTCCTGCCTTCTTCAGCGGTCTAACAGTGTGGCACCCATCTCGCAGAAATTTTTCTCTTCTACAAATCATTTGTCAGAATACAGAGTACTGTTATAAGAATTCCTGTGGCTTGAGAGATTTCCTCGCAAACTGTGCTGCATTCTTCTTCAAGAGCATCGGTCACAAGTTTCACACTTCGTCTGTTGACGTTTTTGGCCTTTTGGGTATTGGATTATCGCATATGTTCATGCGACCACCACGAAAAATGATTAACCCAACGTGAAACTCTACTATGGTCCACCGTAAACTCACTACAAATTTCATTTAACACATTGTGGATTTGTGTCGAGTTTTTGCCGCGTAAAGTTTCGATCATGGTGTACGACATCTTGTTTCCAACAGTCACAGTACTCCAGACCCCTGCAGGGTCCTTTCTACCTCGCACCTATTTTGTTTTAGAGTACACAGAGAAAAAACAGACACGTTCTTATTTCTCAAGCTCCCAACTACAACTGACGTAATTTTCATTCTTGTTACATTCAACAATCAACAGTAATACCATTCCGTGCATTCCTTATGAAATATCCCTCTTATTACGGAGAGTACATGTGGTGGACATTAAGAGACGAATACGCTAAATGATCATGAAGAATAATATGAATAAACTGAACTCTAAAACAAATTTGCCCGTGAACTAAGTAAAAATAAAGGCTGTAAGGCTCTAAGATACCTTGTGGCATCATTATCGCCTAGTAGGAAATTTAAAGTTGACATTAATACCAAAATACGTAAAACATTATTAGCGATACGAGGCTGAACTCGACACAATGGAATAAGAAATACAGCAAAATGAAGTGAATCTGTGAATATATCGTTGCGTACAGTGACACGTACGATCAAAGACTTTGTAACCTCCCCACAAAAATGAAAGAAAATAATTAATTAAATGTAAATGGACATCGTGCTCAACGCAACCTCCCAGCAGAAATAAAAGAAAAGTCTGTGATAATGAAAACGTGCCAAAAGTTATTTCCCCACAAGATTACTGAATAATAATGACCTAAATGTTGTTGAGCTCCCACAAAACATCGTTAAATTGAAATAAAAGCGACTGTACCTTCGCTACAAAAATATTGAAAAATAATGGCCCAATGTAAACTCGACACAAAAATTGAGAAATGAACATTCAATTGTAATAATTTTTTTCTTTTTAATAACGATTGCTTTGAAAACAGAATTATTATTGGGGCATTTCTTTAACAAATTAATTACAATTACTATACATTATTAGCTGAGCGCACTGCTGCTTCATTACCTTATTTAACAATATACCTGGTCCTGAATCGTGACCAGAGACCCATGTCGACGCCCGCCGACTCCTCACACACAACTGTACTGACTACTACTACATGCTCTCGCGACTCGCTACGTACAACAACTGCTACTGCTGGCTCGCCCGCATCTCGTGGTCGTGTGGTAGCGTTCTCGCTTCCCACGCCCGGGTTCCCGGGTTCGATTCCCGGCGGGGTCAGGGATTTTCTCTGCCTCGTGATGGCTGGGTGTTGTGTGCTGTCCTTAGGTTAGTTAGGTTTAAGTAGTTCTAAGTTCTAGGGGACTTATGACCACAGCAGTTGAGTCCCATAGTGCTCAGAGCCATTTGAACCAATCTACTGCTGGCTCGCACACGCAACTGAACTCTCGCGCGGTCAAGCGCAGACTAGCAACGATAAATAACTCTCTGGTCAGAGATTCTGTCATGCCTCGCCATCGCTGTATTGAATACACTGAACACATACGTGTTTCAACTTCGGAGCATAATAATAGGAAAAAATGCCCTGCATTGAAAGTGAATTTTATCACTGAAACTCCCTGTCAGATTAAAACTGTGTCTTGCATCGGGACTCGAAACAGGAACCTTCAGCTTTCGCGGGCAGATACTTTCGCAATGAAGTTGTGACATTTCTACTGTGAAAAATAATACAGTGGCAGTAATTACATGTGTCAACAGTGCGCCATTTTCGCCATAATACGACAGCTGTCGTGACTTGGAAGTCTAGAAAGGATGTAGGACGAAAGATGACCTGAAGGCAGACAATGGCTGTCATAGAAAGGGGGAAAACTGAACGTGGATAGATGGTCTGGGAGGCGAGGAACGGTGGCATTCTCGAAGTTCCTCGTGAAGGATTCCACTTACGGGTAAGACTACGTCATTCAAACAGTACGTCTCATAAGTCAAGAACCACACGAATATCAGCTTTGTTTCCGCTTTGTGTATACATTCTGGAACTTATAATAGAGAGAAGCCGAAAAAAGAAAGGAATAATATTATATTTCGCGTCTTTTCGGCAGCTGTGTCGTTATAGACGGATTACATTTCGGGTTGGACAATAGCACGGAAGGCTATGTTTCGAAGGAAACAATCCTCGAATTCTCGTTAATTAGGTTAATCACAGATAACCAAAATTCTGGTGACGTAAAGGGACTTGAAGGCTATTCTTCGCTATTTGAAGGCTTTATTTTGTTACTGGACCGCTGATAACTCGGAGATGTCTGAAGGCTTCAATAGCCTACGAAACGACGACACACGACTCACACAGACATGTACCGTCCAGCCTAGTTTTTTAAATAATTTGAGTACACATCGAGACAAAAGCTACATTAATATTTCAGTGAAGTCGATTCAGGTAGGCAATTAGAGTACGATAAATCGGAATAGAAATGTGATGAAAATCTTGAGCCATCGATACGCACATTACGCATGCTGCTGATTCTGATACTTTTCCAGTTATGGGAGGGACGAGGAGGCGTAACAGCGTGTGGAGGACTTTCGACGTCGGAATACTCGTACTTTGGTCATCAAAAACCAGCGTTGGCTCATTTTTTCGAATGATCAAGGAATCCCTGTTGTGGCATATCCAATGTGGAAGGTTGGTAGACTGATGTGCTGGATGCACGGAAGAGTACTTCAACGTTTCGCGAGGGGACGACTTCCAGACCAGTAGCACACATCTCGGAATAGTTTCTGTAGGTAGTTCATACGACACTCTTCGGGATGACAGTCTGGCTGCGTTTGGGTCAGTTCTTCTCAACCTTGAACGGTAATACCAAAAGGGTTTAAATTTATTTCGATCACGAAGTATTCTGAAAAGGCCGCTGTTTCGTAAAATTGTAATTCTTATAACATAAGTTACGAACAATTATATTTTTTTTGTATCAAATAATAGTATTGAAGTGTGAGGCAATGTTTTGGAAATTACAGCAGAATGCGCAACACCTTTGTCATCACATAGTCCATGCATCACACACATACTTTCCACCACGCATCTAGGACAGTAAAATTGAGAAATATATACTACAAATAATTAAATAAGTCATCTAATCGCCTTCTCCAAGTTGCAGGTAGTTCTCACAACACACTAAAAATTGTTTCATCATTATCTTCGCCACAATAAGAGAAATAACTGAAAGCAAACCGTAAGTGTAAGTACGTAAGGGACTCTGCACGGGTGTAGAGCCTATACTGTATTATCACTCCGTACACGGCAATGCACGGTATCAGCACGTGCCAAAAAACCGCGCGCGAAAATCCGGTTTTTTAGAGGATCCTGTATCTTGTGCTGTTGATCACAGAGAGAAATGGTAAAGTGTTACGGATATCTACATATACATCTACATAGATACTCCGCAATCCACCGTACGGCGCGTGCCGTGCGGTACCCCGTACCACTACCAGCAATTCCCTTTCCTCTTCCTTGAGGGAAAGACGGCTATCTACACTACCGGCCATTAAAATTGCTACACCAAGAAGAAATGCAGATGATAAACGGGTATTCATTGGACAAATATATTATACTAGATCTGACATGTGATTACATTTTCAGGCAATTTGGGTGCATACCTCTTGCCGTAATAACGGCCTTTATACGCCTGGGCATTGAGTCAAAAAGGGCTTGGATGGCGTGTACAGGTACAGCTGCCCATGCAGCTTCAACATGATACCACACTTCATCAAGAGTAGTGACTGGCGTATTGTGACGAGCCAGTTGCTCGGACGCCATTGTTTACAATTGGTGAGAGATCTGGAGAACCTGCTGGCCAGGGCAGTAGTGAAACATTTTCTGTATCCAGAAAGGCCCGTACAGGACCTGCAACATGCGGTCGTGCATTATCCTGCTGAAATGTAGGGTTTCGCAGGGATCGAATGAAGGGTAGAGCCACGGGTCGTAACACATCTGAAATGTAACGCCCACTGTTCAAAGTGCCGTCAATGCGAACAAGAGGTAACCGAGACGTGTAACCAATGGCACCCCATACGCCGGGTCATACGCCAGTATGGCGATGACGAATACACGTTTGCAATGTGCGTTCACCGCAATGTCGCCAAACACGGATGCGACCATCATGATGCTGTAAACAAAACCTGGATTCATCCGAAAAAAATGACGTTTTGCCAATCGTGCACCCAGGTTCGACGTTGAGTACACCATCGCAGGCGCTCCTGTCTGTGATGCAGCGTCAAGGGTAACCGCAGCCATGGTTTCCGAGCTGATAGTCCATGCTGCTGCAAACGTCGTCGAACTGTTCCTACAGATTATTGTTGTCTTCCAAAAGTCCCCATCTGTTGACTCAGGGATCGAGACGTGGCTGCACGATCCGTTACAGCCATGCGGATAAGATGCCTGTCATCTCGACTGCTAGTGATACGAGGCCGTTGGGATCGAGCACGGCGTTCCGTATTACCCTACTGAATCCACCGATTCCGTATTCCGCTAACAGTCATTAGATCTCGACCAACGCGAGCAGCAATGTCGCGATACGATAAACCGCAATCGCGATAGGCTACAATCCGACCTTTATCAAAGTCGGAAACGTGATGGTACGCATTTCTCCTTCTTACACGAGGCATCACAACAACGTTTCATCAGGCAATGCCGGTCAACTGCTGTTTGTGTATGAAAAATCGGTTGGAAACTTTCCTTATGTAGCACGTTGTAGGTGTCGCCACCGGCGCCAAACTTGTGTGAATGCTCGGAAAAGCTAATCATTTGCATATCACAGCATCCTCATCCTGTCGGTTAAATTTCGCGTCTGTAGCACGTCATCTTCGTGGTGTAGCAATTGTGACGATCAGTAGTGTATATGCCGCCATATGAGCCCTAATCTCTCGTAAGTTATTTTCGTACTCATTACGCGCATATATGTTGGTGGCAGTAGGATTGTTCTGCAGTCATATGAAGGTGATGGTTCTCTAAATTTTTTCAATAGTGTTCCTGGAAAAGAATGTCGCCTTCGCTACAGGGGATCCTATTTGAGTTCCGGAAGCATGTGTGCAACACTTACGTGTTGTTCTAACCAACCAGCAACAAATGTAGTAGCCCGCCTCTGAACTCCTTCGATGTCTTTCTTTAATCCGACCTGGTACGGATCCCAAACAGTCGAGCAGTACTCGAGATCAGGTCGAACTAGCTTCCTATATGCGATCTCCTTTAGAGATGAACTACACTTTCCAAGTTTTCTCCCAATAAAACGAAGTGCCCCATTCACCTTCCCTATCACAATCCACACATCCTCGTTCCATTTCATACTGCTTTTCAACATTACGCCCAGACATTTAAACGACGTGACTGTATCAATCAGGACACTACTGATACTGTATTCGAACATTACGGATTTCTTTTTCTTACTCATCCGCGTTAACTTACATTTCTCTACATTTAGAGCGAGCTGGAATTCATCACATCAACTAGAAATTTTGTCAGCGTCACTCCTCCTCGTAACCTTACCGTACGCCACGGAATCATCGGAAAACAACTTAGGTTGCTGCCCACTCTGTCCGCCGAATCACTTACGCATATAGAGAACATAAGCGGCTCTGCCATACTTCCCTGGGGGCACGACTGACAATACCCTCGTCTCTGATGAACACTCGCCCTTCTACTTGTATCGGAAGAACCGACATACTGCAGATATCTTACACAACAAGACTAAAATTTAAACATTACACAGCCGCCCGCGGTGGTCTAGCGGTTCTGGCGCTGCAGTCCGGAACCGCGGGACTGCTACGGTCGCAGGTTCGAATCCTGCCTCGGGCATGGGTGTGTGTGATGTCCTTAGGTTAGTTAGGTTTAAGTAGTTCTAAGTTCTAGGGGACTTATGACCTAAGATGTTGAGTCCCATAGTGCTCAGAGCCATTTGAACCATTTAAACATTACACACTTCCTCCAGCTCAGGAAAACTGAGCAAATCGGTTACTACTTCTGCATTAAGTGTGGATTAGGTAGGACCTTAGGCGGCTTATAAAAGCACAATTTGTTCATGGGTATTTCTTGAAGAACCCCGAAAAACCCTGCTTCTTTGGTACGAAAAGTACCAGTTGTGGGGATGGCTACTTCAATAATTTCTGTTCATGACAGATTTCTCGAAACGTTTATCGTATATTCTTAAGACGATATGCTTAGGGATTTAGAAACTTTTTCGGTATCATAATCCGTTACCGTTATAAAGAGGTTCAAAGATACCGTACTTAGACAGAAAATCGGTTTTTATCTGTTTTTGCACAGTGAGCCACCGTACAAAATTTTACTGTTTATACTTAAGACATTCCATTTTCCCGTTTTTGAAAATGTGTATCCGTTATCAACAACCCTTAAACCGTGGCTATTTGGAACCAAAATTACATGTTATGGAGACGGCCGCTTCTGTAATTTCTGTTAACAGCAAATAGTCGAAAGTTTTGCCTGTTCTTAAGGTGATGTTCTCAAGGAAACTTGACACTTTTTTCGATATCGTCATCCTTTACCGAGATGCAGAAGTTCAGTTACGGTACTTACACACGTAAAATATGCACATAATATCCTGTATGGGGTATAAATGTAGTTTTTACTGACGGAGGGTCATCGTGCGGGTTATAAGGTCACCAAATTATGTTTATAGGCAGCATTTTTCAACCAATAAAATTTTGTGATGCGCTGTCTCTGTCACGTCTATACAAGTATGCTCAAAGTGCTAGTGAAGTGATAAAAATGGGCTAAACGGAGTCTGAGCATGCCTGAAAGGAACATAAAATTACTAAAAAAATTATATAAAACTGGAAAATATTTCTAATACTATTTTCACTGTTTTAGGATAAGAATTATAAGCTGGGCTCTTTCTATCAACTGCGATCGATGAGTAAAGCGTCCAGAAAAAATGTAAAGCTAACGATTTTCTATTAATCTTAAATTATTTGTTGCTTATACATGTCACAGTATAGAAATTCCAAGTATACAAATAAAGTGACAAGGCTTTGCTCAGCTGTAAAATTCGTTTCATACAAGAAGCATACCATGCTGTAGCAGGGAAAAGAATGGAACCAGCGGAAAACGCTCCTGTTGGAGCACAGAAAATGTGAGAATGTTTCTGTTTAAACGACTCTGACAGAAAAGTGGGGAACCAGCGGCCGCAAACCTCACTCCGCCTTCCTCCTCAAACATTTTAGCTTGCTAACATATAGAAATAGATGAAATGTATGACGAGATAAAAGAAATTATTCAGGTAGTGAAAGGAGACGAAAATTTAATAGTCATGGGTGACTGGAATTCGTCAGTAGGTAAAGGGAGAGAAGGAAACATAGTAGGTGAATATGGATTGGGGGGAAGGAATGAAAGAGGAAGCCGCCTTGTAGAATTTTGCACGGAGCATAACTTAATCATAGCCAACACTTGGTTCAAGAATCATAAAAGAAGGTTGTATACCTGGAAAAATCCTGGAGATACTAGTAGGTATCAGATAGATTATATAATGGTAAGACAGAGATTTAGGAACCAGGTTTTAAACTGTAAGACATTTCCTGGGGCAGATGTGGATTCTGACCACAATCTATTGGTTATGAACTGCAGATTGAAACTGAAGAAACAGCAAAAAGGTGGGAATTTAAGGAGATGGGACCTGGATAAACTGAAAGAACCAGAGGTTGTAGAGAGTTTCAGGGAGAGCATAAGGGAACAATTGACAGGAATGGGGGAAAGAAATACAGTAGAAGAAGAATGGGTAGCTCTGAGGGATGAAGTAGTGAAGGCAGCAGAGGATCAAGTAGGTAAAAAGACGAGGGCTAATAGAAATCCTTGGGTAACAGAAGAAATATTGAATTTAATTGATGAAAGGAGAAAATACAAAAATGCAGTAAATGAAGCAGGCAAAAAGGAATACAAACGTCTCAAAAATGATATCGACAGGAAGTGCAAAATGGCTAAGCAGGGATGGCTAGACGACAAATGTAAGGATGTAGAGGCTTGTCTCACTAGGGGTAAGATAGATACTGCCTACAGGAAAATTAAAGAGACCTTTGGAGAGAAGAGAACCACTTGTATGAATATTAAGAGCTCAGATGGCAACCCAGTTCTAAGCAAAGAAGGGAAGGCAGAAAGGTGGAAGGAGTATATAGAGGGTTTATACAAGGGCGATGTACTTGAGGACAATATTATGGAAATGGAAGAGGATGTAGATGATGACGAAATGGGAGATTTGACAGAGCACTGAAAGACCTCAGTCGAAACAAGGCCCCGGGAGTAGACAACATTCCATTTGAACTACTGATGGCCTCGGTGAGCACGATGTATGAGACAGGCGAAATACCCTCAGACTTCAAGAAGAATATAATAATTCCAATCCCAAAGAAAGCAGGTGTTGACAGATGTGAAAATTACCGAACTATCAGTTTAATAAGCCACAGCTGCAAAATACTAACGCGAATTATTTACAGACGAATGGAAAAACTGGTAGAAGCCGACCTCGGGGAAGATCAGTTTGGATTCCGTAGAGATGTTGGAACACGTGAGGCAATACTGACCTTACGACTTATCTTAGAAGAAAGATTAAGAAAAGGCAAACCTACGTTTCTAGCATTTGTAGACTTAGAGAAAGCTTTTGACAATGTTAACTGGAATACCCTCTTTCAAATTCTAAAGGTGGCAGGGGTAAAATACAGGGAGCGAAAGGCTATTTATAGTTTGTACAGAAACCAGATGGCAGTTGTAAGAGTCGAGGGGCATGAAAGGGAAGCAGTGGTTGGGAAAGGAGTAAGACAGGGTTGTAGCCTCTCCCCAATGTTATTCAATCTGTATATTGAGCAAGCAGTAAAGGAAACAAAAGAAAAATTCGGAGTAGGTATTAAAATTCATGGAGAAGAAGTAAAAACTTTGAGGTTCGCCGATGACATTGTAATTCTGTCAGAGACAGCAAAGGACTTGGAAGAGCAGTTGAACGGAATGGACAGTGTCTTGAAAGGAGGATATAAGATGAACATCAACAAAAGCAAAACGAGGATAATGGAATGTAGTCAAATTAAGTCGGGTGATGCTGAGGGAATTAGATTAGGAAATGAGACACTTAAAGTAGTAAAGGAGTTTTGCTATTTAGGGAGTAAAATAACCGATGATTGTCGAAGTAGAGAGGATATAAAATGTAGACTGGCAATGGCAAGGAAAGCGTTTCTCAAGAAGAGGAATTTGTTTACATCGAGTATAGATTTAAGTGTCAGGAAGTCGTTTCTGAAAGTATTTGTATGGAGTGTAGCCCTGTATGGAAGTGAAACATGGACGATAACTAGTTTGGACAAGAAGAGAATAGAAGCTTTCGAAATGTGGTGCTACAGAAGAATGCTGAAGATAAGGTGGGTAGATCACGTAACTAATGAGGAGGTATTGAATAGGATTGGGGAGAAGAGAAGTTTGTCGCACAACTTGACTAGAAGAAGGGATCGGTTGGTAGGACATGTTTTGAGGCATCAAGGGATCACAAATTTAGCATTGGAGGGCAGTGTGGAGGGTATAAAATCGTAGAGGGAGACCAAGAGATGAATACACTAAGCAGATTCAGAAGGATGTAGGTTGCAGTAGATACTGGGAGATGAAGAAGCTTGCACAGGATAGAGTAGCATGGAGAGCTGCATCAAACCAGTCTCAGGACTGAAGACCACAACAACAACAACAACAACATATCTGCGCACTTTTAAGACAGAACATTCTAAATCATTTTATCCAGTCTCCCCTCGTAGTTAAGCCTCCATAGTTAGCATCTCCCTCTCAATATCACTGTCTATATGTGTCTGTGTCCCACTGTCTCTTTTTCCTCCCATTTTCTTCCCATCTCGCACTGTCACAGCGTCCTATTTTACTTATTACTTTTGTCTTTCTTTCTCACTGCCCATTCCAACAAATGTAAGACAACGATTCCAAATCATTTATCTTTTCGAAAAAACATTACGTATGTAATCAAGAAGGAAATAACACACATGTTTGGGCCCTTTCTTCCTCTACCCTGGTAGTAAATCTCGTTCACCTTCCAGCCTGATACGTTTTCAGCCACTTTTTTGGGCTTTACACCACTTTGTTCCATTACTAACCAATAGTCATTGCCACCTCACAACAGCGCACGAAAAACATCAATAATCTATTCTTTTTTTGCCTAAGAGAACAGAAACTGTAGGAGGGGAGAACGTCGTCGATGCAGCATTCTTGAGAGTTTCTGCTGCTGCAGGCTCACGCAGCTAACGGTCCAGTCTGGGCCTGGAAAACTTGCACCGTGAAGTTGCGAAACACGTGATTCTATGTCTCCACTTTATGAGCGTGAGATCGAGCTCCTTTCGCCAAAATTTTTGTACATATATCTTAACTACTCCCTTAGTAACATCGTTAAGTGCTGTAAGAAGAATAGGTAGTAGTTGGTCGGTACAACAAACAAAACGGGAACTAAACTCGTACTTGTTAACCTAAAAAATGGTTCAAAGGGCTCTGAGCACTATGGGACTCAACATCTTAGGTCATAAGTCCCCTAGAACTTAGAACTACTTAAACCTAACTAACCTAAGGACATCACACACACCCATGCCCGAGGCAGGATTCGAACCTGCGACCGTAGCAGTCCCGAGGTTCCGGACTGCAGCGCCAGAACCGCACGGCCACCACGGCCGGCACTTGTTAACCTATTTTCTTAGTTTCGTCTCAGTGTCACGGTACATTACGTTCGTCAAATGTGTGGTAGCTATGAATTTTAATGTAATCATTTTCGGCACACTTGTAAAGCGTTTCTGAAGGCAGTCTCCAAGAATATAATCACATCTAGCAGGACCATAGTTGATGGTAATAATGTATTTATAAATTACATAAATTTCATTATTACCACTACCTGAGACCACGGGTCTCTGATACCGAAAGCCTCAGAAAATATCCTTGAACTACATCCGAAATTTTGTGGATGGAAGTCAGATTCAGTCTCTGTAGGCAATTACATTAGCCTCGTTCCATAAGCGGTTTGATTACGACAGAGAGCTGCTGGGGTACTAAGTACCCAGTGCCATGCTTGTCCAGGGTTCAAAACAATGACACAAAACGCTGTGTGAAAATCCATTTAAATTGCTATTGTAGTTCACAGCGACAATGAAACTATGAATAGCGAACTCCGTACATAAAACGGGTAAAAGAACTTACGGCTATAGTGCTGCCTTCAGGAAAGACGAGGTACCTCTTCTTTCGCGATAGCGCTACGACGGAGGTCAGTAGTAGGAATAAAACAAAGGCGTAACGCATTGTCGTCTTAATGCTGCAACACCTGTGAAGAAACACGCTCTGACGTCATGTGCACCCGGGGTGTAACAGGCTGCTGCTCTGTACTGACACTTCTGAAAGCAAAAAAGCAATGGCTGAACGAGCGCGCGGGTTATAAGTGCGTGATGTAAACACACACATGCACACCCAGCGAAAGACACACTGCGACGCTTCTGGAAGAAACTGCCTGCGACACGAGTCGCTCGCTTCCGCCATGGCAGTCTGTCTCCTGTACGGAACGTAGGAGGTGGTGAAATGGGACCACGGCGCACGGCGGCCGTGGCTGCAGGCAGTTCGCCCTGCCGGCCCGCCGCACAGTTTGCAGAACTCGTTAACGTTGCGGTATCAGCTTGTTAGCGGGCCAGCGTAGTATTGTACCCAATTCCTAAACGCAGCGGTTTCCTGACCCCAAGTTACGCCGGAAAGAACTTCATCCTCATTCTATCTAACAGTGCCATCTGCCCACAGAATTATTGTTACATACATCATTAGTCTGCATCACCGACAAGAACCCTAGAGAAACACTGAACAGCAGTTGTTATGTGAGCTTGCAGTGACCTTTCCGGTGATTCTGGAGCGTTACTCACTCACCTCGCTCCCACCACATCGGGTTGAAACACTGATTTGTATATCACACGTTACCACTCAGTATAACATGGTATAACAGGTGTAGGACTGTTATGAATAGGAAGGTAGGGCAGAGGGTGTGTACTTTGAACAGTTCAGAGACCGGGTGGTTCTAATCAGAATCGACAGCAGACCATCACCGACAATGATAGTTCAGGTATACATGCCGACGTCGCAAGCTGAAGATGAAGAGATAGAGATAGTGTGTGAGGATATTGAAATGGTAATGCAGTATGTAAAGGGGGACGAAAATCTAATAATCATGGGCGACTGGAATGCAGTTGTAGGGGAAGGAGTAGAAGAAAAGGAGAATATGGGCTTGGGACAAGGAATGAAAGAGGAGAAAGACTAATTGAGTTCTGTAACAAGTTTCAGCTAGTAATAGCGAATACCCTGTTCAAGAATCACAAGAGGAGGAGGTATACTTGGAAAAGGCCGGGAGATACGGGAAGATTTCAATTAGATTACATCATGGTCAGACAGAGATTCCGAAATCAGATACTGGATTGTAAGGCGTACCCAGGAGCAGATATAGACTCAGATCACAATATAGTAGTGATGAAGAGTAGGCTGAAGTTCAAGTCATTAGTCAGGAAGAATCAATACGCAAAGAAGTGGGATACGGAAGTACTAAGGAATGACGAGATACGTTTGAAGTTCTCTAACGCTATAGATACAGGAATAAGGAATAGCGCAGTAGGCAGTACAGTTGAAGAGGAATGGACATCTCTAAAAAGGGCCATCACAGAAGTTGGGAAGGAAAACATAGGTACAAAGAAGGTAGCTGCGAAGAAACTATGGGTAACAGAAGAAATACTTCAATTGATTGATGAAAGGAGGAAGTACAAACATGTTCCGGGAAAATCAGGAATACAGAAATACAAGTCGCTGAGGAATGAAATAAATAGGAAGTGCAGGGAAGCTAAGACGAAATGGCTGCAGGAAAAATGTAAAGACATCGAAAAAGATATGATTGTCCGAAGGACAGACTCAGCATACAGGAAAGTCAAAACAACCTTTGATGACATTAAAAGCAACGGTGGTAACATTAAGAGTGCAACGGGAATTCCACTGTTAAATGCAGAGGAGAGAGCAGATAGGTGGGAAGAATACATTGAAAGCCTCTTTGAGGGTGAAGATTGGTCTGATGTGATAGAAGAAGAAACAGGAGTCGATTTAGAAGAGATAGGGGATCCAGTATTAGAATCGGAATTTAAAAGAGCTTTGGAGGACTTACGGTCAAATAAGGCAGAAGGGATAGATAACATTCCATCAGAATTTCTAAAATCATTGGGGGAAGTGCCAACAAAACGACTATTCACGTTGGTGTGTAGAATATACGAGTCTGGCGATATACCATCTGACTTTCGGAAATGCATCATTCACACAATTCCGAAGACGGCAAGAGCTGACAAGTTCGAGAATTATCGCACAGTCAGCTTAACAGCTCATGCATCGAAGCTGCTTACAAGAATAATATACAGAAGAATGGAAAAGAAAATTGAGAATGCGCTAGGTGACGATCAGTTTAGCTTTAGGAAAAGTAAAGGGACGAGAGAGGCAATTCTGACGTTACGGCTAATAATGGAAGCAAGGCTAAAGAAAAATCAAGACACTTTCATAGGATTTGTCAACCTGGAAAAAGCGTACGACAATATAAAATGGTGCAAGCTGTTCGAGATTCTGAAAAAAGTAGGGGTAAGCTATAGGGAGAGACGGGTCATATACAATATGTACAACAACCAAGAGGGAATAATAAGAGTGCTCGTATTAAGAAGGGTGTAAGACAAGGCTGTAGCCTTTCGCCCCTACTCTTCAATCTGTACATCGAGGAAGCAATGATGGAAATAAAAGAAAAGTTCAGGAGTGGAATTAAAATACAAGGTGAAAGGATATCAATGATGCGATTCGCTGATGACATTGCTATCCTGAGTGAAAGTGAAGAAGAATTAAATGATCTGCTGAACGGAATGAACAGTCTAATGAGTACACAGTATGGTTTGAGAGTAAATCGAAGAAAGACGAAGGTAATGAGAAGTAGTAGAAATGAGAACAGCGAGGAACTTAACATCAGAATTGATGGTCACGAAGTCAATTAAGTTAAGGAATTCTGCTACCTAGGCAGTAAAATAACCAATGACGGACGGAGCAAGGAGGACATCAAATCAGTCTCGCTATGGGAAAAAAGGCATTTCTGGTCAAGAGAAGTCTACTAATATCAAATACCGGCCTTAATTTGAGGAAGAAATTTCTGAGGATGTACGTCTGGAGTACAGCATTGTATGGTAGTGAAACATGGACAGTGGGAAAACCGGAACAGAAGAGAATCGAAGCATTTGACATGTGGTGCTATAGACGAATGTTGAAAATTAGGTGGACTGATAAGGTAAGGAATGAGGAGGTTCTACGCAGAATCGGAGAGGAAAGGAATATGTGGAAAACACTGATAAGGAGAAGGGACAGGATGATAGGACATCTGCTAAGACATGAGGGAATGACTTCCATGGTACTAGAGGGAGCTGTAGAGGGCAAAAACTGTAGAGGAAGACAGAGATTGGAATACGTCAAGCAAATAATTGAGGACGTAGGTTGCAAGTGCTACTCTGAGATGAAGAGGTTAGCACAGGAAAGGAATTCGTGGCGGGCCGCATCAAACCAGTCAGTAGACTGATGACCAAAAAAAAAAAAAGAACCACTCAGTCACAAAAAATTCTCTGGAACAAAATTTGAGCGGTATTGGCCCTCAAATGCGTAACTCTTACACTCCTATTAAATATGGAGACACTCTCACAATGACGGTGTCTACTGAGCAGACAAATCATTTTCACAACGTTCCTCTGCAAATGATTTTAACCTCATGTGAGATAAAACAACACGAGGATGGTGCGCACAACTTGTGCTGAAGTTGTGAATCTTAACAATGATTGTTGATTGAAAGGAGTGATTAGTGAATGAAAAAGTATGATGTGAAATTACAGCACTGAAAAAAAAACAGAGTACCTTGTTTTCTATTCACACAAAGATTACCTGGAGAAGGAAAAAATAATACATATTGAAAACATAAGGGTTGTACAAAGATGTGGAAATAGCACGAGAAAAATATTTGCTTAAACATAAAAGCTGATGTTAGGAAAGACTACAGGCCGCGCATTTGATCGTTGTCCGCAACACGTTGCAAATGTTAGCTGTGGTCATAACAGTATTCTGTGCAGTTGTGAGTGCGTTATGTCGGAGTTAAGTGAATTCGAACGTGGGCAAATTGTTGGTGCTCGTATGGTACGTGCTTTCGTAACGAAGGTAACCAAAGTAATGTTTTTTCAAGAGGCACCGTATGAAAGATCTGTACCGCCTACAGGGAAAGCGGAACACATCATCCGCTAAGTTACAGTGCAGACTGTTGTGACTTGGCAAGACAGCCAAGCCACTATGATTGGTAGCCGAAAGGCACGCGTTTAAGCTCACGCAGGCTGGCGTGAGGTCTGGAACAGTTAAAGGAGTTGAGTCTAGTAAAAATAATACGTAGCTGCTGGAATACTTAACTTTAATCCATAATTGGTAAACATCGGTCTGACGGTACATGCATCACAAGATAAATAACAAATGATAATGGCGCCTTGCTAGGTCGTAGCAAATGACGTAGCTGAAGGCTATGCTAACTATCGTCTCGGCAAATGAGAGCGTAATTTGTCAGTGAAGCATCTCTAGCAAAGTCGGCTGTACAACTGGGGCGAGTGCTAGGAAGTGTCTCTAGACCTGCCGTGTGGCGGCGCTCGGTCTGCAATCACTGACAGTGGCGACACGCGGGTCCGACGTATACTAACGGACCGCGGCCGATTTAAAGGCTACCACCTAGCAAGTGTGGTGTCTGGCGGTGACGCCACACAGACTAATATGTGTGTTGAGTGATTATGACAGACTGTCGTTGAAGTGGATTGTGTCGATAAATAAGAGGACGAAGGGAGCTTCAGTCCAGGGAACTGCAGGGCAAGCTGGAATTCCAAAACCACTCATCAGTGATGCAAATGCCCATAACAGAATAATGTGTTGCCAAAGGCATAAACCTGGACTGTGGAGCAATTGAGGAATATCAGTTGCTATGATGAGTATTGTTCCACACTGTTCCCAACTGTTCTCGAAAGAACAGATACCATTGTTGTCCGTGCAGCTTCTCTAGAATAAATGATAATTAATTGAAACCCTCAGCTGCCGACAGGTGTTCTTGATATACCTCGACGGGGACAGCCGAAAATGTGTGCCCCGACCGGGACTCGAACCCGGGACACATGGCAGACGCTGAGCCACCGGGGACACAGATAAACAGCGACGCTGCAAGGACTTACCCCTTGCATGCTTCCCGTGAGAAGAAAGACACAACAGCGGGAAACTTATGGTCGATTTTTCGTCCCAAGAGCGAAAGATGGTGGGCTCCGAAGATGAACTGGGCAGCATGTCGTGGTATTCCATGGGCCCCATGCTTACTCTGCAAGCTCGCATTAATGCTTATGACGATTTTGGCAGGCCAGGTCCATCCCGTCGTACAATGTTTGTCCCCCCCCCCCCCAGCCCCCCGAGGTGATGCTGTGTTCGAAGGCGACAGGGCTCCTGTTTACATAGCAGTGAGGATGAGGATGAGTTGTTCCATCTCCATGACCACCACACTCAACAGATTCAATATTATTGGGCTCTTGCGGTCTATTTGGAAGATCAGGTTCCTTGATCGCTATCCACCTCCATCATCATTACCTGAACTTACTCTTTTGCAGCAAGAATTGTGTAAGATTTCCTTGATTATCATACATTCTAGGACGACTGAAAGCTGTATTGAATCCCACCTGTTTTCCTACAAGCATGGTTATGTATACCGTTGAGGTGTTTTTTATTTCGTCCACCCCCTGCATCTTATCGTAAAAGCACTAACAGTCCTCCCCATTCTTATATGAAGTATAAGACACAGAAATAGATGACAGATAAGGGGACTGCTTAGTAAACGTTCAATCAATTAATAAACATTCAATCAATATCTGTGGAAGACTAGAACTAAAGTTACAATAAATTATTTATAAAAAGATATCAAAATGTTCTCTGGCTTCTGGCCACGTGAAGTGGCTAAAATGGCAGAAGCTTTCAACCAAGTAATGCTTTGCGATTATTAGGTGGGTGAAAGCTACCGGGCTGCTGGTAGGTCGATTTATGCTCTAGCTTCTGGCAGTGATATCACTTGAGTTTGTAGCAGTGATATGTTGGCCGGCCGCTGGTAGCCGAGCGGTTCTAGGCGCTTCAGTCTGGAACCGCGCGATCGCTACGGTCGCACGTTCGAATCCTGCCTCGGGCATGGATGTGTGTGATGTCCTTAGGTTAGTTAGGTTTAAGTAGTTCTAAGTTCTAGGGGACTGATTACACCAGATGTTAAGTCCCACAGTGCTCAGAGCCATTATTTTGAACTGATATCTTGTGCTACCCAGCCACAGAACACGTGGAGACAAAGTAGCAACCAGTCAACCACTCTGACAAAAGGGAGAGTGCCCTAATAAACTTTACTCAGTACTTTGCATAACAGATTTACCTTCGTCTTTAGATTACGAGTCGACTGATAGCCATGGACTGATCAGCCCAGTGATTTACAAGTCGAGTTGATCAAAAGTGTCACATGACTTTTCCCTGGCTTGCTTCACCTGACTTCTAACTCGTTATGAGATTAAAATTTTCTTACGCCTGGTTTGATTAATACAGAATTGGTAAGTATGACGTATTACTAGAGGGATGAAGTAGCCGTTAGTTCAAATCTCACTTCTTCTGCACCAGCAGACACATGCCCCGTCCACAGTTTTTGCGCAAGACCCGCTATGTTAGAAGCCCCAAATATGAGGTTACCTACACAGCCTTCACGGACCGGAACGAATGCGAGAGAGACATGTGCATGCTGGCTACATTGGTAGCGACGACTGATCGCGTGTCAGAATACGACATGGTATGAAATAATTTTTTGCGTCCTAATTGGGATAATTTCGACGGGACTCTATAACGTCTACACGACTGGTGCGGAAATCCTATCGTATTCCCGTAAAAGCAATCCCTTTCCTGGGCTGGTACCGTCAAACCTTAAGACCATTAAAAATTCAGCGATCTCTCAGCTCACTCATTTTAATTCAGGGGTTAGACTATTGAACATTATGTCCGTAATTTGTGCTACTCGATTATCATTGTCTGCAGCAACGCAAGTCTTGCCAGTGTCTTAACTTTGCTGGCGAGCAGTAACCGTTATTCACGTGCTTTACTGGTTTGTGGTTTCCCACTGTTGTCTCTTTCTTTATCCATTAATCACTGAAACCCAGCTAGACGTGATGGCGCCTGGTGTGAGACGTGGTTGGGGCACCATAAGAATTACAGGTGAGATGTAATATCGCCATTTCTCAGGGGAACAAGAAAAATGGACATCCAAATTAATTTTTCAGCCATTCTATATTCAGCTACGTTAACCTCCTCCACAAGCCACAAAACTGGCTACCGTGAGAGGATTGTTTAGGTTTTGGTGAACTGTAGAGTTCATGAAGTTGTGTCGCTCACGACTTCCTAACGAGTGCAGCCTGTAGTGCATCAGTATTGTTTCTCTTAGTCACTACTGGTCGAACTCTAGCGGTGACAGGAACAGTAAAAAAAAATGGTTCAAATGGTTCTGAGCGCTATGGGACTTAACTGCTGTGGTCATCAGTCCCCTAGAACGTAGAACTACTTAAACCTAACTAACCTAAGGACACCACACACATCCATGCTCGAGGCATTATTCGAACCTGCGACCGTAGCGGTCACGCGGTTCCAGACTGTAGCGCCTAGAACCGCACGGTCACTCCGACCGGCAGCAACAGTACTTGTTTACCATAAGAGCACTGCAGGTGGCGACCGAATTTCTTTACCTCTGCTGCAGAAAGAGAGAGAGAGATAATTACTGTTGCTAGACGCAACCCAAAACCTAGTCTTGAGGCACGGACTCAGAGGCGGACCGCAAAGGGAACCAGAAAGAGGTGCGGCTCAGAACAACAATCTGGTTTCCACAGCGCGCAGAGCTCCGGCGCCTTTGTGCCAGGGGTAGGTACAGGTAAGGGGTTGGTTGGGTACCGTGCTACCATTACCTTGGTCGCGACGAGCGAAGCCGCCCTCAGCCGTTGAGATTCCAACTGCAGACAACCACACGGCGAGCCACCATGGAGGAATGCGGCTCAGAGCGATGACTACCTGGTTTCCACAGCACGCCGAGTCACCGAGCGGCTTCTTCTGGCGATGCCGCCACCATCATAGCCGCCCGCACCGCCAACGACGCCGCCGCCGCCGACGACGACGATGCCAACAACGCCCTATCGGGGGTTCCGCCGACACCGGAGGCGACGCAACGCGCTCGTTGATGCGGGGCGCTAACCAGAGAAACAAGGCTGTCGTCCTGGGAGATATACTGAGTGTGTTCTATCAGTAATGGCAAGATTCGACGCTCAGACAGGGGAATTTGAAGCGAGTTTGGATACTAAAGTATCCGCTCAAACGGTAGAACTAAGAGCGCAAAACGAGAATCTTATTTCCGGGTTTAAAATATAACGAAATTCACAATTGGAACAACAAGCTAAAAATTTAAAAGCTGTTAGTGATTCGTTCGCGGTATCTTTAAAGACGCACGCTCCAGCTTGAGATTCAGGACCTACGGGGTGCACAGGGCGAGTGCCTGGACAGTATCCCTAAACAAAAACAAGGAGACTCTTTGTAAAATCGACGCACAGTTAAGTGAAGTCTTAAGTGAATTCACCAGAGTAGCTGAACAAGTCAATCGATCGCTCAGCAACTGGACGGTCAGCAGGTCACTTTAGACGCACTGAACGAAGAAATGATGAAGACTCGAACGGTTTTTACGGGGCACACTGAATTGATGAATGCAATAGATACACGGGTTCACTCAGCTGAAGACAAAGTTCAAGAAAATAGTTCGAGCATACTGGAGAGAGTTGCAGCGTAGTGCAAGGCCTTAGAAGTATGAAGGTAAGCTGATAAGCTGTGAGCCATGGCGGACCAGCTGGTGTCAAGGCCGTAGAGATGGGGGATGCGCTCTTGAACTGATTCATAGAGTTGAATCTTTCAAAGGAGTGAACAATCAGTGATTCAGAAAAAAAGAATGGTAGCTCCAAACGTTTCCCACGGCAGAGAGAGAGAGAGAGAGAGAGAGACAGAGCATATCAGCAGCGCCTCTGCTGGTCACAGCACAGTGCACGCCACACAACACAGCCAGCGCCGGCCTCTGCCCTGCTTCTACCTTGGCTGCCTGCATTGTGCAGTGCCCCATTGGATTTTGTGTTTCACATATGCCGTGCCGTCTCTGTGTGTCGTCTGCCGCATGCAGTGTCTGGCGCAGCTTAACTTTGCATCGCACTCTGTCGGTGATCATTTCAGTCGCACGTCCTGCCCTCTGAGCAGTTGATGCGAGCAACAGGACAGAGAGCCACCTAGCGGATAACATAGGAACTACTTGCAACAACCTGCTCGCAAGGGAACGGACGATTTGTCTCGGAGCGGGTGAGTGGTGGCCGTTCACCGCTCCCCCCACCCTCGGAACTCGCCCGCTCAACACTCACCCCACCGTTCTCGACTCTAGCCAGAGCGTTGAGCAAAGCAACTCATGTGTCACTCTGGTCTCTGCGGTCTTAGCTCACGCAGTAATACAGCTCGTGGCTCGACCTGCTCTACTCAATGCTTCTGTATCGGAGTTCGTCTCTACTGGATATTGTTCTTCGTAGTAATACCGCTATGTATATTACATTATTATGTTATGTATACATCATTTGTTTTTATTTTTTTTTTTTTTTGTTTAAACTGATCAGATTAGGTTCCTGACGACTCCTCTTACTATAGGATTTTTATTATGGACACTCGAATTTACACTTTAATTACGAGTGAACCGATAAATGTATCGCAAAATGTGATACACCAATATTTTCCTTGTTTTATTCTGCGTAAGGCTATATGCAGCACTTTCGTTTTACAGTCAAATTTATATATTTTTTTCTTATTCTGGTACGGATTTTGCGATTTTAGGCGTCTTCGGAAGGAAACGTTCACTTTAAAAATATATGGCTTGCGATGTATTTGTATGAGGTTAATGAAATTTTAATACATTATAGCCAAATATATTGTTAATGTAAATCTCAAGTTACAACATTTTCCGATCACCCAAAAAACCACGATAGTGCAAAATAAATCAATAATCAAAAACTTTGTCATATCGTGGAAATTTCAATAAACAATACAAAATTCTTACTCGTTATCTGTGTTACTTCAAAATAGGATCAAATAAGATCAAAATACAGGTATAGTACTGGAATAAACCAAGTTTAAAGGGCAATGTGCCTTCCATTTATTTTCTATTGTAAATGAGTGGTGAGTCATGAAAAAGAGCTAATTCATTTCAGGGAGTGAACAGTTCTGATCCGATCTCTGAAAAGAACAGTTTTGCCCATCTCTACAGGGCCGGGCACGGTTACGTCAGCGAAGTAGTGTAACGTCACGGCGTTGCTGGATACACATGCGGGCCGACAGGCTGGCAGAGAGCGCAGGGAGGCGGCCCCATTCCTGGGGGCTCCCCCGTCCCCTTCGCCGCCGCTGCTGACTGCCAGCCTGCCTATGCCAGATGTTGTCTCGCGACCTGTGAGAGAGTCGGCTCAGAGCGGGCAAGCTACCGGCGCTGTTACCTTCACACAGACAGTGAGAGATTACTTTGTCTGCAAGTTCGAGCCCGCAACGTCTTGCGGGGCATAGCCCTGCAACTTTCTACTGTTTGCGCACACACCCTTGTACCCCACTCCACTGATGTCCCGCCTACTTGGGAGAAATTCCGGCGGATGAATTCCCGAATACACCCACGGCTTTTCTATGAAACTTTAGAGACAGGACAGAGACGATGCGGATTACTGACAAATAATTTATCATTATGTTCTGACAGAAATTAACTTTCGAAGCGAGCCTGTGGTGCCAAGGTGTGCGGACATTTGCCACGCCGGACATTTGCCACGATTTTACCTGCTCCGAAGGGTTGGGTACCTTGTCTCTCCATCCTCCTCCTCCTCCTCCACATCGCTTACTTAGCTTTTCCCGTGGTTTACTTAACATAAAACCAGAATCTCTTTGGATTTTCCGCCACATTTCTAGAGAGAGTTTCGTCGTGGAAACTATTAAATACATGTCGCGTTGAAATCCGCACCAAATTTCGAGCCTCAGTAAAACTTCGCTAATCTTGGAGATTTTGCGTTCGTCTAAATTAGACTTGCCTTTTTCGGTGCTCCTGCAGCAGCTTTCTGTCCTGTTTTGCTTACCATGGGGGATCAGTTCCGTCTCTTATTAATTTATTTGGTATGAATCTCTCGAGTGCTGTTGATACTATTCCTTTGAACTTAAGCCGCATATGGTCTGTACTTACATAGTTTGGAAGGATTGGTGACTGTCTCTTAGAAAGACGTCAACCAAATTTTTAGTTGCTTTTATAAGTAGATATATTTCGCGTTTAGTTTTGGTGAATTTCTTTGTTACGGAATTGAGCCTCGCTACGACTGTGTGTTCACTAATCCCTGTATCCGTCGTGATGCTCATATTGTTTGTGGCTAAGAGGTCAAGTGTGTTTTCGTAACCATTTACAATTTGAATCGCCTCGTGAACTAATTGTTCCAAATAGTTTTAAAAAAAGCATTTAGAACAATTACGTAAGTTGTTTTCTATCTACAATAGGGTCTGAAAATGTATTTTTGTAAACATACGGAAGGTAGATTGAAGTCACTGCCAACTATAATTGAATTAGTAGGGTACCTATTTGTGATGAGACTCAAGTTTTCTTTGAACTGTTCAGCAACTGTTTCACCTGCCACCGGGGGTCGGTAAAAGCAGCCAGTTATTAATTTATTCGGGTTGTCGAATACACCCTCTGCCAATACTAAGTCATAGGAACTATCTGCTTCAATGTCGCTTGTGAGCTGGAACACACATTACATTATTTTTCCTTAAGTTGTGCGTCTTGTTTCTGTTGTAGTGCAGATCATTACAATTATGGCTTTTCCCTCCAAAACCTAGGATGCGTTCTCTGTGACCCTGTAAATACCAGAGCTAAACAACGTAGAAGAACAAGGAGCGTTACAAGCGTACCATTCTGTATTACTTCATTTCCTTATTTCTAACATTTTAAAATTGTACGTCGACTTCAGATGACATGTCAATAATAGATGTTCTTGCCGGCCGCGGTGGTCTCGCGGTTCTAGGCGCGCAGTCCGGAACCGCGCGATTGCTACGGTCGCAGGTTCGAATCCTGCCTCGGGCATGGATGTGTGTGATGTCCTTAGGTTAGTTAGGCTTAAGTAGTTCTAAGTTCTAGGGGACTGATGAGCACAGTTGTTGAGTCCCATAGTGCTCAGAGCCATTTGAACCAATAGATGTTCTTATCTCTATTTAGTGAACGTATTTTCACTCATAGCCGGCCGGTGTGGCCGTGCGGCTCTAGGCGCTTCAGTCTGGAACCGCGTGACTGCTACGGTTGCAGGTTCATCCTGCCTCGGGCATGTATGTGTGTGATGTCCTTAGGTTAGCTAGGTTTAAGTAGTTCTAAGTTCTAGGGGACCGATGACCATAGATGTTAAGTCCCATAGTGCTCAGAGCCATTTGAACCATTTTTTTTCAGTCATGTTTTGAACATTGTCACGCTACAATTTATTAGCTAATGTTTCGCCGCAAGGGATATCGCATTTTAGAGAGTAAATTAATATGGAGTATGTCGTTCTTCTTTTCACACATTCACATACCCATTTCTTCTTTCCTTAATGTATTTTGGGCATGCAGTTGTAGTAATTAAAGTAGGCACAAATGCAGTGATCAAGAAGAAATGATTAGCGTACATTCCCATTCTCTTTACATCGTTCCTTTCTTGTTGCTCCCCTGCCGATGGACTGTTTCTATCGCAATCAGTAAGCGTGAAAGGAAGCTACCGTACAGGCAGAGGGATTTATATTTATACGTGACAGAACTAATTACACACCGACATAATCGTCGGTGTTGCTTTCGGTTCCCAAAAGTTATAAATATTTCGATTTCGGAAAAGAAGCTGTGTATTTGGCCAAGATGTCGGAGACGAACGTCCCGTACGTACTGGTTGTAGCGGAGACGGCGGTTTGAAAGCGGACAGAAGAAGTACGAGGAAGGGCGTCCCTTACGTGAGGGATCGCTACTCAAGCTACGTGGCGAAGGGGCAAGTGTGGCAAATGTCCGGCGTGGCAAATGTCCGGCGTGGCAAATGTCCGGCATTCGGTGCCAAGCCACAGGGCGCTGTTGTTTGGTTTTCGAGTAATCCAGCCGCGTTTATTTAGCACAATCTGAAACTGGGCCAGACAGCACTCGCTGATCATCGGGCTCGTGTACAGTCCTAGGCTGTGTACTGTGCGGGAATTTTTCCTGTTTGAAGTTTACTCAGTGTGTCATGGATGCAGAGGAATTCGTACGTACCATCTACCAGCGTATGCCCGAGCGGCCCAGAGGGCAACTTTTAACTGTACCGCTAGTGCGCCAGGAACAATAGCTAGAAGTGTTGGCTACACTCGAAGGACTTCAGAAAGCAGAAGTCGTGCCGTCAACGAAGAACATAAGTGGGGCGGTTGTAGCGGTCAGGATTCAAGAGGCAATAATGGAGGTCGCTTCGGACGATCTAGCCACTATAATCAGAACGGAGAAGGTACAAGAACCCGTTATCAGCAGAATAACGGTGACAGAAACTTCGCGTCAGTTCAGTAGGAGACTCGAAGGGGAAAAGGCGTAAGTCTACTGACAGCGCGCTTCGCCCCAAACCGAGAGGGAAAACGTTCCGCCGGAAAAAAAACAGCAATTGTGACCGGGTTAACTCACAAGGGAACCTCCCCATCGCACCCCCCTCAGATTTAGTTTTAAGTTGGCACAGTGGATAGGCCTTGAAAAACTGAACACAGATCAATCGAGAAAACAGGAAGAAGTTGTGTGGAAGTACGAAAAAAAAGTAAAATATACAAACTGAGTAGTCCATGCGCAAGATAGGCAACATCAAGGATGTTCTAAGGCCAGCAGCGCCGTGGTCTCGTGGTCAGCGTGAGCAGCTACGGAGCAAGAAGTCCATGGCTCAAGTCTTCCCTTGCGTGAAAAGTTTACTTCTTTATTTTCGCAAAGTTATGATCTGTCCGTTCGTTCATTGAAGTCTCTGTTCATTGTAACAAGTTTATTGTCTGTGTTTTGCGACCGCACCGCAAAACCGTGCGATTAGTAGACGAAAAGACTTGCCTCTCCAATGGGAACCGAAAACATTTGATCGCAAGGTCATAGGTCAACCGATTCCTCCACAGGAAAACACGTCTGATATATTCTATACGACACTGGTGACGGCATGTGCGTCACATGACAGGAATATGTTGTCGACCCACCTAACTTGTACACTTGGCGAATGGGTAAAAATATTCTTCTACCTTGCCCGATTTAGGTTTTCTTGTGGATGTGATAATTACTCCCAAAAAAGTGATTAAAACATAAGAGTTTGTCACATAAACTGCAACAAATGAATGCAACAGTTTCACAGTCGCACAGTTTTCCCTGTGTTCTGTCAAAACATATGTTTTTAAAGTTTTCAAATTTTTCCGTGTGTAGACCGTCAAATCCTGCATATGTCCAAGCAAATCTGAACATGTCCTGGAATTTTGGAGAGCGAAGTTGATTATGTGTGACTGCCTGAACTTTGATAATTGTCTGAAAATAAAAATTTTTTCACTCGAGGGATGGTTTGAACCATCGACCTGTCGTTCCGCAGCTGCTGACTGTAGTCACGGGACCACGGAGCTCCTCAGTTCATATCGTCCTTGTTGTTGCCTATCTTGCACATGGACTACTCAGTTTGTATATTTTGCTTTTTTTCATAGTTCCATATAACTTCTTCCTATTTTCTCGATTGATCTGTGTTCAGTTTTTCAAGGCCTATCCACTGTGCCGACTTATAACTAAATCTGAGGGGGGTGCGATGGGGAGGTTCCCTTCTCAGACAGCTAGTGCCGACGACCGAGATACTCCCGCCTGGTATTGCGGCGGGACGAGTTGGTTTCTCACTATCCCTTCAACAATCAGTCCACCTCCCTGGATAGGTTTTAGGTTGTCTGCCGCTTCACTCTGCCATGGTAAATACTGCTTTAGCCGACAAAAGCAGCGTTGACGAAAATTACGTTTTACACGAAGGCCACATAACACCAGTCCATGGACAGTAGCTGAAAGTTAGTTGATCTCCGCTTGCATGACCTGTATGAAAAAATGTCCAAAATTACTTTTAAATTGGTTTATTGTCTGTAAAATAAGGTAAATCGCTATCAAGCCCGTACTTAATATTCCGACATAAATTATGCAATGTTACTGACTGGCTCTGTTACAAGTTCACACCCGAAAGCAGCCAGAAGATATTTAGTCCGACCCGATATTCTGAACGTCCTGAACAGTCACTGAACCACGACTACTTGCTTGTTAACACATTTAATCGTTGCGTAGGCTCCTTGTAAAGTGGTGCTCTCCATAATGTCTCGTAATCTGCACGAAACATGCCACACGAAGTTTATGTACAACATGAAATGTTTCCACTCAAAAAGCTCAACCTTTCACAAAATACTCAATATTGTAGTCACTTTTTATCAATGACACCAGAACCGATCAAACGCCCGAATTTCTTCATTTTGGTACAGATTTTATCAGCGTGGTTTAACATACATAGTTGTTTACCAGAAGGCTCGCGAGCGACTCTCTCGACTCATGGAGCTGACACACAAATCCCTACTCAGACGTGCTGTAAATACTGAATTCCTGTTGGCTAGTACGTTAAGCAGCCACTCAGATCATCTCGAGCACATCTATACTCGCGGTATTTACAATGTCAGCCAATCAGATTACCACACGTAACTTAACTAGAAATCTCGTAATTCCGAAACTAAATATAATTTACGAAAATACAATACGATTCCTTTCCACCGCTGCTGCTGCGGTCGCAGGTTCGAATCCTGCCTCGGGCATGGATGTCTGTGATGTCCTTAGGTTGGTTTGGTTTAGGTAGTTCTAAGTCTAGGGGACTGATGACCTCAGATGTTAAGTCCCATAGTGCTTAGAGCCATTTGAACCATTCCTTTCCACAAAATAAATTACTAATAAATTTAATACTCAACATCCCTTCTGGCTACCTTTTACAAAATCAAACTCACTTGGACACACGTCACAAATTCTCCTATTGCATAACAACGTTCTCCTGCATACATTTGCATAGTTTTAATGAAATATCAGATTCTCCCCCATTCACTCTCTCAGTCTCTCCAAAACACTCACACAACCAAAAACCGATGAAATAATAATTTTCCGAAGTACCTTTAATTAGGTCATGAATCTATTGTATTGAAGCTGAAGAAAATTCCAGTAAATTAAATTACACGGACATATCCTCTTGACTGGAGTTTCAGTTGATATTATAGAAGAACACATTACTGTCCCTATCTCAGTTTCGTAATGCCAGCACCGTTATTGTGTGTTTTAGGTAAAAATTCATATCTCCAAAAGAATTTAAGTTATTGATTTGAAATATTAGCAGTATGGTTGTGTTACCCATAGAATATGGTATACTGATAACGAAAACGACCGATTAACACTTTAATTTCCTATTTCATGGTAAAAACAAATATTTCTTAATGGAAAAACCTACAAAATTACTTCACTGACGTTCATATGTGTGTGAATTCCTATGGAACCAAACTGGTGAGGTCATAGGTCGCTAGACTTACACACTACTTAAACTAACTTAACCCTAAGGACAACACTCACACCCATGCTCGAGGGAGGACTCGAACCTCCGGCAGGAGGGGCGCACGATTAGTAATATGGCTCCTCTAACCGCGCGTCCTTACTTCACTGAAACAATCATTATACAAAAGGGCACTTTGGTCGGTGTCGTTCATTACAAATCCAAGCTATACGCAAAATTTCTCACAAAAATCGCTCTGGTCGGCTTCCTTAAAATTACCCGTTCGACTATAATTTTAGAGAGGGAACTATTTCCTATCTTTCACAAAAAATTTTCCCTCTGGTAAGCGTCTATAAAAATTACGTATCATCAGCACCTACTTTTCGATTAAACAGCGTGGCAAACTTCTTTTCACATTTAATCTTACACCGGTTCGACACCTGGGTACTTTAGATCCACACCCACTCATCTGTCAGGTACAAATGACTCACATATCCGATTTACATAACAGGCGTCCTGCAAAATACAGTAAGTCTAAGTCAAACAATCATTATTCATTGTCCGAAAGGACAGACACGACACGTATAAATGTATAACCCACATGACATGGGATGCGAACACTTGACGGACAAACGCAATTTGCCAAGTGAGACCGTGCCTTCTACGAAGAACTTTCTTGGCGACTGTGTTGTCTTTCTGAGACCTGTGAACAGTTATCAATAGTTAAGAAAGAGGTTGTGTAATAAATTGACTGGCTGGAAGAGGGACGTGAACTGACCAGACGGTTGCATGAACACAGCCCGAGTTGGGAGCTGCGCAGAACACAAGGTGTGATGCAGTTCTCGGGTGAGAGACCTGATATGGAGACTGCAGAAGAGACATTACACAGTGAGTCTCCGTAGGAGGGACTTCACTTGGAGGCACCAGAGTAGGCATTCTGATGTTAGGGTCCATGACGCTCGTCTTCTGAACGTCGCTGCTGCTAACGCCGGACATCCAGCTCTGGTCCTGCACCGTAACTGACTTACACTGCAGCATACTTATATGGATATGGTATCTGTTCTTTCGGACATGCAGCCGTCTAGAACTAAATTAGATTTATATACTAATACCTTCAGCTGCTGCCGGGCGTCGTGACCGGGCCAAATATCTCACGAAATAAGCGTCAAAATAAAAAACTACAAAGAACGAAACTTGTCTAGCTTGAAGGGGGAAACCAGATGGCGCTATGGTTGGCCCGCTAGATGCCGCTGCTATAGATAAAACGGATATCAACTGCGTTTTTTTAAAATAGGAGCCCCCATTTTTATTACATATTCGTGCAGTACGTAAAGAAATATGAATGTTTCAGTTGTAACACTTTTTTCGCTTTGTTATAGATGGCGATGTAATAGTCACAAACATATTGCTCACAGTTTTAGACGAACAGTTGGTAACAGGTAGGCTTTTTAAATTAAAATACAGAACGTAGGTACATTTGAACTTTTTATTTCGATTGTTTCAATGTGATACATGTACCTTTGTGAACTTATGATTTCTGAGAACGCATTCTGTTACAGAGTGAATACCTGTAAATACCACATTAATGCAATAAATGCTCAAAATGATGTCCGTCAACCTCAATGCATTTGGCAATACGTGTTCCGACATTCCTCTCAACAGCGAGTAGTTCGCCTTCCGTAATGTTCGCACATGCATTGACAATGCGCTGACGCATGTTGTCAGGCGTTGTCGGTGGATTACGATAGCAAATATCCTTCAACTTTCCCCACAGAAAGAAATCCGGGGACGTCAGATACGGTGAACGGGCGGGCGATGGTATGGTGCTTCGACGACCAATCCACCTGTCCCGAAATATTCTATTCAATACCGCTTCAACCGCACGCGAGTTATGTGCCGGGCATCCATCATGTTCGAAGTACATCGCCATTCTATCGTGCAGTGAAACATCTTGTAGTAACATCGGTAGAACATTACGTAGGAAATCAGCATACATTGCACCAATCGGGCTGCCATCGATAAAATGGGGGCCAATTATCCTTCCTCCCATAATGCCGCACCATACATTAACCCGCCAAGGTCGTTGATGTTCCACTTGTCACAGCCATCGTCGATTTTTCGTTGCCCATTAGTGCATATTATGCCGGTTTACGTTACAGCTGTTGGTGAATGACGCTTCGTCGCTAAATAGAACGCGTGCAAAAAATCTGTCATGGTCCCGTAATTTCACTTGTGCCCAGTGGCAGAACTCTACATGACGTCGCCATGCAATTCCTGGTGCATAGAAATATGGTACGAGTGTAGTCAATGTTGATGTAGCATTCTCAACACCGACATTTTTGAGATTCCTGATTCCCGCGCAATTTCTCTGCTACTGATGTGCGGATTAGCCGCGACAGCAGCTAAAACACCTATTTGGGCATCATCATTTGTTGCAGGTCGTGGTTGACGTTTCACATGTGGCTGAACACTTCCTGTTTCCTTAAATGACGTAACTATCCGGCGAACGGTCCGGATACTTGGATGATGTCGTCCAGGATACCGGGCAGCATACATAGCACACGCCCGTTGGGCATTTTGATCACAATAGCCATACATCAACACGATATTGACCTTTTCCGCAATTGGTAAAGGGTCCACTTTAACACGGGTAATGTATCACGAAGCAAATACCGTCCGCACTGGCAGAATGTTACGTTTGTGAGTATTACAGCGCCATCTATCGCAAAGCGAAAAAAGTGGTCCAACTAAAAAATTCATATTTCTTTAAATACTACACGAATATTTAATAAAAACGGGGGTTCGTATTTAAAAAAAACGCAGTTGATATCCGTTTGAGCTATGGCAGCGGTATCTAGTGGGCCAATCATAGCGCCATCTGGTTTCCCCCTTCAAGCTAGACGAGTTTCGTTTTTTGTAATTTTTTCGTTTGATGCTTATTTCGTGAAATATTTGGCCCGGTCACTGTCAATGGACCACCCTGTATATCAACGGGGACAGGTGAAAATGTGTGACACCATATCCATGTAAGTATATAGTTCTGGCAATATCGGCCATGACACCGAAACCGTGGTCCTCTGTAATAAAAAAACTGAAACTGGTGTCTTGCGACGTCCGCCCCGAACAGATACAACTAACGAAAACGAAGAAAATTGGGCTAAAAAAAAAAAAAAAGGATAGCGTCTGGCATGTAAGATGAGTTCCCGGGTTCGAGTCCTTTTCGGGGCACACATTTTCACCTGTCCCCATTGATATATATCAACGCGCGGCAGCAGCTGAAGGTATTAATATATAATTATAAATACATTGCAGCACTCCAATCAAACTCTGCCTGCGAGATTCGTTTCTCTCTTAGCAAGCACGACGAAAATTCTGCTAATGGCCATGAGACTTTTATTTTATTAATGATTAAAGTCGCAGAAAAAAGTGAAGAATTTGGCTTGACTCTTAACGTAAGCAAGACTAAGTTCATGGTGATATCTAAAACACACCAACAAGAAAATCTTACAATCAATAGGGAAAGAGTCGATCAAGTACGTAAATTTAAATATCTCGGAACAATTGTGAATGAGGAGATTGAAAGCTCAGAAGAAATTAAATCGAGAATAGGACAGGCCAGAAGTATCTTTAATAAGATGAAAAATGCATTCTGTTCGAGAGACATTTGTTTAAACACAAAAATGAGGTTGCTAAGATGCTATGTATTCTCAAAATTACTATACGGAATGGAAGCGTGGACATTGAAAAAGAAGGACATGAACAGTTTAGAAGCTTTTGAAATGTGGGCATATAGAAGAATACTTAGAATTAGTTGGGTGTCGAGGATTACTAATCAAGATGTCCTAAGAAGAATGGGAAAGGAAAAAGAATTAATTAAAACTATTAAAGTAAGGAAGCTACAATATTTAGGCCATGTTATTAGGGGAGTAAATTACAAAATATTGCAAATAATACTAGAAGGGAAAATTTGTGGGAAGAGAACGAGGGGTAGAAGACGGACTTCCTGGATTGACAATTTAAAAAATTGGTACAACTGCTCAACGTCAGAACTCCTTAGATCAGCCAAATCAAGATCAGAAATTGCCATGATGACAGCCAACCTTCTTATAGGAGACGGCACATGAAGAAGAAGAAGTGATTTCTAAAGTATTTAATAGCTTGGTCTGTGACACTTTTACGTATCAAAACAAATGTTTGTGGCAATCTGTTAGTCGATTCAAAATGATTAAAATGGCTCTGAGCACTATGGGACTTAACTTCTGACGTCATCAGTCCCCTAGAACTTAGAACTACTTAAACCTAACTAACCTAAGGACAACACAAACATCCATGCCTGAGGCAGGATTCGAACCTGCGACCGTAATGGTCGCGCGGTTCCAAACTGTAGCGCCTAGAACCGCTCGGCCACTCTGACCCGCAATCTGTTAGTCGAGCACAATATTATTTCACCTGGGAGTGGGGGCGCCTCGGACGGGTTATCATGAGCTTTTGTCGTGATATTTAACCAGGACACGCTGAAACATTTTATAGTATTAGCACAGCTGTCTTGAAATCATTCATAGTGCGATGCATTTTCTTCAGTCACCACTGCGGTAGTTTACTATACTGACAGGTAACATCCGATGACCATAGCCAAATGCCATCACCAGCAACACAGATATACAATAGCAGAATGACTGCGATAATGTCCTCGAGGAGTATGTAATAGCGCTACACCTGATTGAGATGCAGTTCCTGAGACAAGCATTAAAGTCTTGGAGAGAGGTCGCCAGAGCGCCTGTAGTATGCATAGCCGAAGCAACTTCTGTGTCCCAACGTCAATATGGGGGTGCCAGGCTTACATTTAACCGGCAACCGTGCATCGGTCACAAGCTACTGGATACGCAGGAGAGGTTCCGTGTGGTGATTGTCGTCGAATGCCAGCACCAGCATCATAGGTACACACCAGCTGAATGACTACGACAATGTCTTCGAGGCATACTCTATAACGGAACACCCGTCTGATACAGATGCAATCCCTGACGGCGGCATTAGTAGCTTGGAGAGACGTCGGTAGAGAGCCTGTAGTACGCAATAGAGAAGTACTTTCTTTGTACTATTGTCTGTGTGAGGGGCAGGGTTAGAGGAAACCTGCAGCGGTGCATCTGTTACAAGCCACTAAACACCCATTAGAGGTTCCATGTGGTGACCATAGCAAAATGCCAGCGCCAGTATCATAGATATTCTCTAGCAAATAACTCCGACAATGTCTTTGAGTCATATGCACTAGTGCAGCACACAGCTGATGGAGATGCAATTCTGGAGGGTGGCATTAGTGTCTTGGAGAGATTTCGTCAGAGATCCTGAGGTATGCCGTGGCTAAGAAATTTCTATGAACCATAGTCAGCGTGAGTAGGCCAAGGTTACAGGAAACTGGCAGTGGTGTGTCGGTTACAAGCAAATGGATACACAGGAAAAAATCCATGTGGTGACAGTAGCCAAATGCCGGCGGTACTATCATAGATACAGACTACCAGGATGACTCTGAAAATGTCCTCGAGGAATATGCAATAACGCAGCACTCGTCTGTTTGAATTGCAATTCCAGGTGGTAACATTAGAGTCTTGGAGAGATATCGGCAATGAGACTGTAGTATACAATGCTGAAGCAATTTCTGTGTCCCTTCTGTGTCCCTTCGTTACTGTAAAATGGCAGTGGCGTATTGGTTAAAGCTACTGGACACCGAGGAGAGATTCCTTTCGGTGACCATAGCCGAACGCCAGCGCCAGTAACATACACATACACCAACAAACAAGTCCGACAATGTCCTTGAGACCTATGCAATAAAGCAGTAACCCTCTGATGCAGAGGCAATTTTTCAGGGCAGCATTAGTGTCTTGGAGAGACTTCAGCAGAGTGCCTGTAGTATGCAATGTCGCAGAAGTTCCTGAGTCCCCGGTGACCACAGCCAAACGCCAGCGCCGGTATAATTACACTAACAGAATCACTCCGACAATTTCCTTGAGGCGTATCCAATAGCGCAGCAGCCTTCTGATGGAGATGCAGTTTCGGACGGCACAATTAGTGTCTTGGAGATATGTGGGAAGAGGGCCTGCAGTATAAAATAGAGAAGACCCTTTGTCAAGTGAGTTAAAGCAAAATCGGCAGCGGTGGGTCTGTTACACACTATTGGAAACAAACGAGAGGTTCCGTGCGGTGAACGTAGCCGAATGCCAGCGCCACTATCATACACTCCTGGAAATGGAAAAAAGAACACATTGACACCGGTGTGTCAGACCCACCATACTTGCTCCGGACACTGCGAGAGGGCTGTACAAGCAATGATCACACGCACGGCACAGCGGACACACCAGGAACCGCGGTGTTGGCCGTCGAATGGCGCTAGCTGCGCAGCATTTGTGCACCGCCGCCGTCAGTGTCAGCCAGTTTGCCGTGGCATACGGAGCTCCATCGCAGTCTTTAACACTGGTAGCATGCCGCGACAGCGTGGACGTGAACCGTATGTGCAGCTGACGGACTTTGAGCGAGGGCGTATAGTGGGCATGCGGGAGGCCGGGTGGACGTACCGCCGAATTGCTCAACACGTGGGGCGTGAGGTCTCCACAGTACATCGATGTTGTCGCCAGTGGTCGGCGGAAGGTGCACGTGCCCGTCGACCTGGGACCGGACCGCAGCGACGCACGGATGCACGCCAAGACCGTAGGATCCTACGCAGTGCCGTAGGGGACCGCACCGCTACTTCCCAGCAAATTAGGGACACTGTTGCTCCTGGGGTATCGGCGAGGACCATTCGCAACCGTCTCCATGAAGCTGGGCTACGGTCCCGCACACCGTTAGACCGTCTTCCGCTCACGCCCCAACATCGTGCAGCCCGCCTCCAGTGGTGTCGCGACAGGCGTGAATGGAGGGACGAATGGAGACGTGTCGTCTTCAGCGATGAGAGTCGCTTCTGCCTTGGTGCCAATGATGGTCGTATGCGTGTTTGGCGCCATGCAGGTGAGCGCCACAATCAGGACTGCTTACGACTGAGGCACACAGGGCCAACACACGGCATCATGGTGTGGGGAGCGATCTCCTACACTGGCCGTACACCACTGGTGATCGTCGAGGGGACACTGAATAGTGCACGGTACATCCAAACCGTCATCGAACCCATCGTTCTACCATTCCTAGACCGGCAAGGGAACTTGCTGTTCCAACAGGACAATGCACGTCCGCATGTATCCCGTGCCACCCAACGTGCTCTAGAAGGTGTAAGTCAACTACCCTGGCCAGCAAGATCTCCGGATCTGTCCCCCATTGAGCATGTTTGGGACTGGATGAAGCGTCGTCTCACGCGGTCTGCACGTCCAGCACGAACGCTGGTCCAACTGAGGCGCCAGGTGGAAATGGCATGGCAAGCCGTTCCACAGGACTACATCCAGCATCTCTACGATCGTCTCCATGGGAGAATAGCAGCCTGCATTGCTGCGAAAGGTGGATATACACTGTACTAGTGCCGACATTGTGCATGCTCTGTTGCCTGTGTCTATGTGCCTGTGGTTCTGTCAGTGTGATCATGTGATGTATCTGACCCCAGGAATGTGTCAATAAAGTTTCCCCTTCCTGGGACAATGAATTCACGGTTTTCTTATTTCAATTTCCAGGAGTGTAGATATCAGAATGACCCTGACAGTATACACATGGCATATGCAACAGCGCAACACACCTCTGATGGAGATGCAATTTCTGAGGGCAGCATTAGTGTCTTGGAGAGACTTCGGAAGAGAGCCTGTAGCATGGAATGGGGGAGCAATTTCTCTGACCCATCGTCAGTGTGAGTTTGTGAGGGTTCCAATAAAACGGCAGTGGTGCATCGGGTACAAGTTACTGGATACCCAGGAGAGGTACCATGCGGGCACGTAGTCGAATTCCAACGCCAGTACTCATACACCAGCAGAATGACTCCGACTCTGTCCTCGATGCATATGCAATAGTGCAGCATCCGTCTGATGGAAATGCAACCCCTGAGGGCAGCATTACTGTCTCGGAAAGCCGTCGCCAGAGAGCCTGTATGCGATATATAAACAATTTCTGAGTCCCAACGTCAATGCGAGGATGCGAAGATTACTGTAAACCGGCAGTGGTGCATCGGGTACACGCTGCTGAACTCCCAGGAGAGGCGCCATGCGGTGACTGTAGACGAGTGCCAGCTGCAGTATCATAGATGTACACCAGCAGAGTGAATCCAACAATCTGTTCGAGCCATATGCAATACCTCTGTATCCGTCTGATGGAAATTCAATTCCTGAGGTAAGCATTAGGGTCTTGGAGAAACGTTGTCAGATAGACTGTGGTACTTATTACTGAAGCATTTTCGGTGCCAATTGTTAATGTGAGGGTGCGAGGATAGCAGAAAACCAGCAGCTGCGCATCGGTAAACAACTACTGAAGGCCCAAGAGAGGTTCCATTCGGTGACAGTCTCCGAATGCAAGCGCCAGTATCATAGGTATACACCAGCAGAATGAATCTGACAATGTCCTCAACGGGCGTGCAATAGTGCAGCACACGTCTTAACGAGATGCAGTATCTGAGGGCAGCATTTCTGTCTTGAGACGCGTCGGCATAGTGCCTGTAGAATGCATTAGTGAAGCAATTTCTATTTTAGTTTTTTATTCACACGTCAATTTCCGTAGGAATAACTTGAGGAGCTAATCTCCAATGTCATGAAACTTGTCAATACATGAAATTGCGACATAAAAGTGATAACGGATAAAAGTAGAATGTTTATGAACCCAAAAGAAGGCAGTCCATATATTTAAGTAAATGCAATCAACAATATAACAAGAATCAGCTTAATTTTTCAAGAACTCCTCTCGACAAAATAGAAAGAGTGACCCTTGAGGAAACCCTTCAGTTTCGATTTGAAAGCTCGTGGATTACTGCTAAGATTGAAACGTCCCCTTAGAATAATTATACATGACTGTGCTTAAACTGACACACAATATCTTTAGCGCAACGCAATCTGACTTTCAAAAATCCCTACAAAAGAATGGCCCTGACTAACATTAACCTGTACGTTTCACAAATCACTTACCTCACCAAAAATCTTCGTTACTCGAACTACTGCAATATAGCGAGCGCCACTACTGCCAGCTAAATAAAAGATTCAAACTACGGAAGGCACTAACTACTGATAGGCATAGTTAGCAAATGAAAAACTTTAATAGAGAACAAACAATGTATTTACCTCAATAGTGTTCAAAAGTCATAATGTATATAGCAGTTCATGATATCCAGTATTGCAAATTTCAAAACTCCGCCATCTCTCTCCTCACATCCACCACTTCTGGCGGCTCACCTCCAACTGCTCAACGCTACGCGCTGTTCACATCCAGCTGCCCAACACTACAATGGCAGATAACAATGCAAACTAGCCACAGACTGCACACAGCACAGCCAGTGATTTTCATACAGAGCGCTACGTAACGTTGCCAATAAGAAAACATAAACAGCCTACTTACATAGTCCAGTAGTTTGATTCCAATGCTCCATTACCCATTTACAGTAACACTCGCACTCTCAAATTCTTGATACTACACAGAAATTGCATTGCTACTGAAAACTATGGATTCCATGCCGAATTCTCTCAAAGAGGCTAATTCGTCCATGGTCACCGCATGGAACCCCTACTGGGAGTCCAGGAACTTGTATCCGATGCAAGACTACCCATTTACTGAAACCATTGCACCCTCACATTGTCGATACGACACCCTAATCGCATCGCAATTGAAAACTTTAGTCTTCATGCTGACTTCTTTTCTAGAGAGTGTTATGGCTGGGGTCATAATGTCGCTCTTTCCCTGGGAGTCAAGTAGCTTTTATCCGATGCACAACTGCCCATATACTGTACGACTAACAGCTTCATATTGACGATGCGACACAAAATTATATTGCGGTGGAAGGATATAGGATCCTGGCCGACTTATTTCCAACAGACAAATGTGGTTAAGGTCACCACATGGACGTCACCTGGAGTCGAATAATTTGATTCCAACGCACCACTGCCCATTTACTGTAATCTTCGACTCCATTGTCTCGATGCACCTAAGAAATTGTATCGCGATTGAAAACTATAGCCTACATGCCGACTTGTCTCGAAGATGCTAAAGTGGTCACGTTCACTGCATGAAACGCCTCCTGGTAGTTCAGGAACTTATATCTGATGCAAGAGTAACTATCTAACCCTCACATTGATGATACGATACCGAAATCCCATCACGATTAAAATTTGTAGTCAGCATGCTGACTTCTTTCCTAGAGAGTAACGTGGCTATGATCAAAGTATCGTTCCTCCCTTGGGAGACCAGTAGCTTTTATCTGATGGATGATTGCTTGTTTACTGTAACACTAGCAGCCCATATGGATGATTGCAAATGGTTCAACTGGCTCTGAGCACTATGGGACTTTACATCTATGGTCATCAGTCCCCTAGAACTTAGAACTACTTAAACATAACTAACCTAAGGACATCACACACATCCATGCCCGAGGCAGGATTCGAAACTGCGACCGTAGTGGTCACGTGGTTCCAGACTGAAGCGCCTAGAACCGCACGGCCACACAGGCCGGCCACAAAATTGCATCGCGGTTGAAAACTATAGGCTCCTTCAGGACTTATCTCCAAGAGACAAATGTGGTCACAGTCACCACGTGGAACCTCTCCTGGAGTCCAGTAGTTTCATTCCGATGCACCACTACACCCGCACTCCCATATTCTTGATGTTACATACACAGAAATTGCATCGAGATTGTAAACTATAGATCGTCAATGTAAGGCTGCTAGTGGCACAGTAAACGGGCAGTCGTGCATCGAATAAAAGCTACTGGATTCAGAGGGAAGTATCGATACTGTGCCCATAGCCATATTATTCTGTAGGGAATACGTCAGGATGCAGACTATAGTTTCTAATAGCGTTGCAATTTCGGTATAGTATGGACAATGTGAGGCTGCAATGGTTACTGTAATCTAGCATTGGATACAAGATCTTGGACTCACAGGATGGTTTCCATGCAGTGACTGTACCTAATTTTGCCTCATGGAGAGAAGTCGGCATGGAATCTAAAGTTTTCAATCGCGATGCAACGTCCGTGTAGCATCGAGAATATGAGAGTGAGAGGGTTACATTAAATGGGTAGTGGTGCATCGGAATCAAACTACTAAAACTCCAGGAAAGTTTCCATGCGGATCGTCAAAGTATTGGAAAAGGGCACAGGTCATCCCCGTTTTCAAGAAGGGACGTCGAACAGATGTGCAGAACTATAGACCTATATCTCTAACGTCGATCAGTTGTAGAATTTTGGAACACGTATTGTGTTCGAGTATAATGACTTTTCTGGAGACTAGAAATCTACTCTGTAGGAATCAGCATGGGTTTCGGAAAAGACGGTCATGTGAAACCCAGCTCGCGCTATTCGTCCACGAGACTCAGAGGGCCATAGACACGGGTTCACAGGTAGATGCCGTGTTTCTTGACTTCCGCAAGGCGTTCGATACAGTTCCCCACAGTCGTTTAATGAACAAAGTAAGAGCATATGGACTATCAGACCAATCGTGTGATTGGATTGAGGAGTTCCTAGATAACAGGACGCAGCATGTCATTCTCAATGGAGAGAAGTCCTCCGAAGTAAGAGTGATTTCAGGTGTGCCGCAGGGTAGTGTCATAGGACCGTTGCTATTCACCAATATACATAAATGACCTGGTGGTTGACATCGGAAGTTCACTGAGGCTTTTTGCAGATGATGCTGTGGTGTATCGAGAGGTTGTAACAATGGAAAATTGTACTGAAATGCAGGAGGATCTGCAGCGAATTGACGCATGTTGCAGGGAATGGCAATTGAATCTCAATGTAGACAAGTGTAATGTGCTGCGAATACACAGAAAGATAGATCCTTTATCATTTAGCTACAAAATAGCAGGTCAGCAACTGGAAGCAGTTAATACCAGAAATTAGAGTACGTATTAGGAGTGATCTAAAATGGAATGATCATATAATGTTGATCGTCGGTAAAGCAGATGCCAGACTGAGATTCATTGGAAGAATCCTAAGGAAATGCAATCCGAAAACAAAGGAAGTAGGTTACAGTACGCTTGTTCGCCCACTGCTTGAATATTGCTCAGCAGTGTGGGATCCGTACCAGATAGGGTTGATAGAAGATATAGAGAAGATCCAACGGAGAGCAGCGCGCTTTGTTACAGGATCATTTAGTAAACGCGAAAGCGTTACGGAGATGATAGATAAACTCCAGTGGAAGACTCTGCAGGAGAGACGCTCAGTAGCTCGGTACGGGCTTTTGTCAAAGTTTCGAGAACATACCTTCACCGAAGAGTCAAGCAGTATATTGCTCCCTCCTACGTATATCTCGCGAAGAGACCATGAGGATAAAATCAGAGAGATCAGAGCCCACACAGAGGCATACCGACAATCCTTCTTTCCACGAACAATACGAGACTGGAATAGAAGGGAGAACCGATAGAGGTACTCAAGGTACCCTCCGCCACACACCGTCAGGTGGCTTGCGGAGTATGGATGTAGATGTAGATGTAGACCGTAACCCCAATTGTTTCTTGGAGATAAGTCAGCAAGGACCCAATAGTTTTCAACAGAGATCCAATTTTGTATTGCATTGTCAATATAAGGCTGCTAGTGGTACAGTAATTGGGCAGTCGTGCATCAGATAAAAGCTACTGGACTCCCATTGGAGGACTGATACTGTGACCATAGAAACGTTACTATCTAGGAGTCGCCATGCAGAGTACAGTTTTTAATCGCGATGCAATTTCGGTGTCGCATCGACTGTGTGAGGGTACAATGGTTACAGTAAATGAATAGTCTAACATCGGATACAAGTTCCTGCACTCCCAGGAATGTTTCCATGCAGTGACCATAGCCACATTAGGCTCTAGGAGAGAAGCCTGCATGTAGGCTATAGTTTACAATCGCTATACAATTTCTGAGTAGCATCGAGAATATGAGACTGCAAAGGTTACAGTAAACAGGCAGTGGTGCATCGGAATCAAACTACTGGACTCCAACAGAGTTTCCATGTGGTGACCGTAACCTCATTTATCTCTAGGAGATAAGTCGGCAAGAAGCCTAAAGTTTTCAACCGTGATGCTATTATGTTTCGCATCTTCAATGCGAGGCTGCTAGTGGCACAGTAAACTGGCAGTCGTGCATCGGATAAAAGCTACTGGATTCAGAGGGGAGTATCGATACTGTGCCCGTAGCCACATTATTCTGTAGAGAAGACGTCAGCATGGAGACTACTGTGTCTAATCGCGATGCAATTTTGGTGTATCGACAGTGTGAGGGTGGAATGGTTACAGTAGCCTTGCATCGGATACAAGTTCCTGGACACCCCGGAGGGGTTCCATGCAGTGGCCATACCCGCTTCTGCCACTTGGAGAGAAGTCAGCATGGAATCTATAGTTTTCAATCGCGCTGCAACTTCAGTGTAGCATCAAGAATATGGGAGAGCGAGGGGTACCGTAATTGTGTCGTGGTACATCGGAATCAAGTTACTGGACTCGAGGACAGGTCCATGTGGTGACCATAACGACATTTGTCTCTCTGAGATAAGTCGGCAAGGTAACTATAGTTTTCAACCGTGATGCAATTTCAGTTGTGTGTCAATCGTCAATAGGAGGCTACCAGTGGTACAGTAAACGGGCAGTCGTGCATCGGATAAAAGCTACTGGATTCAGAGGGGAGTATCGATACTGTGACCAAAGCCACATTACATCTACATCTACATGACTACTCTGCAATTCACATTTAAGTGCTTGGCAGAGGGTTCATCGAACCTCAATCATACTATCTCTCTACCATTCCACTCCCGAACAGCGCGCGGGAAAGACGAACACCTAAACCTTTCTGTTCGAGCTCTGATTTATCTTATTTTATTTTGATGATCATTCCTCCCTATGTAGGTTGGGCTCAACAAAATATTTTCGCATTCGGAAAAGAAATTTGGTGACTGCAATTTCGTAAATAGATCTCACCGCGACGAAAAACATCTTTGCTTTAATGACTTCTATCCCAATTCGCGTATCATATCTGCCACACTCTCTCCCCTATTACGTGATAATACAAAACGAGCTGCCCTTTTTTGCACACTTTCGATGTCCTCTGTCAATCCCACCTGGTAAGGATCCCACACCACGCAGCAATATTCTAACAGAGGACGAACGAGTGTAGTGTAAGCTGTCTCTTTAGTGGACTTGTTGCATCTTCTAAGTGTCCTGCCACTGAAACGCAACCTTTGGCTCGCCTTCCCCACAATATTATCTATGTGGTCATTCCAACTGAAGTTGTTCGTAATCCATTTTACCCGGAAACACGTTTTAAGTTCTGCAATTCAGACTGTAGGTGGTCGTCATCAGAGATAATCTTGGCTCTATGAATCAACGTGTTCAGGACGGCTTTCTTGTGTACAGGGTGGTGGAAACTATTGGCCTTCGAGTACCAATCAGTGTGTCTTGGTTTCCGGTACACTGAGTGACCAAGCGGGCCTCCTGCCTTCCGCTCAACCAGAACATCCAAGAATGGTAGCTTGCCGTGCTTCTCCATCTCGACAGTAAATTTAATGTTGGGATGGACACCATTCATATGATCGACGAACTGCTGTAGTGTATCTTCACCATGAGGCCATATCAGGAAGGTGTCATCAACGTAGAAAGCAAAAGCAAAGCGAAAGCAAAAGCAAGATAGCCGTAATGTCGCAGTTTGCAGACCCTGCTCCTCAAAGTGCTCCATGAAGAAATTTGTGACTGCTGGAGACAGTGGTGATCCAATGGCTGTGCCGTCAGTCATCTCATAACATTCATCGCAATACAAAAAGTACGTTGTCGTTAGGACGTGAAGGAAGAACTTAATGATTACAGACGGAAAATGTTGGACCAAAAGATCCAGCGTATCTTGTTTGGCACCCTCGTAAAAAGTGACACAACATCCAGGCTAACCATTAGGTCGTTTGGGCCTATCTTCATTCTTAGTGACTGAGCTGGTCTCCTGCCTTCCGCTCAACCAGAACATCCAAGAATGGTAACTTGCCGTGCTTCTCCATCTCGACAGTAAATTTAATGTTGGGATGGACACCATTCATATGATCGACGAACTGCTGTAGTGTATCTTCACCATGAGGCCATATCAGGAAGGTGTCATCAACGTAGAAAGCAAAAGCAAAGCGAAAGCAAAAGCAAGATAGCCGTAATGTCGCAGTTTGCAGACCCTGCTCCTCAAAGTGCTCCATGAAGAAATTTGTGACTGCTGGAGACAGTGGTGATCCAATGGCTGTGCCGTCAGTCATCTCATAACATTCATCGCAATACAAAAAGTACGTTGTCGTTAGGACGTGAAGGAAGAACTTAATGATTACAGACGGAAAATGTTGGACCAAAAGATCCAGCGTATCTTGTTTGGCACCCTCGTAAAAAGTGACACAACATCCAGGCTAACCATTAGGTCGTTTGGGCCTATCTTCATTCTTAGTGACTGAGCTGGTCTCCTGCCTTCCGCTCAACCAGAACATCCAAGAATGGTAACTTGCCGTGCTTCTCCATCTCGACAGTAAATTTAATGTTGGGATGGACACCATTCATATGATCGACGAACTGCTGTAGTGTATCTTCACCATGAGGCCATATCAGGAAGGTGTCATCAACGTATCGTAGAAAGCAAAAGAAAGATAGCCGTAATGTCGCAGTTTGCAGAGCCTGCTCCTCTGCGAGTTGACATCATGTTGTTCGCAACGTCACAATTTTGGTGCTAATAATCCTGCCAGATGTTTAGCAAGTCTGTAGGTAGGCGAACTGATTGCACTACCAATGGGCCTCAGGGGAACACTTTCTTTGTGTATCTTTGGTAATCCATAAAGCCTGTGAGGTCTGGTGGCACGAGGCATAAATTTCTTCACCACTTCATCTGGTAAGCCAGATTCCATCAATAACTTCCCTGTCTTTCTGACAGTTTGTGGAGACCCAGAAGGTTCAGTACGGTGACCATAGCCACATTAGCCTCCTCGAGAGAAGTCGTCATGGACGCTATTGTTTTCAATCGCCATGCAATTTCTGTGTAGCATCGAGAATATGCGAATACGAGGGTTACAGTAAATGGGCAGCGGTGCTTCGCAGTCAAGCTTCTGGACTCTAGGATAGGTTCCATGCAGTGAACGTAACCAAATTTGTCTCTTGGAGATAGGTCGGCAAGGAGCCTATAGCTTTCAACCGCGATGCAATTATCTGTCGCATCGTCAGTATGAGTCTCCTAGTGGTTCAGTAAATTATTAGTGGCGCGTATCGGATAAAAGCTATAGGACTCCCAGGGGAAGATCGATAATGTGACCATAGCCGCATTACTCTCTGGGAAAGTAGTCGGCATGCTGACTACAGCTATTAATCGAGATAAAATTTCGGTTTCGTATCGAAACAAGTGAGGGTGCGATGGTTACAGTAAATCAGTTGTCTTTCATCGGATACAAGTTCCTGGACTCTCACGACGTGTTCCACGAGGTGGTCGTAGCCACATTAGTCTATTGGGGAGAAGTCGGCATGGAGGCTATGGTTGTCAATTACGATGCAATTTCTGTGCAACATCGAGAATATGAGAGTGTGAGGGTTACAGTAAATGGGCAGAGGTGCATTTGAATCTAACTACTGGACTCCAGGAGTGGTTCCATGCATTGACCGTAAACACATTTCTCTCTTGGAGATAAGTCGGCTTGGAGCATATACACTCCTGGAAATGGAAAAAAGAACACATTGACACCGGTGTGTCAGACCCACCATACTTGCTCCGGACACTGCGAGAGGGCTGTACAAGCAATGATCACACGCACGGCACAGCGGACACACCAGGAACCGCGGTGTTGGCCGTCGAATGGCGCTAGCTGCGCAGCATTTGTGCACCGCCGCCGTCAGTGTCAGCCAGTTTGCCGTGGCATACGGAGCTCCATCGCAGTCTTTAACACTGGTAGCATGCCGCGACAGCGTGGACGTGAACCGTATGTGCAGTTGACGGACTTTGAGCTAGGGCGTATAGTGGGCATGCGGGAGGCCGGGTGGACGTACCGCCGAATTGCTCAACACGTGGGGCGTGAGGTCTCCACAGTACATCGATGTTGTCGCCAGTGGTCGGCGGAAGGTGCACGTGCCCGTCGACCTGGGACCGGACCGCAGCGACGCACGGATGCACGCCAAGACCGTAGGATCCTACGCAGTGCCGTAGGGGACCGCACCGCCACTTCCCAGCAAATTAGGGACACTGTTGCTCCTGGGGTATCGGCGAGGACCATTCGCAACCGTCTCCATGAAGCTGGGCTACGGTCCCACACACCGTTAGGCCGTGTTCCGCTCACGCCCCAACATCGTGCAGCCCGCCTCCAGTGGTGTCGCGACAGGCGTGAATGGAGGGACGAATGGAGACGTGTCGTCTTCAGCGATGAGAGTCGCTTCTGCCTTGGTGCCAATGATGGTCGTATGCGTGTTTGGCGCCGTGCAGGTGAGCGCCACAATCAGGACTGCATACGACCGAGGCACACAGGGCCAACACCCGGCATCATGGTGTGGGGAGCGATCTCCTTCACTGGCCGTACACCACTGGTGATCGTCGAGGGGACACTGAATAGTGCACGGTACATCCAAACCGTCATCGAACCCATCGTTCTACCATTCCTAGACCGGCAAGGGAACTTGCTGTTCCAACATTACAATGCACGTCCGCATGTATCCCATGCCACCCAACGTGCTCTAGAAGGTGTAAGTCAACTACCCTGGCCAGCAAGATCTCCGGATCTGTCCCCCATTGAGCATGTTTGGGACTGGATGAAGCGTCGTCTCACGCGGTCTGCACGTCCAGCACGAACGCTGGTCCAACTGAGGCGCCAGGTGGAAATGGCATGGCAAGCCGTTCCACAGGACTACATCCAGCATCTCTACGATCGTCTCCATGGGAGAATAGCAGCCTGCATTGCTGCGAAAGGTGGATATACACTGTAGTAGTGCCGACATTGTGCATGCTCTGTTGCCTGTGTCTATGTGCCTGTGGTTCTGTCAGTGTGATCATGTGATGTATCTGACCCCAGGAATGTGTCAATAAAGTTTCCCCTTCCTGGGACAATGAATTCACGATGTTCTTATTTCAATTTCCAGGAGTGTAGTTTTCAACCGCAATGAAATTTTGTGTCGCATCGTCAAAGTGAGGGTCTTAGTGGTACAGTAGACGGACAGTCTTGTATCGGGTAAAAGCTACTGGACTCCCAGGGGAGGATCAGTACTGTAACCTTAGACACATTACATTCCAGGAAAGAAGTCTGTAAGCAGACAACAGTTTTCATACGCGATGCAATTTCGGTGCCCTATCGACAATGTGAGGATGCGATTGTTACAATAAACCGGTTGCCTTACTTCAGATACAAATTCCTGGACCCCCACGAGGGCTTCCATTAGGTGGCCGTTGATTCAGTAGTCTCCGGACGCCCAGGGGATAATCGATACTGTGACCATAGACACTTTACACTCTAGGAAGGAAGTTGGCATTCAGACTGCAGTTTTTAATCACGATGCAATTGCAGTGACCTATCGACAATGTGAGTGTGACAGTAATTCGGTTTTCTTTAATTGGATACAAGTTACTGGACTCCCACGATCGTTTCCATGAGGTGAACGTAACCGCACTAGTCTCTTGGAGAGAAGTGGGTATGGAGGATACAGTAATCAATCCTGATGCAATTTCTGTGTCGCATCGAGAATATGAGTGTGCGACGGTTATGGTAAATGTGCAGTGGTGAATCGGAATCAAACTACTGGACTCCATCAGATTTCCCCTGTTGCGGCCGTAACCACATTTCTCTCTAGGCGATAAGTCGGCAAGGAGAGTATAGCTTTCTTCTTATTATTTTTTAAAAATCCATTCACAGCACTGTCTCGCTGCATTTGCGTCTCGACGGTGACAACGACTGATGAAGGCGTCAACCGTGGTGGGAAAGCTGATGACGAAGTTACTGACATTGTTGTTGCTGTGGTGTTGTAGAAATTGTAATAAGAATATTGTCAGCAATTACGTAAACAGCAATCAGCGCGCTCTCTCTGGCTCTGAATCGCTTATCAGCCATGTCACCTAAATGTCCTAACAATAGAAGTGCAGAAATACGCAAGATAATAATAATAATAATGATACTAGTAAGATGTTGCGAAAATATACTTACAGCGATTGATAAATAGTTCTTCGACTTGCAGCGTAAGTATTAACGCTGATGATAAGGCATAGCGAAACGTTCAAATGTGAGTGAATTCCTGAGGGACCAAACTGTTGCGGTCATGGGTCCCTAGTCCTGCACACTGCTTAAAGTAACTTATGCTAAGAACAACACACACGCTCATGCCCGAGGGAGGACTCGAACGTTCGGCGGGAGGGGCCGCGCAAGGCATAGCGAAAAAAAAAAAAAACTAATAATGTGTGTTTTCGAGCCAGGTGAGATGAAGTCGTTGCAGCAGCAGGCACCTGACGTGAGCAGAATGCTGCTCAATGAAACGTACTGCTTGAACACCACTGCATCTACGCGTGTAAGTATCAGTATGATATCGAAAAGGGAATCCTATCGTGGAAGCATTAGACAAGCCTCGATTTAGTGACGTCAGAGTAATATTATCCATACATGAATGGGGTTGACCATGTAATGGCTCAATACCAACTGTATTCTTGGTCATCGAAAATGTTAACTCTCCGTCGATGATACTGAGTGAACATGAAAATGCTGTTGAGGACTTCTCTGGAACAGTTAAAATATCTAACAACAGAGCTAGAGTGTCGACAAAAGTGTACGTCATATGTCTGCATATTTTATGAGACATTGTGGAGCAATCTCCTATAGTTAGCTCTTCAAACTCTCCGCCCAACTGAAGAAATTATAACTCAACTCTACGATGTATGTTGTGCATCGATGGAGGTGGAAGCGTATGATTCAACAATGTCAGATATGGGTATTGGACTACGATCTATTTAAGTTTGTTTAAATACCCATTTATGCTAGGTGGTTATAAAGTGAAGAGCCAAAGAAACTGGTACACCTGCCTAATATCGTATAGACTCAGTTTTTACATTTTATAATACACAATTCAGCAAAACCTGACGTTTTAAATTCACAGAATGGGCATATGGTTAGTGAAACTGAACAGTTCAAATCTCTAGGTGTTCAAAGAGATAGTAAACGGCCATTGAAAGCCCACATTCAGGATCTGTCTCGAAGACTTAATGCTAACATTTTTACTATTCGAACGGTATCTTAAGTAACTGATCGTTCGACACGAAAATTAGTCTACTTTATTTATTTTCATTCGCTTATGTGTATGGTATTATATTTTGCGGTAACTCTTCCCATTCTAGAAGGATATTTTTGGCTCAGAAACGGGTGGTTTGGGTAATAAATGGTGTAAGTTCACGAACTTCTTGTCGACCCCTGTTCACGAGTCCGGGTATTTTGCCACTGGACTTTCAATGTGTATATATATATATATATATATATATATATATATATATATATATATATATATATATATATATATATATATTGCCTACTGTCATTCTTTGCTAACAATATTAGCTTATTCCCAAGAATAACCAGCTTTCACTGAGTTAATACTCGGCAGAAATGAAACCTGCATTCGGATCGGACTTTCTTAACTCTTGTGCAGAAAGGTGTGCAGTATACTGCTGCATCTATTTTCAATAAGCTACCACAAGAATTCAAAAATCTTAGCAGTAATCCACGCGCTTTCAAATTAAAACTGAAGAGTTTCCTCATGGATCAGTCCTTCTATTTTGTCGAGGAGTTCCTTGAAAAATTAAACTGAGTCTTGTTGTATTGTTGATTGCGTTTACTTAAACCTATGGCTTGACTTGTTTTCAGTTCATAAAAATTTTATTTTTATCTGTTATTCTTTTTACGTTATAATTTCATGCACTGACACGTTCCATGACCTTGGAGATTTGCTCCTCAATTTGGCCCTACGAAATATGACGTAAATAAATCACTGATCGGTCCATCTGTTGGATGAAAAAACAGGAATAAACACAAAGCAACAAAATAAGCAATCAGTGGAGGTACTGAATCTCGACAGCAATTATATGCACCGTCAGTAAGCCACTATTTGATCAAGGGAAACGAACATAGAGTATTGTAAAATGTGTAGTGGGACCGTATCAGAGAATACTGGCCATGTAACATTACATACTGGAATGAGAAGTGTAGTTGATCAAGTAAAAGTTTGTGTGTGTGACACAGTGCTCGTAGCTATGCCAGACCTTTCGCAGTAGTTGGGGCAAAAGAGCATGCATGACCCACTGTAATGACAGCAAACATCAGTCCCTGAAACAAGTGCCTTGTTCAGAGACTGTGATCTAGGATTAAACTACATTTGGAAATTAGATTACTGTTGAGGTAGAGTACGTGAAATATCTATATCTATCTTGTTACATACATCTTCACTTGTTTGAGGAAAAAAACGAAGCAGCCTTATCCTGTAACTCTGCAGTATTAATTTGGGAGTCTCAGCTAATATACTTCTAACTTGTCAGTTTGGTGCATTCTATGGCTTAATGATGTGCTTCAGTGTGGCTGAACATTTATCAGGTAAATAAGATATATACTCGTCTCAATACAACCATGAGAATCATCACTGGGTGCATAACAATTATTCCACAATAATGGATTCCAACGCTCATCCACATAGCCCCTGCTCTGTTAAGTAGATAAGAAGTCCTGTAGAAAGAGTATAACAAAACAGCGAAAATCTATAACTTCTTATCCACCAAGATACTCTCGGATTGGCAATATACCGACTACCTTTTAGAAATCCGCCTCTGCAACTGGCCCAACATTTGCCTGACAACAAATGGCGTGAAACGCAGACTACGAACTCTCCATCTGAAGTTCGACGTCCTATTGATGACCTACGCAGACCCAAGGGCATTGAACTGCCACAGCATGACTGTAAGAATGTAAATCGCTTTCAAACAGGACATGGAGTTTGTGCAAATGATCCAGACATATGCGGTAGGCAGTCCAACCCGTAATGTGTTCGTGGAGCACCATACGAGGCTATTTGGAATTGAGAGCCTACCTGGGTGATCCAAACGACTTTTTTGTGACTACACTATCAAGCATTGACAAGATAAGAACACTAGACAAAACAACAGATACTGTAAAGTATCGTTTGTATTTATGACTTTTCTTTCAGGTCTTGTACTTTTGACTGTATTTCATGTGTTGTGCTATACGCTACATAAACAAATAAATTATCAGACTGTTGATGTAACCACTAACCCCTCTCCCAAATTCTTTAAAGAATCGAACTCCCATTAAGTAAGTGCCACACAGTGATATTATTTTGCAATGGAACATGTGGATAATGCCCGGAAAATGTGTTGTGAATAAAGTTAATAGAAGAAGTAATACTGTATTTTAGAAACTATAAGAGGGATGTCCGCAAAAGGTGTTGCGAATAGAGTTAATACTAAAGATGTAATATCATATTTTACAGGGCATTCCGTTAGCAAAAATGTGAATAGCCTTTCAGATCATGATGTACAAGTTTTAACTCTAAAAGATTTTTGTGGTGCAACACATGTTAAATATAGTTATCAACTTTTTAGGAAAGCTGATCCAGTTGCTGTAGAGACCTTTGTAAACCTTATCAAGGAACAGGAGTGGCAAGATGTGTATAGTGCTGATACAGTAGACGATAAATATAATGCATTCCTCAAGACTTTTCTCGTTCTCTTTGAAAGCTGCTTTCCGTTAGAACGTTCAAAACAGGGTACTAGCACAAACAGGTGGCTGACTAGAGGGATAAGAATATCCTGTAGAACAAAGTGGCAATTATATCAAAACGTTAGAAACAGTCAAAATCTAAATGCAGCAGCCCATTAAAAAAAACAGTATTGTAAGGTGCTTAAAAAAGTTATTAGGAAGGCAAAAAGTACGTGGTATGCAGATACAATAGCTAAGTCTCAAGATAAAATTAAAACCATATGGTCAGTCGTAAAGGAAGTGGCTGGTCTGCAGAGAATCAGTGCATAGTAGGAATGTCCGTGTTACTGATAAGTCGCATATGTGTACAGTATTTAATAATATAGCAGGTGAACTAAATAGAAACCTAGTCCCAACAGGGAATCATATAGCGCTTGTAGAATAAAGTGTTCCGAGACTGTTACCTGAAATGCTCCTCCATGATACTGACAAGAGGGAGATTGAGTTAATAATTAAATCACTAAAGACCAAGAACTCTGATGGATATGACGGGGTATCTAGCAGAATACTGAAGTATTGTTCTATGTATGTTAGTCCAGTACTTAGCCATATCTATAACTTTTCCTTTAGGAGTGGTCAGTTTCCTGACCGATTAAAGTACTCGGTAGTGAAGCCACTTTATAAAAAGGGAGACAGGGATAATGTTGACAATTATAGACCTATTTATATGCCATCGGTGTTTGCTAAATTTTTCGAGAAGGTTGTATATACAAGGTTACTGGAGCATTTAAGTTCACATAATTTGCTGTCAAATGTTCAGTTTGGTTTTAGAAATGGCTTAACAACTGAAAATGCTATATTCTCTTTTCTCTGTGAGGTTTTGGACGGATTAAATAAAAGGTTGCGAACGCTAGGTGTTTTCTTTGATTTAACGAAGGCTTTTGACTGTGTTGACCACAAAATATTGCTGCAGAAATTGGGCCATTATGGAGTAAGAGGAGTAGCTTACAATTGGTTTGCCTCTTACTTTAAGAACAGAAAACAGAAGGTAATTCTTCGCAATATTGAGAGTGGTAGTGATGTTCAGTCCCAATGGGGCACTGTTAAGTGCGGCGTTCCCCAAGGGTCGGTGCTGGGGCCACTGCAGTTTCTTATTTATATAAATGATATGCCTTTTAGTATTGCAGGTAATTCAAAAATATTTCTGCTTGCTGATGGCACCAGCTTGATAGTGAAGGATCTTGTGTGTAATATTGAAACATTATCAAATAATGTAGTTCATGAAATGAGTTCATGGCTTGTGGAAAATAATTTGATGCTAAATCCCAGTAAGACTAAGTTTTTACAGTTTCTAACTCGCAATCCAACAAGAACCGATAGTTTGATCAGACACAATGGGCATATTACAAGCGAGACGGAACAGTTCAAGTTCCTAGGCGTTCGGATAGGTAGCAAGCTGTTGTGGAAAGCCCATGTTCAGAATCTTGTTGAGAAACTAAATGCTGCTTTATTTACCATTAGAACAGTATCTGAAATAAGTGACAGTTCAACACGAAAAGTAGTCTACTTCGCGTATTGTCATATGCTTATGTCATGGTATTATTTTTTGGGGTAATTCTTCTGATTCAAAAAGGGTATTTTTGGCTCAAAAACGGGCTGTTCGAGCTATATGTGGTGTAATTTCGAGAACCTCTTGTCGACCGCTATTCAATAGTCTGGTAATTCTGACATTGCCCTCATATTTTCTGTAATGTCGTTTGTTGTTAGCAATATTGGCTTATTCCCAATAGGTAGCAGCTTTCACTCAGTTAATACTAGGCAGAAATCAAATCTGCATGTGGAATGCGCTTCCTTGACTCTTGTGCAGAAAGGAGTGCACTATTTGCTACATCCATTTTGAATAAGCTACCACAAGAACTAAAAAATCTTTACAGTAGCACAAACACTTTTAACCCTAAACTGAAGAGTTTTCTCATGGCTCACTCGTTCTATTCTGTCGAAGAGCTCCTGGAAGAGCTGAAAAATTAAGCAAATTCCAGTGTTACATTTTTGTAACTCAGCTGCCTTCACTACTTCATCGCTCAAAGCTACCCATTCTTGTTCTACTGTATTTCTTTCCCCCATTCCTGTCAATTGTTCCTTTATGCTCTCCTTGAAACTCTGTACAACCTCTGGTTCTTTCAGTTTATCCAGGTCCCATCTCCTTAAATTCCCACCTTTTTGCAGTTTCTTCAGATGTAATCTACAGTTCATAACCAATAGGTTGTGGTCAGAGTCCACATCTGCCCCTGGAAATGTCTTACAATTTAAAACCTGGTTCATAAATCTCTGTCTTACCATTATATAATCTATCTGAAACCTGTCAGTATCTCCAGGCTTCTTCCATGTGTACAACCTTCTTTTATGATTCTTGAATCAAGTGTTAGCTATGATTACGTTGTGCTTTGTGCAAAATTCTATCAGGCGGCTTCCTCTTCCACTTCTTAGCCGCAATCCATATTCACCTCTCTCCCTTTTCCTTCTACCAAATTCCAGTCACCCATGACTATTAAATTTTCGTCTCCCTTCATTATCTAAATAATTTCTTTTATTTCATCATACATTTCTTCAATTTCTTCGTCATCTGCAGAGCTAGTTGGCATATAAACTTGTACTACTGTAGTAGGCGTGGGCTTTGTGTCTATCTTGGACACAATAATGTGTTCACTGTGCTGTTTGTAGTAGTTTACCCGGACTCCTATTTTTTTATTCATTATTAAACCGACCCCTATTTCAATTTGTGTTTATAACTCTGTAGTCACTTGACCAGAAGTCTTGTTCCTCCTTCCACTATATCTAACTTTAACCTATCCATTTCCTTTTTAAATTTTCTAACCTACCTGCCCGATTAATGGATCTGACATTCCACCTTCCGATCCGTAGAACGCCAGTTTTCTTTCTCCTGATAACGGCGTCCTCTTGAGTAGTCCCCGCCCGGAGATCCGAATGGGGGACTATTTTACCTCCGGAATATTTTACCGAAGAGGACGCCATCATCATTTAACCATACAGTAAAGCTGCATGTCCTTGGGAAAAAATTACGGCCGTAGTTTCCCCTTGCTTTCAGCCGTTCGCAGTACCAGCACGGCAAGGCCGTTTTGGTTATTGTTACAAGGCCAGATCAGTCAATCATCCAGACTTTTGCCCCTGCAACTACTGGAAAGGCTGCTGCCCCTCTTCAGGAACTACACGTCTGTCTGGCCTCTCAACAGATACCCCTCCGTTGTGGTTGCACCTACGGTACGGCTATCTGTATCGCTGAGGCACGTAAGCCTCCCCACCAACGGCAAGGTCCATGGTTCTTGGGGGAGGTTCACAATAGTATCAAGAGAAAACTTCGTCAACCCAACAGCTTACTATTCAACATCGACAGAAAACTGATTTGCCAAGTAACAGAACTATGAACGGGGTAAAACTGTAATTATAAAAACAAGTGTACATGAAAAAATGCACTACACTGTCGTCCTTTGATGCTGTGCTGACGGTATTAATCTGAACTCTGTGACCATTTTCAAGTGCAAAACAAAGCCAAAACCTTCTGAACTTCTGCCAGGTGTTGTTGTTCAGGTATATGACAAGGGTGGGTTGGACGAGGGTGGTATGAAATCATGGTTTAACACAGTGTGTAGAGAAGAAAATATGCTTTATCGAAGAAGAGTTCTCTTCTTGTGCTAGACCAGTTTAGCACTCATTTGATAAATTCTTACTTCAGAACTGCACACTCTTGATGTCTTGATAAATAAACCACTTAAAGTGTATATGAGAGACGTATGGAACCAATGTATGACAGATCGAACCCAATCTGAATTCACACCGAAGGGAGCTTCAAAACGACCTGCTATCAACAACTGTGTCAGTGAAACCTACTAGCACATTAAAGCTGAGTTTCAATCTGCCCGGAAGTTTCATATCAGCGCACACTCCGCTGCAGAGTGAAAATATCATTCTTGAAACTGTGTCAGTGCATAAAAGAAACGAGTTCTAGTGAAAGAAGACATTATTGTTAAATCTTTCAGGAAGTGCAATGTAACTCTCGGTGGCAATGAAGACCATCTTATATACGAAGAAGGCGACAAAGAGGAAGAAGAAGAAGAAGAAGAAGAAGAAGACAGTTCCAGTGGCGATTTTCAGGGATTTTAAAGGTCAGTTCGGTTTTATAAATTAACTTTTTTTTTTATTCTTGCTTTGCAGTCTAATAATAAAATGCTACTTAAAAAACCCGCTTAATGATTAAGGTACATCTTATAGTCTGCAACGTCTTATAGTACGTAAAATATTCTACATTAAAATTTCATGCCTGATGCTGAAGTTTTACTGCATGAACAGCGAAAATGTAGTAAGCTAAAGACTTATTTCATTTTATTACTTGGAAAGTCGGGGAAGGGAAAGTGTATCAACAAGAAAAATTTTCGGAAAGGTTTTCAGCTGTAATGTTTGCAGCGTTGCGTACAACTTCATACACAACAGTAGGGAGAGATGGATTACAGATTGGTGCAGCAACTGTCGTCATAGGGAAGCTGGACAGGAGCAAATAAGATCAGAGAACAAGTTAATCACAGATTCACTTTACTTGTATTTCTCCAAACGAACGAAGGCTCATTACAAATAATGCAGCAAGAAACAGTCCAACTCATAAATGTCAACAAGGAAGAAGCACGAACGAAGGTGTCACAACGTAGAGGCCCCAAGTGCAAGTGGGCTGAGCGGCTGCTGTCGGCCAACCTATGTTGCAGCGGCAGGAGGCGCTTCGTGGTAACAGAGCTGCTGGAGGTGTGGCGCAGCAGTAGTGAGGCACTGGGTCCGCCACATCACACGTGACCGTTATCGGCGTCAGACCAGACGGAAACTTGCTATTCCGTTACCAACTTGGTGCGCTGTGGGGTGGTATGGACAGGTGATACCACATGTTGGAAGTCACTAAGTGTATCCGTTCGCGATACGTGTGCAGGTAAAAGTAATATGTTGCCCAACTCTTCTTGTAACGTATGCCTCAGACTTCAATAGTAACTCTGTTTCTTGCCAACAGCACCTTCCTTATAGTCAAATTACTCGAGAACAGGTTGTACAAGCGTTCTTAAATCACTTCAAGAAATACATTTCCTTACTGTTATAAGCCGTCACTGCCACTTGCTTTACCTCCAACTTGTGTTATGTGGTTGATCCGCTTAAGTGGACAGCTACTCCCAAGTATTCTGAGATTGTTATTTTTTCCACTAGTACCTTGACAATAGTGCAATCGACAGTAATGGATCTTTTCTCCCATCCAAGTGCGAAACATTACACTTGTTAACGTTCAGGCTCAACTACCAGTCCCTGTCAGCAGTAGGGCTGTGTATGTTCAAGGTAACCTTGACTCTACTGAGAGGTCATTCCGGGGAATCTCATGAAATTTCACATGCCATATTTTCCTGAGAGCAGCGTCAGCACTTCACTATCCCCAAGGCCATTCCAAGGCCTAAAGCACCCCTCCCCAAGCCCAAGCCCCTCTGCATTCAAACGAGACTCAACTGCAGTTCGCATGCCTGTCATATTTCGCTGACATCAGCATCCTTATCCAGCCATGAGCGCCCCCCACACCTCATGTCCTGCGCTCCTACAACTTGCATAAAACATACTCACTTCATGCATCCGCCCCTCCCCCTTGCTTTGCAGCCATGCCATGCAAGCTCAGCAACGAACTCCTTCAGCATTTTTTTATGGTACTGTGACTATATGCATGTCATCATTTGCTGTCCTGCATTGAGTACCTCCATCTGTAGCAGAGATCACCTGAAGAAGAAGAATATCAGTATCTGTTTTGGCAGTCCATTTCTAATTATCATTACGTTTGTATACTTCATTATATTTAGTTTTTTTGCTGTAACTGTTCCAGATGCATAGCAGCAGCTGTGGTCCACAGGAAGTCTATCATTGTTAGACTATGCCACAGCATGAGCAGAGCAGCTGCAACAAGCGCCTGATCCAGTGCTGAATGAGGACACTTAGTCACAACCCACAGCATATCTTCCTGACCTTTTGGACCTGGCGTTATCTGACTGTACCATATCACAACCACATCAGCCACATCCCATAAGAGTGTTGTTATTCAGTAACATATACAATGTAACTGTCAGTGGTTCCAAACTAGTGAATGAAGGTTTGGCGCCTGACAATGACTGTGAAGTAGTTACAGAGGTAGAAAATGCACAATGTGCCAGTGCTTAAGTGCAATATTCATGGTGTTAGTTGGGCCACCTATGCAGTATGATGGAATATATAGATAGGAAGATGGTGGTCGAGTTTGATGCATCTCACATCCCTACTCACATTCACGTGTTTCATTTAGAGTACCTATAGTATATATGTATGTTGAAGCAATACTAGAACTAACCTCAATGTCG